>NW_027206261.1:0-567756 GCF_024711535.1 Dipodomys merriami
ACTTCCCGCTGCGTCTGATTGTCTCCCGGGCTAAGGGAGGCTGGAGAACTGGCAAGCGGGCCACACTTACCTTTCCCAGACCCCGTCGGTCCGTCTTTTGTGAGACGGACGAAGACCCGACACCCAGAGATAGTGGAAATCTGGATATTAGTGAAATATGTAGGAGACTTGTATACATATTAAAGGTGAAGAAAATTGTCACAAGATAAGGTCAGTTTGAGGCAAAGACACAAATATCAATAGAGCATGTTAAAAATCTATCCACAGTAGAATTTTACTCATTCATTAGCAGGAATGATATTGTATTATTTGCAAAGAAATGGCAGGATCTGCAAAATATTATGTTAAGTGGAGCAAGTCAGGGCCAGACAGACAAAGTTTGCATGTTTTTTCTCTCACATGTGGAAGCTAGAATTACTTTATAATCACATAACTAAATATGTTGGCAGTATGCAAGTAAGTGCATACATAGTAGTAACTGGAATATGGTAGATTCAAAGGAGGACTCAAATAGTTCATACCTTAGAAAGGAAATATCAAAGTGCAACAACAACAACAAAAACCACCAAGAAATGGGTACTTGAAAGGTATGGGGTACAGTCAAGTACCCCAGAGTAGATGATTAAAGGGGTGAAATGGGTGAGAATGAAGTCAAACATTTAATGTGAAGAATAGGCAAAATGTTGAAAGGGGTGGCATCCATCGGGATACATTGTGTTCACAAACTGCTTCATTGAATGGCAACTCCTTTACAACTCCTTAAAATAATTTCAAAAACTAAGGAGAGAAAATCAGGGATAAAGTAATAGATAAGAACTACTCCAGACAACTGAGTCCTCTTATATAAAGCCCTCAAGAAAATAACCAAACTAAACTTCCAATATTGCAAAGTGATCAAGCAAGGCTAGTGACAAAACTATTTCTCTGCTTACTGATGTAAAAATAACTATAATATTCATTGTTGGTAACAAGTAGTTTCTTTTTAGTTGTGTTACAACTGCTTAGTGTTTGATTTATATACTTTTCCTGTGAGAGAAATTCAAATTAAAAAGCTTTTAAGAAGAAAGGTATTGTGTTTGGTGTCTTGTAATGTGTCTCAGAAAGCACTGAAATTTTTAATTATTCCCAAGGATTTAGTAGACATAATCAAATAAAAACTTAGATCAATACTAAATCTCCTTATAGTATAAAATATTTATACCCTATTATGAAAAGGCAGTTTGAGTTATTTCTTTAGAAATATTGAAATATAGACCAGGTATCTATCTGGGATGGTTATATCAACTTAACTCTTGAGAGGAGGAAAATGACAAAAAAAATAGTTTGGAGCTATTCTCTAAGCTATGCAACCAAGATGACTAGCTTCTTTATCATTCTGCACTAGCTCAGTTCCATACACCCTAAAAGCACAGCAGTGGGGGAGAAAATCCATGGAATTGCATGTATTCTTAACATATTGCCAAAAATAGACAAGGTTCAATTGCACTTACTGGCTCCTGAGGTTAAAGAGCATCATTCTTTTCTACAGTTCCAGCTGGCAGTTTCTTCCCTCTGTTCTCATCTGCTCCCTTGTGTTTACTCGATATTTATACACATGACAATAAAGTCACTGACTCTGCCTGTGCAATCTCACAATTACTGTTTTCCAAGGAAAAACATATGACAAGTATTAGATCAACAATTGAATAATTCAAAGAATCACTCAATATTAATATTGTCTATAGAGGGAGAATAGGACTCAGAGAAAAGCAGTAAGAATTTTACAAGGTATGAAAGTTTGACCTAAGAGAAGAAAAAAACTGAAAAAGGTGACTTACTTGACCTTGGAAACAGGAGGCTGGGGAGAGGAAATTAGAAGCCTCAAAATATATGACATACTTTAAAGTGCAAGGGTGGAGGCAGGGCTTTAGTACTTGCTGAACAACACAACAAAGGCACATGATGAAAATAAACTCCGTTGGCCACAAGAGAAGCTAGAGATGAACCTTATAGGAATTAGTGATTCCTGGCATAGCAGCTAATAACACAGGCTTTGCTTTTCAATATTCCTAGCCTGGCCTTGACTGCTTAGGATAAACTGGCTAGTAAACTGTAGACAGAAATGATACATGTTGCTGGCTTTGCAGTGGTTTCAAAAGGGTTTAAATTATCTGAATGATCTTGTAGTAGGAGCCTGAAATACACACCACCTCCAATCTGTGATTTTGTCAATTAATCACTAAACACATGTTATTTAGTATGCTTTAAGGATACCAGCTTTGAAGGTATATTATGGGCCTGAATATTTATTAGTTATTGCCTTGTTGAGGTCTTATTGTTCTAAAATAGAAATAACCACCACACAGTGTACTGTGTGGTTTTCAAAAGACTAAATAAAACTGTCAGATGGATTGAGACCTAGTAAGGACTCAATAGATTTTAGCCCTCAATAGATGCTAATATGCCTCATTGTGAAAGACATTATTGTTAGTGAAAAATTCAAAGATGGAGCTGGGGGAAACTTCTTTGTAGAGAAGTTGGTTAGAATTCTGGTTACTTTTCTTCTTCTTTTTTCCTTTTTTGCTCTGTGGTGTGTGTGTGTGTGTGTGTGTGTGTGTGTGTGTGTGTGTGTGTGTGAGTGTGTGTGTGTGTGTACTGAGTTTTGAACTTAGGGCCTGGTTACTTAGCTTTTTTGGTCAAGACTGACAGCCTACCAAATAAGCCATAGCTTTACTTCTGGCTTTTAGATAGTTAATTTAGAGAAAAGAGTTTAATAGATCTTTCTGCACAAATAGGCTTTGAACTGCAGTCCTCAGATCTCTCAGCCTCTTGAGTAGCTAGGATTATAGGCACGAGCTACTGGTTCCTGGTTTACATCCTGGTTTCTGTTTCCAGAACCACAAATGCACACAATTCAAAGATGACTTATATAATGGATCTAAGTCTAAGACCTCTTGGAATCAAGTAGGAAATATTCACATGGATTCAATTCACCACAGTGAAAGGAGGAAATCTGCTTCAAGAAAAACACAGGTAAGCTAATACATGCATTTAACAAAGAGAACTGACTTCAGAGAAATTTGTAGAAAAGGCAGCATTTGAACCAGATTTAGAAACATCAGAAGATCGATCATCTGGAAATGGTAGTGCATGAGATGAAGGGGAAGCGGTAGGAGAATGTATTGTTAGAATAGGAATAGGACAGGCCTTCACTCTGAAACGATTTGAGATTCTACTGCTGACAGAAGCTATATTTTATCAGATTTTTCTCTCAAGACATTCTACACTGAGCTTCACTTTCAGTAGTTAATTGACCTCTCACACACTGTGATATGGTTGTTAAGAAGCAACAATCATTTTGATGAAATACCACTGCTTAACATCAGTACAATCTCTATGAATGTTCATCGTTATTCCATGTTGAACTTACTTCCAAATTTTATCATTTAATTATCCACATTGTTCAAGAACAGTAGTAGATTGTTAAGAGAGGGGAAAAAAACAACTATTCAACTATTCAGGCCTCTTTAGACCCTGAGTACAAAACTCAGTGTATTTCTTCAGAACTAATGTTCCGTTTCACACTTGCAGAAAATCATGAACACCACTAAGTTAAAATGTTAGAAAAGAATGGATTGATTTTCTGAGGCACACTGAATTTATTGAGATTAAAATACCAGGAGGAAACATTTTTGGCAAAAGGTATTCTTAGTGTTTCTTCAGGAAGTTTGGAAATTGTTGCATAACTATTAGAAAATGACATTAAGACTTTTAGAGAAAGCTTTCTCTTCCTTCTCCCCACCCTCTCCACCCTTCTTTTCCTTATAAATATAGTTTTTAAAACATATTTGCACAAATATAACCATGTTGTATTTGTATATTATAATTAAAACATTAATGGCAAAGTATGAACCCTTAAATTCTCACCTCTAACTAAGAGAGCTTTACTTTATAAATTTCCTTTTTTTCTTTTTCTTTTTGAAATATTGGGGTGTAAGTCCAAAGCCTCACATGCTCTACTACTTGATTCAAACCCTAACCCTACTTACTTTTAGTTAAGATAGGGTCTTTCACTTTTGCCTCAGACTAGAGTTGGAACATAATCCTCCTTTTTCTGCCTTCTAGCCAGCTAAGATCATCTGTGTGTATCATCATGTCTGACCCTGGCTTCCCAAATTCTACTGAATTCCATAAAAGGATGGATCACCTCCATGACTTGATTTCATCAATTTATAGCAGTTGAGGAAACAAGAAAAAGCAACCCACCCTGAGGAACAGCCAAGCAACGGTCAGTGTCCCAATGAACCAAGGATGCTTCGCTGTCCTATATATTATAGTAAATGACAAAGTTCAAAGTTCACAGAGAGACCACTGACCTTCTCTCCTTACTTTTAAGAGAATCTCATTTTTATTTCCTTTTTTACATGAATAAAGGCTGCAGTTCAGACAATTTCCTTAGAAGAAAAATGCACCGATTTATTAAGAATATAATGTCTTGGGAAAGTCATTTTGTTGTAAACATTTAAGAAAAAAAGACTTGTAGGAGGTAGATGGAACTGTGGGAAAGAGAGGGCATCCTGTCATCTGTGCACCATATGAAGCGATAGCGGAACAGCTGCAGTATATACATGTATTTCTTCACACATTAAAAGTGATAGCTACATTGAAACTCACATTTTCTAAGGCAGCCACTTTGAGAATCATCAGACTGTAACTGCATACTGAGGCTTATCGAAGAGAGACGAGGACAAAACTCTACACTGGGGAATTCATTTTATGCAAAGATCAATGAATTCTAATTTCTAGGTCATGAGAAATGCCAAGTATTGAGAAAGGAATGCTTTGACTCTGTGTTAAACAGAAGGTACAGCAGCACGCTTTTTTACAATACATGGTTATAGGAAGGGAGTGTTGCACAGTGCAGAGTGTGAACTGCCTCCCCAGAAACAACTTGGCTTAAACTACAGCTTTTTTTTTCCTAAATGAATTCTAGTCTTGGGTCAGTTATTTACCTCCATGAGTTTCAGCTTCCTAAAACTTGCAGGTAGAAATAATATGTCCTCAAAGCTAATTTCCTCAAAGCTACACGAGACCATCTGTGCAGTCCAACTGGTTCTCATGTCACTTGGTCAGACATTGTGAGAGTCTCATCACTGCAACAATGCAGAATTCGGTGTCTTTTGAACAGGTCCGCAAAATGAAGGAACAATAGCTCAGCCAAGTCTTTCCTAAGAGTTTCCTGACAACGTCTGGTGGCGTTTTACCTACAATGCCTTCTTCCGCATGGTTTTTCTGTGCCAGCACAGCCAATGCACTTCCCGAGAAGGCAGAGAGGTGCTGGGAACAGGGCTTTCTGTGCGCCACCAGCAAGTCACCCTCAAGGTGTTTGAGACACTTCCTTTCCCTGAATTTTCTCTTCGTTGAATACAGAATGAGACATACTCAGAAGGGAGAAGAAAGTCCCTTTGTCTCATACTCTCCAACACTGTCTCTTGAACCCACCTGAGTTTTCAGGAACTTACAACAACAATTTCTCAAGAAACTTTTTGTCCACCATCATCTCTCTTTCCAAAGGCTTAGAATGAGGCAGTCAGACCATAGAGAACAGTTGGGTGACTAAGTAAACTCCCTAAACTTTCTGTATCTCAGATCCTGCTATATGAAATAGGCACTATAATAATATGTATTATGTGGCATATCTATATATAAGTATATGTATATTTTAATTATATGTAGATATATATATGCATACCTATATTTAGGTATGTATATTGATGTGTATATATATATATATAGATATATAGTATACAGATGTGTATTTATGTTGGTATATATATATGTAGGTATAATATATATTATTATATCTATTTATATGGGTATGGCATATGTATTATTATTATACCTATATATAGGTATATACATATATTATTTTACCAATAAGTATTATACATAAATACACTATTATTTCTACCTTGAAAATTTAGTAACAATATATTACATTATTATACCTATATAATATGTAGGTTCATTATTACAACCAATGTGTGTAAAACATACATTTTTAAGCACCATATATATATGGCAATGATCACTAGGATTTAGATTGTTTTGTTCTAAGAGGCGTTCTAGAATCTAGGTCCTAAGAATGAGAAATGGTTGGGAAAAGTTCTATGATGACTCAAACTATTTCATCGAAATATTAAATGAAGTTGTGATAAAACTACACCTCAAACTACTCTAGTTATCTTTTACTACAAATACAGATTCCAAAAATAAATCATTCTGGGAATACAGAGAAAAATTTAATTCTTTCTTAGGGTTGCACAAATGTAGGGAAGGGTGGGAGGATATGTTGCAGTTAGTGTTTTTAAAGACCTAAAAAAATCTGTAGTGATTCTAAAAGAATCCCAAGTAAAGGTGAGTTAAGATTCTAGAACAGGCATGAAAGTTAGGGACTTTTAGGAATGGTTATGGTACATGGGGAAACATTGGACAGCAGCAGGATCTTGCGTTTTCAAAAGTAACTGAGATTGCTAATGGCACTTTACAACATGCTCTGGAGTTTCAATTCAGTTTCCAGTGGTGTAGAAACTCTCAAGGTCTTTGTAAACCATGTTGATGCTGTTAAGCAATGCTCACTTTTTGAGGCCTTAAGTATGGAAACCATATTTACCCAGGATAAAATAAGACAGTCATTTTCCCAAGATTTCAAACAATAGTATACCATGGATCTCTTTTAGGAACATAAAAGAAAACTAATTATAGTAGCTCAATTCAGATAAATTTGGAGAATAAGAAAGATAAAACAGGAACAGATTTTTTTATATTAAGAGATGGAAAATATTTTTCAAATTGTCTCCTATGTTCTACATTTACACATTTTTGCACACATGCAATGATCATTTTAGTGATGATGTTTGCTGTATAATTAATTGGTCAGTATATCAACAGCTTAATACAGAAATTTAAGTACTGTGTATGTTTTATTGCATTTTACCTTTTTTAATGATCAGAAAATGTTTCCATAGTGCTGATGTTTGTGATCATAAAAACTAGATCTGATGAACAAAATAAATTTGAGATGAAGATAAAAAGTTATTAGGCTGACTATTTTTTTAATTGTGAAAATACCGTACAGAGGGGTTACATGGGCAAGGTAATGAGTACATTTCTTATCAAGCATTGCTGCCTCCTCCTTTGTTTCCCCTTCCCATCCATTTGGCTGACTCTATTAAGCCTCACTGGACGCTCATTGAACCCACATGCATATTGATACACGAGTAATTAGGTTGGAAAAAAGTAAAATAGAAGAACATGGGTGAAATACTACTTACAAAATGTTAAGCCAGTGTCCAATTCCTGAACTTAAAAACTTTTGGATTGATTTAGTTGTTTCAAGAACTAAGTTTTCTGGATAATGGTTCACATATATGGTTCATGTAATTTGCATTTTGTAAGTTTTCAGGAATGTTGCTATGTGGAAAATTACTACTTGAGGCTGGTGTTTTATAAAGTTAGTTGATAGCTATATAGGGAAAATGCAGACAGAATGAAAGCAGTGTAATGGAGCTGCCTACATAGAGAAACCAGATCACCAGAAAGGAAAACATTGGGCTGATGCAATATGGTCTAGTTCTCCTGTTGCTGTTGCTTGAGATTTCTATGAGCTGGAAAGCAATATCAGAGAAAAACAAAAGGAAAGAGAAAATTACGGCTCAGTCTTATTTTGTATATACATGAAGGCTCAAGACAATATTAGCCAACCCAAAATAATACACATTAAAAAATACTGTCATGACATTGGATTTAGGCCAGGAGTAAAAGTTTCATATTAAAAAATGAATGTATCACCACATTAACACATTTGATAAAATGTATTGTTTCAAGTGGAACAGAAAAAGGGTTTAAAATCAATGTCCATTTGCAATTATAATTATAATAAAATTTTAAACAAAATTAGAGGAAAGAATTACCTAACTTAGTGTATCAGTCCAGATCTAATCAAGGAAAGAAAATCATTCATATGGGATGAGGAAGAGTTTTGTAACTATTAACTTTAATAACAAGTTATTTGAGCAAGGCATTGATTGATGAGATATAGAAAGAATACTAAAGCATGTGGCAAATATAAGGATTTGAGATAGAATTAGCCTTTGAGAGGAACCACTCCATGAACATTTCTGCTAAGAATCAGAACTTCTAGAAGAGGAAAATGGCCCATAATGATGCCATTTCGGAAATTTTATCGAACTCTTGTCCTAGATATTTGTCAGGGACTAACTCTAGAATTTGGAGGATAGCTTTTGTTGAGGCGATTATCTTGCCTGTGTTACCATTCAACCAAGTTATATAAGAAGGCTACCAATAGAATCTGCTGCCCACTAATTGCTGCTGACTTCTGTGTGCTGTAGAGTGGTTTTGTTTCAAAGAAGCAGCCTGTATATAGGAGCTGGGAACTGTGAAATATAATGTTGGAGAAGCCATCAGTGTGAGGAGCCTGGCCCTAGAAAGCCTGACAGGCTTCAGGAACAAGAGAAGCTTCCTTTGCTACAGAATCTGGATACTGATGAATCACACACACAAACACATGGGCACAAATGTATGCATAACATGTGAATACAGAAGGGAAATAAATTAGAAGACAAGGCTTTCTAGGAATCCATGGTCTGATTCCATTCATCTGGATCTTTAATAGACTACTCATTTTTAATATTTGTGGCTCAATAAGTATCTATAATACTTAACAGGTACTCACTGAATGCTTGCTTTGGGTCAGATTTTCTGATGATGAGAAAGCAGAAAAATGATTTTCAACATCCATGTAACTTATGTTCAGATTGCAGAAGTTTTGATATGAATAAAACCAAACAACCTGATGTACCAAGTGCCTTAGTCAACGCAGCAAATCAACTAGGCATATTTTAGACTTTCATAAGGTTTAGTTCTCTTTACAAAGCTAAACTGATAAAATATCCTTAACAAGTGTACATGGCAGCCAACCACTTTCTGGGTTAATTAATTACTAATGGACTGTTGAATAAACATATCTCAATATGACCTTTGGTTTACCACTGATTGGCTAGCCATGAGATTCTTTTTTTTTTTTAATTGTGAAAATACTGTACAGAGGGGTTACAATTACATGGGCAAGGTAATGAGTACATTTGTTATCAAGCATTGTAGCCTCCTCCTTTGTTTCCCCTTCCCATCCCTTCCCATCCTCCCCCCCCATAAGATTCTTAAAAGGATAATGATGGAATCAATGACACGACTTATTGCTGTAGTTTATATATTTTCTGGTAGCTATTGATATTGAATGGGAGTATTAATATTAAAATGTTGGCCACCATTGACATATATTATTTAATAAATATTAAAGATGAAGATTTTATTTTATTTTTTGCACCAGTCCTAAGGCTTGAACTTAGCGTCTGGATGCTGTCCTAAGCTTTTATGTTCAAGGCTAGTGTTCTACTACTTGAGCTGAGTTAGGGTTAGTTTTCTGAACTTTGTTTCTGATAACCATGCTCTATTTTGGCTTTTTAGTTTCTGGTTTGTTTGTTTGTTTTTGCAGTTAATTGGAGATGAAAGTGTCACAGACTTCTGCCTGGGCTGGCTTTGAATTGTGATCTTCAAATCTTTCTTTCTCTCTCTGTGTGTGTCTATCTCCCGCCTCTCTATTTTCCTCTTTCTTTTCCCCTCTCTTTCTGTCACTCTCCCTTTTCTTCTCACATTCTCTTCTTTTACCCTGCTTTTCCTATATCCTTTTACTCTTTCCCAAGCTAAATTCTTTATGCTGTTGTTTTCTATTTGTTAATTAAAAAACAATAATCTGTGCATATAGTTAAAGGAACTGAATAACAATGTTTTGTTCTCCAATTTTGTAGATAGTATAAAATCAAGACTGTACATAGCAGAATGAACTGAATTATCTAGAAAGTTTATTGTTGTTGGAAGTCCTTTTTAATCTTTAGAAAAGAGCAGAGAACCTCTAATAGTACCTTAGTAATATAAAAAGCCCCAGGAAATATTGCACATAAAATATAGAATTATAAAATTGTCACAGTAGAATTAAGTCATTTTTTACCTATCCAGAAGGTTTTTCCTTCATAATCAGTTAACTTTTGTCCAAGGACAAAAAGGACCTTTTCCCATTGTGTCCACTCTTGCTGTGACACAGAATATGTGTTCCATGATACTCATGGGGTCAACTCTCTCTTTGGTCCTTGTGGACATGGTGTTGGATGTGTTGTAGGCCAGGTCAATAGGGTATCTTCTCCCTAGATCTGAGTGATGGTGAGTGGTGGTGATGAGTCATGCTGCGGGAGTGGCATGCTACTCTAATTCCTGCTGTATTTCACTCCTCTGCCATCCAAAATGTGATCCATTTGAATCTCTTTTGCTTAAAAATAATCACAATGGATTTCTGTGGCCTACTATAAGGAACAAAATTTTATAACTAGCCAAACTTGAGTACGGTTACCAGAAATGAAGTTCAGAAAAACTCTAACAAAATGAAATGATCTCCCCATGAAGACTGAGGATGGGTCCGTAGCTGAAAAAAAACCAAAACAAAACAAGAATTTTATCACCACTGAAAAGTTTGGACATCAGCTAATATGATTGGTTTCACTGTTCAGGAGAAAGAAAGTCATAGGGGAAAAAGAAATTAGTAATGGTAGCTTTTAAATCCTAAACAAAAGATTAGAATATAAAAGAGGATTTTTGAGTTCTTGAACACTGTCTCCTAATGATCAAAATCCATTTCATTATATATTTGTGTAATAGAATTTAATAAAACATATGTGAAAAATAGATTTTCTTTCAATAGATACAAAATCTCAGGAGGGAGAAGAGAGGAAGAAGGAAGTAGGCGGGACAGTGGTAACTATTTTGTTAAAGGAGAGCTTCATTCCATCATCTCTACATTGTTCTCAGTCCAAAAGCAAAGATCTGACGAAGACTATATCTGCCAAGCCTCTGTATGAGCCTAAGGAAGCAGAAAGCCTTCCAGCAGTCCAGACACCAAGTGACAGTTGGCAACAAAAAAAGAGACAGAGAACCATAGGGCCTAGATAGAAAATCTGGATGTGCCCTCCCCCATGTTTTTAAGATAATATAGGCTATCTCAACTTTATCCAAGTTCTTAGAAGGGTGTCCCAGGCAAGAGTGATTTCTCTGAGGTGTCAAGGGACTGAAGCAAATGTAAATTGATATCTAATATCCAGGGGAATCTTCATTCTCCACATATAGCAGTGTAGACAGCCAACAAAAAGGAATAGTAGAGTGAGGTACATTTCCATGTATAGAAGTATAGATACTTAAGGAACAATCAACACTGATTCCCCCAACCTATGCCTAAAAATCATGCTGATATGTAAGTCTGCTGGAAAGCAGATCATTTTAGCTAAACAAAGAGGATTGAAGTGAATAGGAAGAAACCTAATTTACGTTTACTTGGCCTTGACAGGACACATTTTCTGCCATCCAGGAGATGTGGAAACACAGAAAGAAACCATTTTAAACTATTAAAATGTAAGATAGCATGGCTTTGGATGGACAAATTATAGATTGAAAATACTGAGCCTCTTCAAATATAACAAAAGAATATCACTTACCTCACCCAAAACCCTTCAAATATCTGATAGATATATTTTACAATTGCTTGCCTAGAATGCTCACCTCTTGTTCAACAAGATCACTTTGATTTCTCATTGAAAAAGCTTCTGACAGAAAAGTTCACAGCTCTAAGTGCTTACATAAAAGAAAAAGAAACAGCACAAATAACCTCACGATGCTACTAAAGCTTCCAGAAAATAAAAGGAACAAACCTATCGCCAAACTACTAGACAAAGAATTAGTCAAGATTAGAGCAGAAATCAGTGAAATGGAGACTAAAAAATCCATATACAAAATCAACAAACCAAAAAGCTGCTTCTTTGAAAAAAATCAATAAATTGACCAAACACTAGTTAAATTATGAGGAAAAGAAAGAAGAAATTCAAAATAACAAAATTAGAGCTGCCAAAGGAAACAATTTGATAAACATCCAAGAAATTGAAAAGATTATGAAAGACTACTTTCAAATCCTATATTTAAATACGATGGAAAAGTCTAGTAGAAATAGATAAATTCTTAGAGGCATACAAACTGCTTAAGCTGAACAGCAACAATAAAAAGATGTAAACTGTTTAAACAGATCCATAACATGCAATGAGATTGAAGAAATAATCAGGAGTGTTCCAACAAGGAAAAGCCCAGGTCCTGAGGGATTTACAGCTGAATTCTGTAAGACTTTTAAAGTTGAATTAACACTAGTACTCCTCAAACTTTTCCATGAAATGGAAGCAGAAAGATTAATTCCAAACTCATTTTATTAAACCAACATTACCCTCATTCCCAAACCACGTAGGGATCTAATAGAAAAAGAGAACAATAGACTAATCTCTTGAACAAACACAGATGCAAAGCTCTTCAATAAAATACTAGCCAACAGAATTCATCAAGTAATCAAAAAATAAAATCACACATTATGATCTTTATTCCAGAGATGCAAGGCTGGTTTAACATACGTAAATCAATAAACATAATACACACATTAACAGAGCAGAAGGTAAGAACCACATGATTATCTCAATAGATGCAGCAATAGCCTTGGACAAAATCAGACATCCATTCATATTGAAAGCTGTGGAGAAGCTAAGAATAAAGGAACATACCTCAAAATAATAAAGGTTACATATGACAGACCAACAGGGAAAAGTTATAACCATTTCCTCTGAAACTAGGAACAAGCCAAGAATGTTCACTTTCTCTTCTCCAATATAGTTCTGAAATTTCTAGCCAGTGCAATAAGGTAAGAAAATTTAGGTATAAATAGGATTCACATAGGGAAAGAAGTCAAATTATCCTTACTTGCAGATGGCATGATCTTATCTATTCAACACCCATAGGAGTCTATCCCCAACTTCCTAGAGTTGATAAATAACTTTGGCAAAGTATCAGGATACAAAATTAATCCACAAAAATCAGTAGCCTTTTTGTATTCTAACAGTGTCCAACCAGAGAGGTAAATCAAGAAAACAACCTTATTTGCAACAGCCTCAAAATAAATAAATAAATAACTAAAAGCCTTGTGACTAAACCTACCAAGGAAGCAAAAGACCTTTATCATGAAAACTATAAAATTTTGAAGAAAGACATCATAGATGACACCAGGAAATGGAAAGACCTTCCATGTTTATGGATAGGTAGAATTAATATTGTGAAAATGACCATTTTGTCAAAAATGATCTACCAGTGTCATGCAGTCCCCATCAAAATCTGAGTGAAGTGCTTTAACAAGATAAAGGAAACTATCCCCCAAAACATATTAAACAATAAAAGACCTCAAATACAGCACTTAGGCATTCATACACACTGAGAACAAAGGTGAATACTCTTAGGAGATGAACACAAAGGCATGATGCCTGTGTTAATCTGATTATATAAAATAATATTTCTTGAAATGAACTCCAGGAAATGGAAACAGGGCTTTTCCTTGTTGCTTTCTTTTCTTTTGTCTTGTTTGTTTATTTGTCTTTGGAAGTGTAAGGAGGAATAGAAATGGAGAGACAAAAAACAAAGAAGTGCAACAGTGGTACTAGATAATATATTGAAAATGATCTACACAACTGGGAGGCAAAAACAGAGAGAATGAGGAAGAGGGTGACGCTGTCCAAAAAGAACCGTACTCTTTAAGCTTTACTTATGTGACTGAAACCTCTTTGTACATCAGCTTTATAATAACAATAAAAAATTAAATAAAAGTATTATGACTCCAAATATTAGAAAAAGAAAAAGCTTCCATCTCCTGTCTCTCCAGTTGGTCCAGTGATACCACTCCAGATCTTACAAATTAGGCAAGGCAGAAGATACCTCTGCCAAAGTGGTCTGACAGCCAAACAAATTAAGAGTTGTACTAGGAAATTTTCACTACTTCAAGAACAGGTGTCAGTGTGGAGATTCTCATATCCATCATTATTACCATGGCAAGGTAATAATGGAGTGGAACCAACATAAAGAAAGTAAAGAGATAGGGGGGAAATCCTGAGAAAAAGTTATTATTGAAGTTTTCACCCCATCTTTGCTTGGGTTAGAACATTTTCTTGACTATTATTTTTAATTTAACAGTCATTGCTTATATGCTCCAGTAAAATGTGTTTGCTTGTAACTCAAAGAACCATAATGGAAATAAATTCTCTTTGAAATTGTGAATAGAATCTAAACTTCTTAGCATAACCTACCAAATCCTGTACAGCCACCCTTTGACTGACTTTTCAACTTCTTTTTTTATTATTATTATATATATATATATATATTAAAGATACTGTACAGAGGGGTTACAGTTATGTAAGGTAATGAGTTTATTTCCTATCGAGCATTATTACCCCCTCCTTTGTTTTTCCCCTTTCCTTTCTCCCACAGCTCCAGCCACAATGAATCATGCCCTCACCCATCCACTCTGTATGGTTTGGCTCCATATTCTTAAGACCCCGGCTTAAATATAAAAGAGAACTTCTGTAGTCATTACTCACTTCCTCTCTAACCACTTGAAATCTGTCTTAATACCTAGGATATTTGCTGCATGAAAATACTGGTATCTAAAGATCTCATCTATTGAATTATAGTTTATAATTGTCCCCTTTCTCCAACCAGAAGGTAAGGTCCAAAAGGGCAGGCACCTTATCCGTCTTGAGCCACCCATGGTGCCTAACCTTTGAAGGCAAAATATGTACTAGTAGAACATATGAATGAGTTTTCTTTAAATGTTTAACTATTTTATAGTACTTAATGCAGTGTAATAGGAATTCTGAAACTTTAAATCCTGTGAAATCTGAATCAGTAGTATCTGAATTGACATTATTATCAAACTGAGCCATTAGGTGATTAAGCCATTTACCCAAGTAAGACTGCAAAGATTCACATCTGGCAGTGGAATCTGAAGTGTCTTGATTCCTGGATGAATAATTAAAGGATTTCCTATGCAAGTTCACTGCTAAGAAACTGACCCTCAGGAGGTAGCTCATACAGGTTCAATTTTGAATATGAAAAGCAAAGATTAATGGTGGAACTCATGACTTCGCCTGAATGTCAGACTTCAGAGGTCCAGTCTGTGGCTGCAGGAGTGGTCCCCTTCCAGCTGCTACAATACTGTGTATAGTTGGGTATTGCTATAGTTGTTTGTGAATGCTTGTAACATACTATATATATAACTTTGTTATGTAACCTTTGTCAGTTGAAAATATACCAATTAATTCATTCATGGGGAAAGATTTCAAGAGCTCTCAATGAGAAAAGACCAGAAAGGACATACTTTCACCATTGTTTACAAAGCAGCCTTGATATTTCATAATGACTGACCAATCATTTTACAGTTACTGCTTTAAAGATTTTGTGATGCACTCAAGTACTACCTCTCATTTTATTCCTTGCTAATTTTACAATATTTATTATCTGACATAACATATTTCCATCTCATCTTGAAATATTCTGGATTTTAACAGAAAGGATGTTCATTTAATCTTCAAAGCTATTTTAAACCAACATTAACAAAGCTGTGGATATATCCATTTCTTTCCATTGAGAACACTATTGTTTCCTAGTTATAGACAATTTTTTTCCTTCTTTGGGTACAACTTAATCCTTACTGAAACAAGTTGCAGCTGTTGTACAAATTCATATTTTTTACGCTGATAGGAGGCAGCCAGACATTTCAAGTATTCAGTTTTGTTTAAAAGTAACGTAACAGTTTAGTTCACTCTTAAGAGGAAACCAATGAAGAAATTGTACAGGAATGTGTTCATGGTCAACTGAATGTTTGTAATTAAAAATACTTGTGAAGGAAACACAGATAAACTTGAAAAGAGTTATAAGGCCCTACAGACTGGGAGAAATTCATCGAGGAAGAATCTACTCCCTCTCGAAATGGGAGCTTTTGACCTCTGGCACTGGTAAATACCAGGCAAATGATGAACAGATTTCACTTCTAAGTGAACTAACCCTTACATAATTTCTTCTTTTCTTAACGCTCCATGAAGGTTGGAAGACTTACAATGACAGAGTATTATATAAGATTAACTTTGATACCAGACTACCCTAAAAACCAACCACTCTCTCCTCATGTCTCTATTCCTGACTCAAAACCACTGATTTCCTATTTTGGAAACTTGGAAAGACAGATACACATTTTGAACACTTTCTCTGTGCTTTATCTTTCTACTAGCAACTCACATTTTCTTAATCTTAATGAAATAGTGGTTGAAAGCATAAGCCTAAGGTTAAACTAATAAAGAGTGGAAATTCAACTAACCTAATCTATTCAACTAACCTCACTATTCAATAGTTGTCCAATTTAGGGTGAAATAGATA
Source organism: Dipodomys merriami (assembly GCF_024711535.1). Lineage (NCBI taxonomy): Eukaryota > Metazoa > Chordata > Mammalia > Rodentia > Heteromyidae > Dipodomys > Dipodomys merriami. The sequence goes on from NW_027206261.1 coordinate 16,390, forward strand.
CCTTTCCTAACCTTTTGTTGATTCTTCTGGAAAAAGGAATATTTTCTCCATTTGATATAAGTTTGTAAGACATTAGGATATTATTAGGATATTAGGATTTATATTTAATATATGCTAATCTAATAATTCATGAACAAAATTTAATAGTTAAAGGAAATAACATAAACTTAACTTCCAAACAAATAAATATCTGGTTCCAGCTTCTTACAGTTTGTATGAACTTGATTAAGTTAATTTAAGAAAAAAATTTGATAGGAATGTCATTGCTCACAGGAAGAATTGGAAGAGAAATTTCAAATCCAGCAGGATTCTTCTTTTTTTCCATTGATTCACATTTCTGAACATCTACTTTAGCCTTCATTTCTCCTTGTTTTCTTCTTCAACTGACTTCATGGTCAAAGTTATCACCAATAATAACTTCAAAAAACTATACGTTTAGCCATTCAAGAAGGAAAATTATTTACAAGCCAACCCCTAATGAATGGCTTTACTAATCTACTGGCTCAAGAATTTATCCTTGGTCCAGTAACTTGCTAATATTTTAAAAGTGTGTCTTTGCTTAAACTTACCTGTATTCAAACTGTAGTATGTAAGTACCTGGTTTAAAAGGACTCAAGATAAAACTGTGGGTGTCAGGGTTAAATCTTTAATCCTAGTAGTACTTGGGAAGCATAGAGCAGGAAGACTGTTGTTTGAAGCCAGACTAGGCATAGTTCAGGAGACCAATCCTAAACAATAGCTAATTACAATGGCTGCCATTCTACTTATGGTAGAAATAGGATCAGGGTTGAGGGAAATGTGGGAGGAAAGCAAGACTATCTAAAAGAAAAAAGAGAAATAGAAGAGGATGAAGAAAGAGGAAGGAAGAAGAAAGAGGAAGGAAGGAAGGAAGAAAGGAAGGAAGGAAGGAAGGAAGGAAGGAAGGAAGGAAGGAAGGAAGGAAGGAGCGAACGAACGAACGAACGAAGGAAGGAACGAAGGAAGAAAGGAACGAAGGAAGGGAGGGAAGGAGGGAGGGAGGGAAAGAAGGAAACAAATTTTAAAAATTAATACAAGAAAGAAATATAGAATAGCTAGTTTTGTTTTTATCTTGTTAGGCAATTTTTTTCTAGCATTGAGGAGGAATTTGAAGAGACACAGATATCCACAATGCAATCAGATAATATAATCTGGACCTGGTTGTCCACCAGATGGATTATCCTTTAATAGGCATTCTGGATGAACTTTTATGAGATTCCAGAGTAATTGGAGCTGTTTTAGAGAAACAGTGAGATTGTATTTGCCAAGCTGTTTGCCCTATATCTTACATCTGACTTCCTTTAGGATTTTCTGCCTTGTACTTTATGCACCCACTTTTGAAAAACTCCCTGAAGTCTCATTTCATCCACAAAGCTTCCCCAAACAATTCTTGACCTGCTATATCCCCAAGTTATAAAATGTGGGATGACATAAAAATGACCAGAATTGTTAACCACTATCTTTAAAACTAAAAATATGTTGCTAGTTGATGTCCTAAGGGTCATAGCTTTTCTCTGACCTGTAGTTTTTATTCAAGCCCCACACTTGGAGTCTATTTGGATGATTCTGATCATATTATTGTCTTAAAAAAGACCTCATTTCCGTTATACTTGAAAAAATTATTTCATATGGTTAGGGGTTTGACACACTATTTTTTTTATAAATACAAATATTTACTACTATCTTAAACATATGAGCAAACATTATGCCCAAATACCTAACTTCTATAATCATCAAATTATCAAGACTTCTATTTTTATAAAGGTGATTATCTATACATTGTTCTATATACACCCATATTTCTACTTTGTTGGGAAGTCTTTATTAGACTTGTAAGGAAATTCAACCATATGCATAGTGTACTGCAAGGTATGTTATTTAGAAGAGCACATAAAAAGGCAACAATAATTTTAAACAAAGCTCAAAATTTATTTAGATTCACTGATCTAGGGAGAATAATTTTTCATGTAGCAGTCACAAATAAATTAGAATAGCATTTGTAGTAATAATAGTCATCCAAATTTACTGTTCCATAATTTTTCTACCCAAAAGCAACAAAAAACTCTGTTTTAGGTCTTACCCAGTTCTTTTTTTTGGGGGGGGGTCAGTCATGGGCCTGGGTGAACTCTGGGCTTGGGTGCTGTCCCTCTGCTCTTCAGCTCAAGGCACCACTTCTGAGTTTTTCTGCTTATGTGGTACTGAGGAATCGAACCCAGGGCCTTATGTATGCAAGGCAAGCGCTCTACCACTGAGCCACCTTCCCAGACCCTACTCAGTTCTTGAGTTATGCTGTTTTATAAACTTCGTTGAAAAACAGTGATATATCATGATTATTTAAATGATACCTACATAATCTGCAAATGGTAAAATTAAAAAACAAAGTACATTGGAGTTATGCTGTTTCCAGGTATTGGTTCCCTCTTGTAGTATTCACCTTAAGTTTCTTCAGCCTATGGTGGTCATCGTATTCCATTATGGTAGTCTGTGATAGGTTCGATGAGCATCTAATGAGAGGTAACAAGAAGCAATGGATTTTTTTTTCCTGAGAATGTTGAAAGAGAAGTTTCCTTTTTCCCACCACTTTTTATCTGGAGATGAAGCTGGAGATGATTCTGTCACCTTACTACCACATTGGAAAATCCTAAAGACCCCCAGAACCCAGGATTGTTGAGCTTCAAAACAGGACAATGCAAGGACCCAAAAAGGCTGATAATGGGAATTTGTGTCCTGATAAAGTCTGAATAAAATATCATATATGAAGAAATAATGAAAACTATACTTGAATAAATGAAGTATTTTGGATTGTTTTTTGTCAATTAAAAATCTGAGGAGTTAACTGATAGACAATCCTTCAAGTTTTATAAAGTATTCACCAACATGTTTTAAAAAGATGGTATTACCAGGAAATTCGTCCCCAAAGTAAGTTTCATGGTGAAATGCAAAAAGTCAATACAATGGTTTTTAAATCAGAAAACAGTATCCTATTATTACAACTCTTTGCCTGTGGCAAAGAAAAATTATCATGCATATGCTGTTGAATTTTACTTGAGTTAAATTTGCTTGAGTTTGAATTTTGCTTTGATTGCTTCTTATTCAACTTAGTCTCTTGTTTATTATAATGTAACCACACTGCCCTTTGCCATGCTTCAGCATTGCTAATTTTCTCCTGCCTTGAGATTTTAGATTTACTTTTCACTTCCTGAATGGACTTCTTTATTTGGCTAGTTCTTATTTCTTGATTCACCTTACATCTCAATCTTCTGAGTGTACTCTCTTAAATTCATCTTTTGACTAACTTAACATCTCCTGTTCATTCTCATGGCATCGTGTTCTTTTTCTTCATGAGATGCTACCATTTACTATCCAAATATTTATAACATCATTCATTACATCTCTGTCTTTCCAAATACTTTGGGAACCCTATGAAGAAAGAAACTATGTCTGATTTGTTGATTCTTCTTTGTGCAAAGTAGGATGCCATACTTGGCACACAGTAGGGATTAGAGAAATATTTTTTCACTATATCATATCTGGAGATGTGAAGCATCAAATTTATTAATTGCATTGCTTTAATAAGGAATAAGTCTAAGTTTGTTAAAAAAACAGATTTCACAATCAAAAATTAATGTTCAGATCATTTGTGTTTTAATGACTAAACTCTAAAATCCCTGGCTTATATCTTTATGAGCAACGGATGAGTCTATGTTTCCAAAGTCCAAATAAGACTAGACAACAATGACATATGAAGACACTAACTTAAATCATTTTAGGAAACATTATATAGCATTCACACATTTCTTGTGCTGTTGTTTATGAGGAGGATTTAAAGTATTTATTTTCAAAGATCCATCTGTGGAGATCTGTATGTCATTAAATTCTGGAAGACTACTACAAACTCTCTTAGATAAAGAAATTACTTAATTGTTCTCTTTTCATTCTTTGTCTTTTAATTCTTAGGTATCCTTAAGGTAGATAATGACCATCAAATATATTGTTATAGGAATTAGATATTTCTCCAGGGCAGAATCTAAAGTTCATATAAAAACTAGGTTAAAAGCCCAATAAATGGTGATGATTTGCATCAGGTCTCCATTTACATTTTAAATACATGTGTTACCAAAACAGAAATTCCACATAAATGTCATTTTAAAAGAATTTCCACATAACTCAAACCGGGCATTTGTATTACTTTTCCTTCAGAATTCTAAGCTTAATTTTCTAGGCAAATTCAGACAGAAACAGATTAAATGAATCCAGAAATAGTTCAACTGCCCATATACATCAACAATCAAGTCTTCAAGGCCAGGATCAGAGCCCAATGAGAACAGAAATGATGGGAATTGTCTCTTTTGCTGAGCAGGTGGAGAATGAGCTGTTCTATGGCTGGAAGACTGCTCCAAATGTGGAATTCTTTCGAAAGCCACAAACTCCCCACTAACCACACACAAGAATGACTTGCTCAAAGAAGGGTTGGGAAAACATCATCCGCTAAACCTGACACTCTTCTTCCCTTCTCCCTATTTAGAGTAACTTTCCCAGCCTCATTTGAAGCCAATGGATTTCAAACTAAAACGTACAAAACAATGTTATGGTTTTCACTTGGGATTTGCCCAACATTATTTGTGATGGCTTCTTTTAGGTGTCCAAATTAATTTTCAACAGCTGCCAAAATAAGAGGATTTTTCTTCTCCTTCTCACCTCCATTCTAAAATATAACATCCACAAGTTACTCTTTCAAAAAATGAACTTTAGAAGCTGGATAACAAAAGGAAGACCTTTCACTGAAGCTCAGAGCAAGAAAACAGACCAAGGGTTTCTCTAATGAAATAACACTCAGATGTACTGCAATGGATATATCTTGCTCAATATTTCAAAGTATCTTGCTAGTAGAGACTAGTAATAAAAGATTTTTTTCTAATTACCTCACTTAAAATTTCTGCCATTCTCCTAGGATTTTAGCAGTCTTTAGTTTCATATGTAGACAGCCAAGCAATAAATTCATAGCCAAAGAACAAAAAAGAATAGAACAATGGGAAGAGGAATATAAAGGGATGTGAAAAAGAGGACACAAAAGGCCAGTGTTAAGGTGGTGGGAAGAAATGACTCCTTGAAGAAAATATAGTCCTTGCAGGTAGAAGAAGAGATCATGGGATGACAAGTGAAAAACTGTTGGGAATGACCTACCCTCTTTCTGCAAATAACATATACCACTGATAAACCAGCACTAAGGACCATATATTGGGGGTTATACCGTCTCACCTACTTAAATTTAAGATCAAATTAAGGAAGCTATTAACAAATGTTAAAAAGCTAACAACTTATTTAATAGATGAATTGGTAAAGAAAACAAAATACTACAGAAACATCAAGAAGGATGAAATTGTGTCATTTGCAGTAACATAAATGATACTGGAAATTATCATGTTAAGTTAAATAAGCCAAAATACAGAAAGAAAACTGTCATGTGGATTCTTTCCTATGAGTAAATGAAAAGAACACATGGATAAGAATCCAGAACAACAACATCAGGAGTAAAAATAAACCCATTGAAAGCAAAGAGGAACAAAATGGGGCTAGAGGGGGGAAAACAAGGCAAGACCAAATATTAAGCAGCTGGATTTAAAAGAAATACATGCATCTATGGAAATTTCAGAGTTACAGTTATTAATTTGTACAATTCATGCCAGTTAATAATTATAATAAGGAACATGCTTTATATCATCCTGCAGACTCAAGAATGAATATATTCTACTGTTGGTAGAAAAATGACAATTTTAGAACAAATTTCTAGGTTACTTTAGATAACATCAAATATAAACATATACATAAAATATGCAGGCTCAATGTGTCACATGCATACACACACACACACACACACACACACACACACACACACACACACACAAAAGCATCCATATACACATACTATCTGCCAGCATTGCCCTAAGATTTCAGACTTCATTGATGTCTCTTATTTGTTCTGATGCCACTTTGTGTTCCTAAGATAAATGTGATGACTTAAAATACGGACTTGCTATTGTACCGTGATTTTGAAGTGAGAAGAAAGTACAGCATATTTTTACTTCTGTAAATTAAGCCAAGTTTGAGGGACATTAAAAGCTTTACTTCTTTTCTCTGAAATCAATGATAGTTTTACCATTCTTAGATGACATTTCTTAAGCCACAAGTTGAATATAATTTTTCCAGGCTTTCCCTGAGACATAATTGTTGTAGGTCTCAACTTTTGTTTGAGAATGTACATTAGATTAATTAGTACTTACAAACTTTTATTTTGTGTTTTATTAAATGTTGAAATAAAAATATGTTTAGTGAAAAAATCGAATAATTTTTCCAGCAAACTCATTGTTCAATAATTTTAAAATATATTAAAAAGAACTAAGAAGCATAAATCCAGTCTTAACAACATGGAAAAAAGAACAAGATGTGCAACTAAGAAAAGTTTCTTTTCAAATAATGGAAACTAAAAGGAAAAGAAAAAAAGCAGACACTGAAAAATTCAACTTTCAAAATCTGAAACCACAGTCAGCTAGAAAATATACAAATAGAAAACAGGAAATTAAGAAACAAGAGAAATAAGTTTGTTTTACATCATAGTAGAAGAAATCAATAATAAATGAAAGTAAAAGGAGCCTAATTATATTTAAAGAACTAGAATCTAGCTAAATGAATCACAAATGCTTCAACAGAGAATTTCAGAATAATATTAAACATCTATATTTCAATGTAATACAGATGAAAAATGCAGTAAAATCTTAGATAGTGTGTTATATTTTTTTAAAAAGCATAAATGTGTTTGTGATGTTTGGTCATTCTGGAGGCACCTTCTATTAACAGACAGTTTTTATCCCAGGATTCTGCGTGCTTGACAGGGCTTATATATCAGGACCAAAAGAAGTTTCTACATCTAATGGAAAAAAAGAAAATCTACCTGGCAAGGATTATAACATTAGAATGGTCTCCAAATTAGTTCTTCTGGTTCAGAAATACAGATGATATAGAACTTCTTGCATTATTACACAATTACCAAGAAACAATAGTTTAATAAAAACATATAGTACATAGAGCTAGATTTCCTACCAATCTCTGGGTAGATCAAAAGTGCGGTTGAAACCTGCTTCCTGCACTCAGGATTGATGGTCCAAGATGCATTTTACAATAAAAGAATGACTCTAATCCTTATTTTCCATGGTCCCTATCTTTACTGATTTTATTACCCACTTGTCTTTGAAAACTCCTCTGAAAGCCAATGATACACACATATTTCAGCCCAGTGGAAGAGGAACTCCTAGGTTTGTGATTAAAGGCTACTTTTCCAATACCAGTGCCCTTGTACATCACACTTTCACCACTAATTAGTTCAAATGCTCTAAACTCATGCCCTCGTCTGTTAAGCACAGTGTTAAGTGCAAGACCTGAGTTAATCACAAAATGTTGTCCACCATAATGCAATAGTAAACTAAAGTTTTACTTAGCTATATATCACTCTAGTGTAGACATCATTATGACAATTATGTGTAGTTTTGATTTGCTATCCATTTTAAAAACCATATAAGTTATATAAAACTACTATATTACCTACTTGGCACTATGATAGAAATCTTTGTTACTAAATTACCATTAATTCTATCACCTCATGTTTATGGAGTGCCTAACATAACATATCAGGTCTTGCTATAGAGAGCTACAGACATCATGATGAAAAAAAAAAAAAGAAACAAAATTTTGGCCTCTTGCCCTTGTATTTTATTATGGGTTTTAACCAATAGATACAGACATGAACACATAATAATCTATATGAAAAGCTATTATGTTTTCCTGTAGTCTATGCATTATGTTTTCATAGTAGTCTATGTAAAAGGCACACAATGATATGAAGCAAAAAGATGATGTTAATTCAAATAGTTTAGAGAATATGAAGGGCTGTCTTTGGGATAGTGAAAATGACCAAAAAGATGATGCTAATTCGAGTGCTTTGAGAATATGAAAGGCCATCTTTGGGATTGTAAAAATGATGCAGGCACAGAATAAAGAAGGACAGTAAGCCCTTAGAAGATTCTAGCCACTGTCCCATATTGACATGGCTTTGAGATGGAAATTCACACTACTTTTGTGGGGGAAAATCCAAACAAGCATCCTAAAACAAACAGAAAGACTATCTGAAGGCAGAAGACATAACTCAAGAGTGATTGCCAGTTAGAAAAAAATGAGAGGAGGGGAGGGGAGAAGGTGGAGAAAGGTGGAGAGGAAGAGGTAGAGGGAAAGGGGGAGAGAGAGGAAGATGATAGGTAAACTTCATTAAAATAATCTAAGATGTTTCATTAAAGACACATTTAGGCATAATGAATGATGAGCAATGAAAATCACTGAGTAATATTTAATAGACATTTATGACAGTTTGACAGTAATGAATCATTTATGTGTAGTGACAGTTACTCAGAAGACTAAGGCAGGAGGATCACTTGAGTCTATGAATTTGAGAACAGCCTGGCAAGATAATAAGTCTTCATATCGATAACTAACAGAAAATATTCAAGATTGACTTAATAAAGCACATATCATTATGTAGTCAATAATGAGTTAAACTCTTCCAAGAACTTTGTGCTATTCAGAAAGTTTAGAAATATTTTACTAGCTTTCAAACTTAAAATTGTTTAAATGCATAGAAAAAAGTCTTTACCAAATAAGAGAAAAATAGTAAATAATGGAGTATAAAAATATCTGCATATCTCAAGAAAGGCAAGAAAGAAAAAAAAATACAGGAAAAGTGAAAAAATATAAAGTAGCCTATAAAATGATAGAACTTAATTCAAAGACATGAGTGTCCAAACATATGTTAAGTAATTTTCTCTTGAAAAATAAGGAACATTAGACTTGCTAATAGAACTCAAATGGTTCTTGGATTCTCAGTTTGGATGCGGTTTCTTGGCCTTTTTGTGGTCTTGTTGGTTTTCTATGTGTAGGACATCCAGGTGGACCTGTTGCAACAATGAGAAGTACAAGTCGTTATGCCGAAAACGAACTTTACAACTTTGGTGGGGGGGGGGGGGCGGGGAGGACTGGGTGGGGGGGCGAGGGGAGGATGGGAAGGGATGGGAAGGGAAACAAAGGAGGAGGCTGCAATGCTTGATAAGAAATGTACTCATTATCCTGCCCATGTAATTGTAACCCCTCTGTACAGTATTTTCCCAATAAAAATTTTTTTAAAAAAGAATCTTTTGTAGGGCTGGTTTGGTGGAGATATATTGTTTCAATTTTTCTTTGCTATGGAAGGTTTTTATTTGGCCTTAAATAGGGATACAGGTGGACCCATTGCAACAATGAGATGTACAAGTCGTTATATGAAAAACGAATTTTACAACTTTGGTGGGGGGGGGAGCATGGAGGATTGGGTGGGGGGCAGGGGGGAGGATGGGAAGGGATGGGAAAAAAATTAAAAATAACTAAAAAATAAAATAAAATAAAGTATTCCCCGAAAAAAAAAGAACTCAAATGGTATAATTCCTTAGAAGGGTTAACTCACAGTCCAACACAACAAACACTGGGAAACAGGTACATATGAGGGGAGGGAAGAAGAAAAGAGCAAGTTGAGGAGAATACAGTCATAAAATCCAATGCTTATTCTGCAAAATTAAGGAAATTGAGGAAAGGGATATGGATGGGAAATGATGGAAGAGAATGATCAAAGAGATGACAGTTATCAAGACGTATTCATAAACTGCTTTTTTGAATGGCAATTCCTTTGTACAACTACCTAAAGATAATTTAAAAAATGAAAATAAAATTCAATTTTGTGCAGTTAACAAACTGTCAAAGTAAAAAAAAGTGGAGAAAGAAATCTGCAATAAAGGAACTTTTATTTGGGAATAAAGAATAAGATTGCAATTTGAAAAACATATGCACAGTCCAGGTTGACCTCTGAAATATTCAGAGAACAAAGGAAAGGAGTTTTATTAGGACAGAAAAATCTGTGTGAGTTATTATTAAAGAAAGTTCATTGGCTCTTTAAGTGCTCGAGGGTGCTGGCAAGCCCATATGGGTAAGAAGGGTGAGTTAAGATGTAAAGTTAGCTTTAAGGTCATAGTTAGCAGTTCTGTCGTCAATGGCTAAGTAAATATCTTCATAAAGCTATGAGAGTTACTGGAGCATGTGGTATCATGCAGTACTTTCTTCTTTCTTTCAAATAGCTCTTCAACAACCAAATTTTAGTGGCATGCCAGGAATGTCTCCATTTTACATAATAAACTTTTACAATACAAAGAAGATTAAAATATTAAAATCCAAGAATACATGCTATGAAAATTGAAATCAAACCAAGTTTGAACTGTATCAAAACAGGAAAAAAACATTTTTAATGAAAAAAAAATACAGCATTCATGATACTTTCTGTAGCATTATCAGATACTGGTAAACTGATTCATATTCAGGCTTAAGCTAGGATGCACTTATAAAATTTACAAACATGAGTAGAAAATTTTCTAATTTTACATAAGAACTGAAAAAATATCTATGAATTTTGGTTGCTTTAATATTTTTTTCAGTTTTGATATATCAAATATATTGATAAAACTATAGAAAACTTGAACAATACACTTGAGACAATTGATTTAAAGGAAATATGCAAAAACATATTTTGTAACATAAAATGGTAGATGATAGATATGATTGACAGACAGATATAAATTTATGATGAACATGCTCACACAGATCTCAAAACAAATTTTCCACATTTTTACCAGCAGACATAGTTATCAACCCAAAATCCAGGTTTAGTGTTCGAAATCAATTACATAAACTTTAAACAATATTAACATGTATTTGTCAGAAAGGAAATGTACTAAAAATTAAAACTCTGAGAACATGTCTTGTTTTATAATGATAAAAGTGGTATGCTTGGAGATGTCATAGAGACCAAAAAGATAATATAATAAACATAGTTATGCAACATATAGTAAATGTGGCAATATAAATAATGCCCTCCATTGTTTTTCTTTTCTTGGCACTACTGTGGGTGGATTGAACTCAAGACTACATGCTTACTTCCAAAGAAGTTTTATCACATGGGCCACATCTTAGCTCCTTGGCTTTTACTTTGTTCTTCAAATAGGGTCTTTTGCTTTTGCCATAGCCAGCCTTGGAATCTTATCCTATTTTTACCCTCTGAATAGCTGGAATTATAGACAGTAGCCACCAGTGGGACTTTGAAAATATGAAGTTATCACAAAAATTTAATGAAACACTGGACTTAAATATTCTGACCAGAGTTTATAAGTATGCCTTTTCCTTAACACAGCCTTGATATTTTGATCTATGTAATTATTTTTAATCACGTATTTTATAAACAAAAAAGATACAGTAACAGTTTTCTCTTTGCTGGGTGCCAGTGGCTCATCCCTGTAATCCTAGCTATTCAGGAGGATGAGATTTGAGGATCACAGTTTGAAGCTAGCCTGGGAAGAAAAGTCTCTGTGAGACACTTATCTCTAGCTAACCACTCAAAAAACTGGAAGTGGTACTGTGGCTCAAAGTGGTGGAGTGAACGCTTTGAGCAAAAAAGAGTTCAGTTATAGCACCCAGGCCCTGAGTTCAAACCCCATAACTGCCCCCCTCCTCAAAAAAAAATGGGTTTGTTTTTTAAGACATAAGGATTTTCATGGTTTGTGAATTTTCTGATATCCAGGTGGAAAATTTAAATTTAAATGGACAAATTACAATCAAAATTAACAAAAGATTTTAGAAAGACTCTATGGTATTCAAAGTAAAAATCACCTAGGAGTAAATCTAGAAAATTATGAACAAATCTATTGCAGTGAAATCTATTAAATTTTAAGAGACTTTAGGAAAGGCCTAGGTAAAGAGAAACATTATGCTCATAGGATAAGATATGGTAGCCGAAAGAGAATTTTACTTAAAGAAAGATCCAATCCTTCATTTAATCTATACATTTATGCAAAGTTAATTAAACTACCAAGAGGACATTTTGAAAAGATTACAAAGTTTCTTTAAAAAATTTAAAGAACCAAGAAGAGCTAAATCATTCCTAAGTTATTATCTAGGGGAAAAGGACATATTTTAGATATCAATTTTTTTTAAGACAACATAGTAGTGGAAGAATTTTATAATTAAACTAAATGGGGATATCAGGAAAGAAAATAAAATTCATGAAAAAAGATGGAAAAATGAGTGGTATGTAAAATAGAATATCTGTGTGGGGGAAAATGGAGACATGACAGTCTAAACAAAAGCAATTCCAAATGGATTAAAAACTGAAAGATAAAACCTTAAAACTTTTAGAAAAATATGTAAGGGAATAATTTTATAAGCTTATAATAAAGAAGAATTTTTAATACTAAATATACAGACTGAAAAATATTTCTAGAAATTTGAAAGAAAAAGACAAGCCGAAGAAAAAAGCAAGCACATGGACAGACATGCCCAATAAGGAAATGTAAGTGGACCAATATGAGTGTGGAAAAAAATGCTAAATCTTGCTGATAACAGAATAACATTTCCTATTTATCTGACCTGCAAAAATGTGAAGTGTTAGACCAACAGCTAATGCCCTATTGGTGGTTATATCAATAGGGTCAACTTCTTTGCATGATAATAAGCTTCATCCAGTAAAGTTAAAATAAAAACATATTAACTTGACAACAGCTGTTTCTCTCCTACACGGTTGCATAGAACAAGAAAGTTCACAGTACCACTGTTCAAATTATTCACACCACCACTGTCTACCCAAAATTCTATCAAAAGAAAACATGAATACAATCCATGTGATGACATAGAACACCACAGCAAAAGTGAAGTGTCCCTAGATACACACAAATATGGATGAACCCAACAAAATACTTGATGGATAAGAGATAGTCATGAAAAAAGACCTGCAATTCTATGTAGATAAAATTCAAAATATGGGCAGAACTAAGTATCATATTCTTTTAGAATATTCCTTTAGAATATATGGCAGGTAATAAAAAATGCAAAGGAGTAATTAGTGTAAAATTCAGGCTGATGAGTGTTACCTCTGTTAGGAAAAGAGGATGACATGGAATACACAACTGTACTCAGAGAGGGACTCAAAGGTGTTAATAAGGTTTTATATCCTAGGCTAGCTGGTAGGTTCATAAACGGAGGAATTCTTTACTTCATTACTATTGCTTAAAAAATATATATATGTTACATATACATATATATACATTTTTGTGTGATGACATATTTTAACTTTGATTTGATGCTTGTGTTTTCCATGCATTGTATATTTTATGAATTTTTAAAAAGTGAACTGAAAGTCCACCCAGTTCTCTCTCCTCAGCCTAGCAAAGCAGAATCAGTGTAGCTTCCAATCCAAGTTCCTTTGCAGGAAGAGCAGCAAAGCAGTAAGAGAAGCACAGGAAATTTCTTTACATGGTTCAGGGATAAACATTTCAATAACTGAATGTTCAGAACAAAACAAGAGTACAAGTCACAATGTGACAAAGAAGAATATACCTTAGTGGCGCTGAACACAGGATGATAGGATGAGAGAGGAAAACCTTGCTAAAACTGAAGAATTCATATTTCAGCCCATTCAGACTTCAAGGATATTGATAGGAAAGGGACATAGAAAATATTGCTTGATTTTTTATTTATACACTACATTAGCCATAAGTAATATTAAAAAAGAATTGTCCGGTGCCAGTGGCTCATGCCTGTAATCCTAGCTACTCAGGAGGCTGAGCTCTGAGGATCGCCCTTCAAAGCCAGCCCAGGCAGGAAAGTTCATGAGACTCTTATCCCCAATTAATCACCAAAGAAATGGGATGTGGTGCTGTGGCTCAAGTGATAGAGAGCTAAAAGAGGTAGAGAAGTTCGAGGACAGTGCTCAGGCCCTGAGTTAAAGCCCCAGGACATGAACAAAAAAGAAAAAGAAAAGAAAAGGAAGGAGGGAAGAAAGGGAGGGAGGGAGGGAGGGAGGGAGGGAGGGAAGGAGGGAGGGAAGATAGGGAGGGAGGGAGGGAAGGAAGGAGGAAAGATAGGGAGGGAGGGAGGGAGGGAAGGAGTGAGGAAAGATAGGGAGGGAGGGTGGGAGGGAGGAACTTTGTTGAATAGCAACTCCTTTGTATAAGTATTTAAAGATAAAAATGAAATTTAAGAAATGTATAAATGTGATTTAAATCAAACATAAACACTTTTTACCTCAAGTGGGAAACTTATTCCAGGCTTTCTGAAATACAAGGTCCTTCATCTTTTAAAGCAAAGCCCATGAGACAACATTAAAAAAAAATGGAAATCTATGTAAGTCACTTGTAAATTCTGATGTTCTTGTATGGAGCTAAAATTAGCAATGTATTGCATTGCTTCATAAGTATGTTCTGAAATTATTAACACATTCTCCAAGAAGCTAACCTTCTTCCAGGAAGGCTCTTAACCTCCGCGGGGGAAAAGTACTTCTGCTTCTTCTACAACAAGGATAAGATGAGGCAATTTTTTCCTGACTTCCTCAAGAGATGTTATAAATAATTGCTGAGCTACTTAAAGGTAACTACTTGTGGTTGTAAGGAATAAAAGACAAGCAAGCTATTTTTTCCCTTCCAATGAACTCATCAAATGTTTTTTGCTCAGTGTCATTCCAAAAATTATAAATGAGGAAGAAATATGTGTTGTCTCCCAGAGGACAGTTGAACTTTGTTCAGAATGCTTAAGAAAACATCCGGTGGGATGTTTGCTGATGAAACTATGTCAACTCATCTTCAAGATTTCTCTAGGAGAACAGTTTAACAGTTACAAGTCCAAATACCAGGAATAGTTTTGTATCACTGAGATCTCCGCTCCTAGTGGCTGAAGAGAAGTTCCAACCCGCTACTGCTGGAGGCCTGGACAAACTGTTTACTTAAGAGCAAATGGCAGCTTAAAGGAAAACAGAAAATTGTTCAGTTAGGACTCTGCACGGGGACTAAATTCAAGACACATTTTCAGCAAGTGAAAAGTGTGTGTGTGTGTGTTTCCATTGAGAAACATTTAAGCATTTAGTAATTAGCAAATAAAAATACATAAGGGGAACTTTTACAGGCAAAAGCTATGCCATAGAAACATTGGCCTTTACCAGATGAAATGAAATGATTATTTGATCCACAGAGAGTGTCCTTTCATTTCCTAGTGTCTTGTCCCCCCTCCAGGGTTACAACAGCATGCATCTTTCTGATAGACTCAGAGACAGGGACAAAGGTCATGAATGTGTGACTTTACAAAGAAAGGAATTTGACAGGAGATTGCTTGAATAGTTCTTCTGTTCTTTTGATCCCTTAATTAAATTAAAAGTAAAAAAGTTCCATGAATACAGGCATTCTAAAAAAATAGTCTTGATTTACTTTTCTTAATTCTTAATTTAATTCATGTCAGAAAATTCTATGGGGAGATCCCATGAGGAGCAATTCTTTAATGGGAGACTAATTGAAACTTAGAATAATACAAAGTTTTAAGTACAGATCTGAAAACATTAAATATAAATCATATTATTAATGCTTTATGTTTTCTTATATTATTTAAAATATGTATATTCAATGTACACCTGGGTAATTATTATATGCCTACTATGTGTTTGGCATGGAACTATACACTATGAAGATGCAGTCATTATCCCCGTGGAACTCAGAGGCTAGGAAGATGAGATATAATTACGTCATGACACAAATGTAGAAGGAACAATTAATGATAGCTCTGTAAGTCAGAGAGCTAGAATATGTAGCAGGTAGAAAAAGAATGATGGTTAATCTTGTGTTCAAGAATGATGATAAGTTAGCTTAGCAAGAGAATGAAGATAGGAAACTAAATGAAGACAGTCCTGAGAATTTTAGTATTTTTTTAATATAAGAGCAAGAAGATTTTGAGTTTCAAGACAGTAACATCATTCACTTTTCCTCAGGTACAGAACTGAATATCCTCTAGGCTAAGAAAGAAAGATGTCCAAATCTCCAGGTAGTAGCTCAGGCTCTGTTCTAACCACATCTCCCAGGCAAAGTGAGATGCCAGTGACATAGAAGGTTGCTGAAACTTTTTGAGATTAAGATGTCCCCAAATATTATGATACTTGCATATCTATCATTACACATTTCCAATGGCCATCCATTCCTGTCATTAGTTTCATTCATTTGGATAGCACAATCTCCTAGAATGTAGGATACCAGCTTTATCAAGCCATTTGTGGTGCTTTTACAAGCCCTCAAGTGATGCGGTCTCTACCTTATCCCAACCATGAATTTCATCTTTTGTTACCCTCTTCCATCCAAATCTCCCAACCACTCTATCTAGCCTCTCAGTTCATCTACTGCCATGTTCCAGCTACCTCAATCTTCAAAGACTCACCCTTCAATGTACTCTTCATTCCCATTTTCTAGTTATTTAAAATTCCAATTTCATACCCAATGAATTTCTCAATCACATTTTCCACAGGAATGTTCCCTGACAGCCCAGGCCAGGCTACATTCTTGCTGTAAACTGAGATGGCATCATTTTTTAAAATATATATTCTTCACAGTAAAATAACTAGTAAATGGAATAATTAGTGATTTTGTGTTGATCATCTTTGGTAGAATAATTACTAAGCTTCACAGAAGCAAGATTATTTTTATTTTATTCCCAATCCTATTTGCAAAAACTAGCACTTAATATACGCACAATTACTACATACTGCGTATAGGGAGGAATGAAAGACAATGGGAAGAGAGATGGAGAAAGAGACAAAGAGATAGAGAATATGCACAATCCAGGAATTTACCTACTATCTTCCAAATCACTTAAATTTGTCTGGCTCCTCTGTGGGGTTTAAGCCAATGCCTGTCTATATCTCTTACCCATATGATTTATGATTTATTCAGGAATTTATTATTTATTCAGGAATGAGCAAGCAGTTCGTTCCATAAGAACTTTGGGGAAAGATGAGATGTTCTAGTTTTGTCTGAAATAACAAAATGAGAGGAAAATACAACTTAAAAAAAATAGCATGATTTTTGTCTGCTATATAGAAGAAGTTCTGTGGGACACAGACATATCAACTCAAGAGTATCAAATATAGAAGGTGGGAAAGACTAGAAGTATGACTTGAGTGGTTGAATGCCAATCTAGCAAGCATGATACACTGGTACTGCCGAACAATAGCAACAACAACAAAAATGGAGCTAGAGGAGTATGAATAGAGATTGTAAGGGGAAGAAAAGTAGGTTTATGGTATCACCCAGGTCTTTGCTTTAGCTACATTTGACGGTTTGGTTCCTTATATAGTTTATAATCACACAAATCAGTACAGTTGCTCTAACTTTAAGAAAATTTAAATGTATTTTCAATTTCTTGGGGAAAAAACTGACACATATTGGAAGGATTGAACTGTTTAGACAAAAATCAAATATCTTGTTTATATAAATTTATATATTATTCTCAAAATATCTTAATACCCAAGAGCAGTTTCTAGGATATAAGAATACCTGGTATTTGATAACTGACTTGTAAGTGAATAAATGAATAACAGTAACTAAGTATTTTCTTTTTTTGATATGTTTTTTATTGTATAAATACTGTACAGATGGATTAGAGTTACATGAGTAAGGTAATGAGTACATTTCCTATGGAGCATTGTTGCCTCCTCCTTTGTTTTTCCCCTACCATCCCTTCCTTCCCCACCTCCCCAACTACTCTCCCCACCTCACACCTCACTGAGTAAATAAGTATTTTCAAAACTACAGACTGAGTTAAAAATGGAAGGACATAATTTCAACATGAAATGCAGAGATCTCTTATCTGACAGGTAGAAAGTTTGGCATTGAGCAGACAGAACAGGTAAACTAGAAACCTATTGTTAAAGATTGTTTCACATATTGGAGGTTTGTGTCACAGCTCTAGTATTCATCAACTGCGAGGATAAAAAGCATGTAAAGAACATAGAATTCAAGTGACATTTAAAACATGAGTGAAGTCAATCAAGCAGTCTTTGAAATATATACACACACACACATACACACACGATCACACACAGAACAAGACGGTTACAACTTCAGACATAACTATAATTGACTATATTAGATTTCATGATCTATGGGCCATGCTAAAATAACACCTCAGAATTCCAATTTTGATTCAAGGGGGATCATTTGGGGTAATTTTATTCTTGTCCTCATGATCTGGGTTTTGGTTTCTAAGAATTAAGCTATGTTATGGTCTTGGGTTTATAGAATGACAAACTCTTTGTGTATGAGAAGATAATTCTTTCTTTTTCAGCTTCACTAGTAAATTTTATGAACATTTAGAAATAAAAATCAAATCATCTAAGCTGATGTATGATGAATTGGTGAAATTGCTGAAAGTTTATTTCTCCAACATTTCAGTCCCATCCTCTAGTTTATGTTTCATAAACAGAATCCATTGTCTCTACAGACAATGATGTTAAAGAGTTCTTTCATTTCTCACAACCAGAAAAATGTTTGTGTTTCTTAAATGACAGGCTGTGAGATGGTACCTATGTGCAATTCAAAATGACATTTCCAATGGTTTATTCAACTGAACGAAATGTAACTTTTGTACCAGTCTATGAAAATATGAAAAGCCTGTGAGATTGAACTAAATTGCTATATAATCTGTGAGTACTTGTCTTTCATAAGAACTTTATAACTACTCAATATTCAATATCCAAATCAAGTATTACTATTTTTTTGAATCCTAAATATAGCCTCAGCGTCCATTTTAGAGTTCTGAGTTAGCAATATAGAGTACATACGTCCATGTTTTCAGTAACCACATTCCATGATAACCCATCTCACCTTCTGCACTGAGAACTCCAAGTGAGTAGAAAACCACATCTGTGTCCATTTCTAGGCTATAAACACTAAGTAGCAGATGGATGTGGTGCTGCAATTCAATGAGACTTGGATATCATTTTCAAAGGCACCTACTGTAGCCCAAGAGAAGTACCAAGAAGCCAGGCTCAGGGATTCCTCTTGAATATTATATTATGGTACATGTTCAGAAAGATTTCTTCATTAAATAGCTTCAGTGTCCAATCTGTCCCAACCACAATCCTGCAACTATTAAGCATTGCTACTTTTAACTTACTATGAATGTTGTCTGAAAATTAAATTCCAATTTCTTCTCCCTGAATCATAGCTCTTATTCTTTTTTTATTAATGTTTTATTGTAAAGATATTGAACAGAAGGGTTACAGTTACATGAGCAAGGTAATGAGTACATTTCAAGCCTTGTTACCTCCTCCTTTGTTTTTCCCCTACCATCCCTTCCCTCCCCACCTCCCCAACTGCTCCCTCCCACCCCTGCAAAGTTTTAAAGTTCATTTTCAACATAGTATCTTGTACATCTCATTGTTACAATGGGTCATCTTGTATCTTTATTCTAGAATTTTGTTATTTCCCTTCCCCTCCCCAAATTAGAAAAGTGTATATACAAGATGCAGGAGACCAAAATCAAAAACAGTGACAAAAGGTGTTGTACCATGGGGGAAGAACATACAAAGAAACAAAAAAAATCACATTGTACATTATAAGTACATTAAAAGGAACAACAAAGAAAAAACATCTTGTGTCTCTATCTTGGGGTTCATTTCACTTAGCATCAGGTTATATGGTCATCTGTACTTAGCTTTTGGCCTCTTCTGCTTGTCCTAGACATATACTAGTCATTGCAGATAAGGGAAACCATGGGACATATGTTTCTTTTGCTCTATTTCAGTTAATGGCACCAAGATTCACCAGTTGCCCAAACTTGAAACTTGGAAGCTTAATTTGCCTCATCTGACTCACCATACCATGTTCATTTCCTTTTTTACTTTATTAACATTTCTTCAATCTTTTTTTTCATGCCTACTGGCATAGAAACAACTTTGAAAAAAATATTCAAAGTTGAACTATCAAGTTTGGTATGGATACAAAGGTAGTACCTTTTAAGCTCTTCAGTGCTAAATGGCAGCCATGGTGGTGTACTATAGTACTCAAAACAAATGTACTAAGATTCCCAAACCAAATTGAAGCCATTTTTTAAATTGTATTTTTGTTATTTTTAAGTATGTATACAAAGAAGCTATTACTCAGTTTATAAGCACAATGTATCTTGGTAAATATCACCACTTTCATCATTCTTCCCTTATGCCTCCTCACCCAACCCCACCTCTCTATTTTCCTAGTTTTATAGGATAAAACTGAAGCCATTTTTATTGAACATGGAAAGGCAAAAAATTCAAGAGAAGAGGGAATTAGCTGGTTTATTTTTCAATAACAAACAATGTTTTATATTTAAGAGGCATTCATAGCTTATGTATTTATAAGATTTCTCCATTAAAATAAAGAACATTATGCACACAAATTACAGGCTAATATTATTACATTTTCATCTTTAAAAATAGTTTTGAGCTCTATATTCTTTCTCAAGCTATCTTTTTTTTTGGGGGGGGGGTCTAGTCATGGGGTCTGAACTCTGGGCCTGGGCATTGTCCCTCAGCTCTTCAGCTCAAGGCTAGCACTCTACTTGATCCACAGCACCACTTCCAGCTTTTTTCTGCTTGTGTGGTGCTGAGGAATCGAACCCAGGGCCTCATGCATGCAAAGCAAGCACTCTACCACTGAGCCACCTTCGCAGCCCCTCAAGCTACCTTTTGTATTTTTAAACAGGTACAAACATTTCATGGTAGTCATACTCTTCTGCAACATAATTTTATAATTTTATTCAGTTCTGCTTTATAGAATTTCCATGAGCTATCTTAAATTAGGAAACAAAATATTTTTCAGATATTAATTACATACAACAACACGTTGAAGAACCTTATGTTTGAACTCTAACACACATCGTTGATTTTTTTTAATCCAGGAAATCAAGTCGCTGAGTCATTACAAACTATGATCATTTTTATTTCTTATAATGTGTACTGTCGAACATGCTTCCAAAAGATTGCACTTATTCATATGTAAAATACATTAAATACAGTATTTTAAAACCACCTTTACCACATGGCACAGCTACTAACTTCTAGGCCTTACCACAGCAGATAGAATGGCTGTTGTATGGCAATAAGAAAATTTATCTGCATGGAAATACTTGAGTATTGAGGCAAACATACAGGAGCCAATAGCAACAGTTTTGAGTTAGGGTTCAAACCACAAGCTAGTATTCATGCCAACCTTGCCTTCCGATCACATAGTCATTATTCTCCCCTAACTAGGTTACCACTCTCAGGAACTATGCATGAATGCAATGGGACAACAGGAGAAAAGTAGAAAAAGAAATAAGCACAAGTAATATCCCTCCATATAAAGACTTTTACACCTAGGTTGGTCTCAAACTCACCATCCTCCTAATTTAGACTTCCAAATGCTACCACACCAAGCAAGACTCTGTATTAAGGTTCTAAAAGATAGCTTTTCAAATTATGCTTGTCTCTGCATCTATATGTCAAGTAAATTTTAATCCTACTAGAGAAAAACAATTGTAAACATAATAGCAGCTATGTCATCTGTAGCAGCCTCAGACATTATTGCACCATTTCTTCTCAGCACTCAAAGTATTGCACATAGCTGACAAATGAAATAATTTGGTAATGCCATGTGTATGGTACAATTAGGCTACTTCTTAATACATGTTATTTTAGTAGAAGTATGTCTTGTAACCCTTCTTCTGCTTTCATTGTTAGCAATCAGAAAATATCCAAATGGATGCAAATGTCCAAAAGCAAAGATCTCATTTAGGAAGGGGTAAGATCAACATCAACTCCTTGCCTCATATAATACTGCCGAGCTCCACTGGATTCCAAACTACAGAATCCATCAGTCTAGCCTATGCTGCACAGGTCACCTTGCAGCCAATTACAATTAGGCAAGAAACCTTCAAAGAGTTTGCTCTCTTCAAAGGATCAATTTTCATAATTAAGCAAGCCCACAATTTAAGGAAGCAAAATATGCTTAGTGGAAATGTGCCCTGGCAATTATGTATACAAAATGAGTAGCTCTCGACACATAAAGGAATTTGCCTGTGTACACTCCTGTTTATAGAGGCAATCTTGTACTTTGCACAGGAGGCTATATATCGACAGACATGGCTCCTTAAACCACTTTGGAGCCACTGTGAATTAGTTGTTTGGTATTTTCCTAAAGCCAGTAATTAAGGTACAAATGCTGACCTAGGGGCAAAGTCAAGTTCTTTATGGTCTTAGAGGAAATATGAGTATCTTAAAGACCAAAGTAATATAAGAAGGAATAGGTTTACATTTAGAAAGAATATCAATAAGTTTAATCTATATAAAAATAAGTTTTCCTATAATTTGATTCTTTTTAAGTCCTAATTTTGTAATTATTGAGCATTTAAGTAACTTCAATTGCTCCTTTTTAACACTCCTGAAATACCTTGTAAAAAATCCTATTACAAAATACTAAGAAATTTTTATTTAAAAGTGAGGGAAAAAAAAGGAATAAATGATGAGAAATGAAATCGTGACAAATCACAAATCACAACCTGGGATGTTGCATAGTAGTAGAATGTATGCTTAACATGAATGAGGCTCTGGGATCAAGGCCTACCAAATAAAGCAACTAATTTAAAAAATTAAGTATCAGTTGATAGAATGGTCTCACTATGTGTGTGAACTAACCCCTCTTGAATTTATGCAAGCCATTGAAAATGCCTCTTTCTATATTTTGTTGAAATAATTTACATTTCAAAAAATCAGAGAAACAGTTTGGAAAACATCTGCATACTGGAAAGAGTTCTGCAAGTATTTTAACAACTCAATTTTTATGTCATAAAATGAGAAAAAATGATTTTTAAACTGTGTGGTATTTTATAAATGTGCAAACCCACTAATATTGACTTAACTACCTTTTACCTTGTAAGAACTGGTGTATTTTCAAAAAAAAAAATAGTAATGAAGACAAACTTAGCAGCTTTTTATTTTCCTTGTTGAAACATACTATGTGTGCCAAGTGTATATATATAGGGTACACTTCAAAAATGTTCATAGAACTAATGACTGATTTAAAAGATTAGTTAATCTAACTGTAGTGTACTACAGTTTAGATTAACAATCCAACCAATGATGAATTAGGGACTGGACAGATGGTGCAGGACTATAGTAAGCCATTTGTATAAACTTTAATAGCCCCACAATGAAGGAGATGGTATATTTTCTTAGAAAACATTTTTATTTAGTAGTTTCTTAAAATTTTAGTGACAGATAGGACAGTTCACAAAGCCGATTAAAAAGTGATAAATGGGACCAAGCAAAGATAACAGTTAACAGAACAGGGCATTAAAATTTATCATCAGTAATAAGTACAGCTCGTGAATCAAAATGTTAATGTTCTGTCTCCTATGGAAAACAAATGGTGTGACATATCTATTAATTCTGACACAAAGCAAGAGAATTTCATGTTTCTTCCCAAGATATTGCTAATACACTTTTCTTGTGAGTAGCTAAGAACAAATCTTGTGTTGAATGTTTAAAGTAATGGAAAACTTTTTTTCCTAAATAAGTGTTCAAGAAAGAAAAGAAATTCACTCATAATTCAGAAGGCTGAGAAAATTAAAGTACAGAAAGATAGACTTCTAATCAGCAAAATCTTGGAACAGCTACCTAATGACAATGTCTTCTTATAAACTTGTGGGTTCCTTGTCACAGGTGCTTGGAGGAATTTTGTTAGAGTCTTGATGACAGTGGTTTAAGAAAGCCATATGATAGCATCTTGTATTTCACTTTTCACATGTTTATGTAGTGTCTACTCATGCTGAGTTATTAGAACCAGGTGGTACTAGAAAAGCAAATTGACTTTGCATCACACTACCTCTAATAAGTGCTATGTCTTGCCAATAATGTTCCCAAGCTTGAGTTTGAGCTTAAGCTTCACTAACAACTTCAAATATTTGAAAATCTTTTTGAGGTTGGTGCTGTTAATACAAAGCAGGGTAGATCAATTCCTGTCTTTGAGCCATAACGTGACTGATATCAAGAAATTGGGAATTTGATGGCCTAAAATTCTGGCTCAGTAACTATCTCAAGAACATGCTGTGGGGTCTGGACCAAGCTTTTTGGCATGACAGGATATTATACATCACCTCTTCCTTCCCATTTGTACTTGGGCTTGTCTGGTTCAAATACCTAAGATTGCTCATTGCTGATGTAATCCTAGCTACTCAGGAAGCCAAAATCTGATGTTTGAAGCCATCACAGGCAAGAAAGTCCGTGAGACTCTTATTTCCAATTAATCACAGAAAAAGCTGGAAGTGGAACTGTGACTCAAGTGGTAGACTCCTAACTTTGAGCAAAAGAAGCTTAGGGATTGTGCTCAGGACCAGAGTTAAAGCCCAGGACCAGCAAAAAGAACCAAAACAAAGATCATGGTGACTTTATGTTCACCTAGGACAGTCCTTCCATATAACTGTTGCCCCAATATGCTAATAAATGGAACTACTATTGCTCTTAACCTTGTCCACAGTTAGAATAATTATAATCACCTGTCTGTGATGTCGGAGTAACTACAAATGGTCCTCCTTTTGCATGGTATTGTTAATGGAAGCATATGCATGTCAGAATTATTTCCTTTCCTTTTTACAGAAAAAAGGCATAAAAAAGAAGCTGTTTTGGTATACATGTGTCACTTAACACATACAAAGCCATCTAAAGCATTTCTTTTCTATATTTTCTTTGTAAGATTTTATTGTAAAAATGCTGTACAGAGGGGTTACAGTTACATGAACAAGGTAATGAGTAAATTGCCTCCTCCTTTGTTTTTCCCTATCATCCCTTCCCTCCCACCTCTACAACACTCCCCCCCTTCCCTGGCGCAGAAATTGCAAAGTTCATTTTCAACATAGTCTCTTGTACATCTCATTGTTACTATACTTTCTATGCATATGACAAAATACTTTTGAAACTATTTTATCTACCTAATTGGAATTGTAGATCCCCTCTATTCTTTCATTATTCTAAATATAGCCCTAATATATCAAGGAGACTTTTCTAACACCAAGAAGAAACTGTCAGTGTAACTAATAAATGGGATAATCATCTTAAAAATTAGAAAAGTTTTATTCTGATTCAGTTTCAGAAGTGTTAGTTTCTGATTTATTTAGTCTATTGCTTTGGGCCTGTGGTGTGGTAATCTGTAGCAGAACAAAGCTGATGCTCCCATCACCAGGACAAAAGAGAGGAAGGTGAGACCAAGGTCTCATGTGATGTCCTTCTGTATAAGTAGGCTCTACGTTTTAAAGTTTTTCCCATCTACTAATATTGAGACAGTTGTGTACCAAGCCGTTAACACCTAAGCCTTTGGGGCCCAGATTTCAAATCATTTCATTGCCCATTCTAGACAATAGTTTAGATCCAAACCTTAGCACAATTTCACTTATTTTTATGACTAACTTTCACTGTGCAAATAGACAACATTTTGTTCATACATCTATCAACTGTTGTAAACTTAGTTTTATATATATATGGATCATTGTAAGTAGTGTGCAATGATCCTGAGTGTATAGCTACCTCTACTGCATGCTCACATTTGATACATGTCCAAAGGGGTCTGGCAACATCATATGATAATTCTACTTGTAGCTTAATGAAAATCCTCCATATTGGTTTCCATAGTGACTACACTAGTGTACATTTCTGCCAAGAGACTATAAAATTTTCTTTTTACCAGATCCTTACCAGCTTTTATTATTGTTTTATTGATACAGGCATGCTAACTGAGGAAGGATGGAATCTCAGTGTCATTTTGATTTGCATGTTCTTTATGGGGAAGGATGTTGCCCATTTCTTCATGTATGTACTTGTTATTTGTACTTCTTTCAAAAATTGTCTATTCATTTCCTTTATACATTTATTAGATTGTTGATTTTTGTTGTTTGATTTGGGGCACTCTTGTATGTTCTGAATATGAATCCTTTGTCTAATGAATAGCTATGAATATTTTCTCCACATTGATCTACAGTGTGATCTATTTTTAAAAAATTTAAGCTACTGAAAACAATGTGTATTCTGTAGCTGTTCTGAAGCTGTCTTTTGAGACAATTTAATCAGGCTGGGAATATGGCTTAGAGGTAGAGTGTTTTCCTCGCATGTATGAAGCCCAGTGTTTGATTGTTCAGTACCACATAAACAGAAAAAGCCAGCAGTGGTGTTGTGGCTCACATGGTAGAGTAGTAGCCTTGAGCAAAAGAAGCTCAGGGACAGTGCCCAGGCACTGAGTTCAATCCCCAAGGCCCCAGGACTGGTAAACTAAAAAAGACAATTTAATCTATAATACCATTTAATTCTAGTATATATGAACAATCTATTGGTGAGAATGTACTATGAATTGGTCATCTGTACTTTTATATCTAGTATGTTTATTTTGTAAGAGTTGGTGCACTGATATTGGTGTGTATATGTTTATCATTACAATGCCCTTCTGATGGGTTGTTTCCATTATCAACATGAAGTGACCTTCTTTGTCTTTTCTGACTAATTTTGGTATTAAATCTGTTTTGTCAGTATAAGTATAGTATTGCTACTTGATTTTAGGCTCCACTTATCTGGAATATGTTTTTTCTTTTAAAATTCTGGAATTTTTTCTTACTTTAAGCCCTTATTTGTTTTTGACAGTAAAGAATGATTTTTCAATAGGGAACAAATGGCCAAGTCTTGTTTTTAAATCCAATCCACTAATCTAGGACTTTTCATATATAATATATATGTGCATATATATATTATATGCAAAGATTTGGCAAAATCATATTAAGTGAAGTAAGCTAGACCCTATGAAGGATAGGGTCCATGGTTTCCCTCATTTGTAATAATTAGCATATGTCTAGGATAGTCTTTGCAGAGAATCACAATAACTCAATAGCTCTGTATATATGACCATATAAGATGATGTTAATTGAAATGAACTACAAGATATGGAAACAAGAGGTTTGTTGTTGTTGTTTTTAATGTACTATGTGAAATTATTTCTTTTTTCTTGTGCTTTTTCTTTTTTTTTTCCCTATGGTTTATCCCTTGTTGTCACTGTATTTGATTTTGGTATCCTGTGTATTGTATATATGTTTTGAATTAGGGAAAGGAAGGGAAACAACAAAATTGTGAGACAAAGGACAAAGGGGGAAACAATGTAACACGAATACTCACAAGACAATATGTTGGAAATGAACTTTACAACTTGGGGGGGGGGAATTGGAGGGAAAGGAAAGTGGGACAAAAATGAGGGAGTACATAACAGTGTTTGACAAGAAATGTACTCACTACTTTATGTAACCCCTCAGTACATTACCTTGATAATAAAATTAAATTTTAAAAAATATATTATATTATTTGTATATAATTATATATTAATAGTTATAATTATTTATATTATAAAATATTTATTATATCATTTATATTTTATATTTATATCTATTATATATATTATTTATTTATACTGTATTTATACATTATATAATATATAATTTTGTATATAATTATGTATAATAATATACATTATAATATAATATTGATAATAATATAATAAAGATAATAAAATATATAACATTTATATTTCCGCCTTAAAATCCCTCCAAGGTAGATATCATTAGAATCTCAATTGTATCAGTAAAGAAACTGACATTCAAAGAAGTTGAAGTGATGTTACAAAGAAGTGTTTGTCAATATTAGTTTTATCACATTTCCTTATCCCGCATGGAACTCCTACTAAGCACCACAACAGGAATCACTGCTTTTTTTTTTGGTGGGGGGGTTCAGTCGTGGGGCCTGAACTCTGGGCCTGGGCGCTGTCCCTCAGCTCTTCAGCTCGAGGCTAGCGCTCTACCACTTGAGCCACAGCGCCACTTCCGGCTTTTTTCTTTTTGCTTATGTGGTGCTGAGGAATCGAACCCAGGGCCTCAGGCATGCAAGGCAAGCACTCTACCACTGAGCCACCTTCCCAGCCCCGAATCACTGCTTTTGTAGCTCCCAATTCACAGTGCAACTATTATACAGATGCTTTGTTTTGCTTTTTAAGTGACTTTTTGTCCACCTCTCTGGGTGAGCACCAGGAAAACTTGGCAGAGTGTACCTGTTATCCTTTCACAGGGTTAGGAAGTAGTTTGAATTACTGTCCCTATTTGTTTCTATTTTACAACTTTCATTCTGCTTTTTTGAGAATTTCTTTTGCTCTTATTCTACATTTGTTCAGTCATGATCACTAACTTTCCTGAAAACATTAATGATTCACAAGTGAAAGGCTGGTATTCTGATATATATATATATATATATATATATATACACACATATATATACATATATATACATATATATACATATATATACACATATATATATATACATATATATATGCATCTGTTTGTGTGTGTGTGTGTACATGCACACACACACACACATTTGCTTTTATCTCTGGGAAAGTGAAAGAATATCCAAAGCAGAAAAGCAGGTATGAAACTAGATGACACTATTCACTTATGAGTTGTATATCTATAAACAATGATGGTAAGCATCTAGTGACAAAAAGTCCTAAGAGCCAGGTGTGGGTGGCTAACATCTGTAATCCTAGCTACTGGGGAGGCTGAGATCTGAGGATCATGACTCAAAACTAGACTGGGCAGGGAAGTCCATAATATTCTTATTTCAACTTAACCAGCAAAATCCAGAAGTGGAGCTGAGGCTCAAATGGAAAAGCACAAGCCTTGAGCAGAACATCTCAGGAACAACACCCAGGCATTGAATTCAAATCCCAGGATTGGCGTACACACACACACACACACACACACACACACACACACACACACACACACACACACGTCCTAAGAATCTATGGAATGTTTAGAAAGGCATCATTACTTTGATACTTTTTATGGTCCTTTTATTATAATGGTCTTTTATTTTCAGTACTGGGGATTGAACTCAGGGCCATCTCTTTCTTTTTTTTTCTTTTTTATTAATAAGTTTTTTTATTGTGAAAATACAGTACAGAGGGGTTACAATTACATGAGCAAGGTAATTAGTACATTTCTTATCAAGCATTGTTGCCTCTTCCTCCCTTGTTTCTCCCCTACCATTCCTTCCCTCCCACCACCTCAACTACACTCCCCCCACCAAAACTGTAAAGTTCGTTTTTTGACATAGCGTCTTGTACATCTCATTGTTGCAATGGGTCCACCTGTATCCCTATTTAAACAATTTGATTTTTTCCCCTTCCATTCCCCAAATTATACCAACATCAAATACAGTGAAAACAGGGGTTATACCATGGGGGAGGGACATACAAAGCAACACAATATCACCTTATAAATATGTTAGCAAGAAAGAAAAACCACTTAAGTCCTTCTACCATTTGAGACATGCTTCCAGCCTCATCTCCCCCATCCACTTTTTTGGTTAATATTGAGGCTTGAACTTAGGAACTTGTACTTACACTACTTGCACTCTACCTCTAGCCTTGCTTTTTGCTGTGCGGGGGCGGGGTGGTGGGCAGATGGAGTCTTGCAGACTTTTTGCCTGGGCTGGATTTCCACCTCCTGAGGAGCTAGAATTAGGTACAAGGCACTGTGACATGGTGTCAGCACCTTCTTTCCATTGGTTATTTTTGATGTTGGGTCTCATTAAGACCTCACTTTATGATCTGTCTCACTTTATGACTTTGATCTTAATACTTATGTTTCGTTGTGTCACTGGGAAACAGAGGAACATCCCATTATGCATAGCAGTTTGTTGAGATGGAGTATCTCCAACTTCCTTTTTTGCCCAAAGTGGTCTTAAACCTTAATATTCTAATCTCTGCCTCCCGTGTAGCTAGGGTTATAGACTTGGGCCACCATGCCTAGCCCATTATCTAGCCTTAATGGGAAGGTAGAATAAACATTTTTATTAACTATGCTTTATTTTATATTAGTTACATATTTCATACTACATTAGTACTTAACCCATGCTAAATCATGAGCAAACTACAGAGAAGAAATTAGTTTTAAGTCTTCATTACAATTTAAGCAATTTAAATTTTATAAAGTTTACAGCTCTCCTTGAAAAGGCATTAACTTTTTGTTGGGAGGTGCATGGAGATGAGAATTAAATGTCAGAATTAAATATCAATTTTGACCAAGGCAGGAAAGGCATATATGTTTTTTATTTTTCCATTTCCATAGACATTTAATTTTCTAAAATATGGCTATATTTATTAGTCCAGTGGAATGTTAACTAATAAAATGAAACTACAGACCATTTGACTTACAATGTGAAATTGCAGGTTAATATTTACCTTGTTATCATAAGAATAATAACAAACTCGGAATGGAGTGATGATTCTCATTATTATGATAATCCTCATATATAACTGACTGTCTAAAGAGATTTTTTTCCTGAATCTGCAGTGAAAGGCTCATAATCTTATTGTAATGTATTTCATTCTGTTATTTATGAGCTTCTTATCATTGTGACACTCATATTTAAAATACAATTTGTTATTTAAAACTTGTCTAATCTAAATGTGATTCTGGAGCTGAGGCTACGTGATCAGAAACAGGCTTCCTTGAAATTTCATCTAAGAGTGGTAAGATGTGTGTCAGTTAGGAAATGTAGCCAAATTTCTGGGTAATGTTACATCTCAATTTATGTAGAGCTACTTCATTAGATAAGCAGACCGTAGAAGACAGACCTCCCAAACCAGCTATAAAAAATAATAGTAATAACTATTAACAGTAATTCCATCATTGTTGTTGGTAGACTATTCTGTTTTTATAGGTTTTATTTTCTCTGTTTGGATTGGGGATGGATATGTATTTTATGACTGCCAGGGTCAGAAAATATTTCTAATATTGAAATACAGAAAAAAGGAACTTTACTGAGAAATGAAGAAAATCATTTCCTTTCTTTCTTCCACAATGTCTCTACCTATGTAAAATAAAAAAATGAATATAATATTTAGGCCATGTTTTCTCTTCCTTGTTATTCTAACTGAAAAAAATGGCAGTAACAAAAATATAGTGATGGTCATCCAGTCAGTATTCTAGTACAAATAGATGGATCAATGGATAGATAGATGAAATGTCAGAACTACTTTAAGACAGGGCAATATGGCAAGAAGAAGTGAAGAAGTGAAATATGGAGAAGTGAAATAATGCAATGATAGCAACACTGCTGGTTATATTTTGACCAGAAAGTAGAAGAAAGGCCGAACTTATGTTTGCAGCCAAGAGAAAACCACTTACCTTCCTTGGAGGAAAAGAAAAAGAAAAGACATGTATGTAAGTGGTTTCTTGTCCTATCCAGCAAATCTTTGTTTCTCATCTTGCCTACAATTATTTGCCATTTGGATTCTTATCTTTATGATATTCTGTTCTAAAATGTAGTCATTGCTGGCCCAACCATTACAGGAGATAAAATAAAATTTATTATACCATATTATATTACATTTTAATATATATTGTCAGATGTGCAGGAGGTACATTCTCAAATTCCCTTGTAGGGAAACTCCCGTGTGCTCTCTCTCCTCCTCACAGCTTGATTCCACCAAATATACAGATAAATGTGGAGATGACCTACCTGATCCCTTGATTTGAGAGCTAGTACTTCCCTCCTTTCTACCTCTCAACAGAGATTCTAAACACAAGGACTAGCTCTCAAAACCTCAAAAGCTTGGAGATCTAATAATAAAGTTATATTCAATTTTGTTTAAAAAATTGTTTCTGGAAGTATTACTTTCACAAAATGCTGCCTGTGTATGTATTATTGAGGTTTTATATTTTAAGTGATCCTGAATGACCTCACAGATACATAACACCTGTATCACTACTACTTTGAGTAAGGAAAACTAGCTTCATCTCTGAGTACATGTGTCTTCCAGAGGTTTATGGTCATGTTTTGGAGTGCACCACTCTGTTCTGCATGTTATGATGGGTTAGGGTTCTGATGAATGGTTTCAGGACTACAAGAAAAGCAATGTGAGTTGATAATAAATGATTACATTTACCCAGAACGTTGAATGCCAACCTTTTGACTTCAAAATCTTTGGAAGCAAGAAGGCCCTTCTGTTTTCTTAATTCTTGAAAATCTTCTCTACCCAAGCTGGCCTTCAATTGGGAACATCTAGATCTCAGCCTTCTGAATACTAGGATTATAAGGGCTATTCACCTATCTGATCTGCACTATTCATTTTGGAATGGCAAGGAGGATAAATGTATATATTTGTTGAACAAATGAACTTCTGCACTGATAGATGGCAAATTTGCTGTGAAGAGAAGGTGACAAAATATTAAGAAATACTAATTCAATATTATACGCAGGTACAATGACATTTCATATGGTAGATAGTAGGGAAGGATCCTACATAGAGACTTTACTATTGCTTCTTTCTTTCTTAACTAAGCTTTAGAGGATTTGTGATTTATTGAACATTGAAATGATTATAGATACAGTTCAGAGTGAGCCAGATGAGTATTCTACAAAGGAACAGACTGTTAAGTTGCATAGCAAAATAATTTTTCTTATCATTTTTCATACTACTTTAAAATTACTGTGAATTAGACCTTTAGATCCAATATATTATAATTTTACATCAGCATATAAGAGATTTTGAGCTCTTAGTTTAACAATTTTACTGGTAACTGAATATAAAATAAGGTTTCAAAGGAGGAAAGTTTGGATTTTTTTATTCTTTTTTCCTAATATTATCTGTACACATTTAGATATGTTCTTATTCTGGTTTTTTTTTCTCTTTGCCAGTTCTGGGGCTTGAACTCGGCCTGGACACCGTCCCTGGGATTCTTTTTGCTCAAGGAGAACACTCTACCACTTGAGCCACTGTGCCACTTCTGACTTTTTTTTTTTTTTTTGAGTAGTTTATTGGAGATGAGTCTCATGGAGTTTTCTGCCCAGACTGGTTTTGAACCCTGATTCTCACCCCTCAGTCTCTAGAGTAGAAATGATTACAGGCATGAACCACTGGCATCTAGTGATAGGTTCTTCTTCTAACATGCTTAAATTAACCATCAAAACCACAGGGATAATAGCTGGGTGCCAGTGGCTCCCGCTCCTAGCTACTCAGGAGGCTGATATCTGAGGATCATGGTGCAAAGCCAGCCCAGGCAAGGAAAGTCTATGAGATTATTATCTCCAATTAACCACCAGAAAACCGGAAGTGGTATTGTGGCTCACGTGGAAGAGCACTCACCTTGAGCTAAAGAGCTGATGGACCAAGCCCAGGACCAGAGTTCAAGCCCCACAACTAACAAAAACAAAAACAACCCACGGGGATGGAGGTGTAGTTCCGGTGGTGAGGAAACCCAACCTAGCAAGTGGGATACCCTAAATTCAAGCCCCAGTACCACCCCTCAAAAGAAAAGGCCTGATTGCAATTACTCTTGATAATGCATAAACAACTCCAAGAACATGTATGATTTCATTATTCTCTGGTATAGCAATCTATCATCAAAATCGATTGCTTCAAATATATGCTTGAATAATCCTCACACAGTTAGTGAGGAAGTTTTCTTTCTTCAAGTTTTTCATTCTCAAACTCACAAATCACTCTCAAATCAGACTTTCACGTAGAATTGCTTCTCATGGAAAGAAATTCTCACTTCCATACAAAGGAAAAAAGTCATAGAACCAAGAAAAGTCATGGTCACACTGTCATCTACCAACAGGAGAGTACTTGATGAAAAATGAAGGGGCTAAAGATAGAACAATTTGATCAAAATAACTAATTATAATGTATGATAATTCAAAGAGTAAAATAAATATCTATCACATCAAACCAACACAAACATATGATTAAACAAACAACAAATTTAAGAAGGGAAACAGCTCTTCCTTTCATAAAAACTCTAATAAATGTTAAATGCAAGGTTGAAGGGAGGACTCAAGCGGTAGGATGCTCTAGCAGGTTCAAGGCCCTGAGTTAACACCCCATTACTACCAAAAAAAAAAAAAAGGTTAAATGAACAAGAGAATAGAGAATAACAGTAACTGTACTAATAACTGTTGCATGATAAAAATTAAGGTACTAGGCATTTGTTCACTACTCTAAATCCCAACACTAAGGCACAAGGAGTATTTTTTCCCCCGTTAGTGTTCCTTTCAGTTCTGCGAATTAAACCCAGGGTCTCATGCTTGCTACGGAATTGTTCTACCACTTGAGCCATGCCCTTAGCTCCCCATTCCTTTTTTTTTTTTTTTTAGCTGTAGTTTGTTTGAGATAGCATCTTGAACTTTTGCTTGTGTCAGTGTTGGATCATAATGCTCCTGCCCATGAGAAGCTGGATTACAGGCATATGCACCACTAGCTTGTGTTTTCTTTTGAGATTGATCATCTCACTAATATCAAACACTGTGTTTCTATCTCTGCATACTGAGGATGGGATAACAGGCGCACTACTTGCCAAGGTTAGAATTTTGTCTAAAAAATAAAATTAATTAAATAATAAAATAATACAAAACATTGGGTATAATGAAAGTATCAACAAATCCTAGATATCAAGGGTATTTTCACATTCTCCCTATTTTATGGCAACCATTCAATTCACATAAGCCGTCTTTCATCTTCCTGATTTTTGGAGACTTGGTGTGAATTAATACACAATCACACCATGCCTTGTTTGAGGGTTCTTTAACCAGGAAGTTAGCTATTGTCTTCTGCAGATTTAATGAATAGCTCTGGTAGCTTGGGGCAGAAGACAGCCAGCTCTCAGGAGAGTGATCTGGAACTCATTCCTGATCACCAGGAACTTGTTAAATGATGTCTTCTGTGACTGATGGGAGGATTTGGAGTTAACACTCTGCAGGAAGCTGACAGGGCACAGGTTACATTCTGCTTTATCTTCAAACAGGTTTTTGGAGGAAGGGAAAATAGGAAGGAGATTACAAACACCTCTGGTGAGAATTCCTTAAATGTGAGAGTTTCACCCTGCTGTCAGAAAGCTTCATCCCTGACACCTCTCTCTATCTACACAGAATCATCTTGAGGAGCGTAAAAATGACAGGATATGGGTTTTCAGTCACAGAAAGGCTAACCATTGGTGAATATTCAACCCCTGTAATCTGACACAATAAAGGACAAAAAAAAGAAAATCTGATCCATATTCAAAATGTATTACTTTGGAGCCAGCATGCAAGTAATGTGTCTGCCTAGCAACTGAATTAGCCAAAATAAATAATGTTTTTCCCTCTTCTGCTTCTTACCTCTTCATGCTAGATATAATTCTTACTGAAAACCAAAAAAAAACATACCATATGGATTTTTTTTCTAAGCTCATAAAATTACAAATAAAACTTTCACAGAATCATAACATCTGCTTCATCATTGCCCTGGAGAAAAGTCATCTTTGCAGAATCGCATGAGGACATTACATTTAATGTCCAACTTGCCTTTTCCATTCGGTCCTAATGCTGTCTTTGAGGGACTTGGAGAACGTTAACAATACATACCAGATGAGGAGAACAAAGCCTCTGGACATTAAAAGACTCTTGCTTTCTGTTACCCATAGTATTATCAAAATTGGAGTGCAGTGTTATTCATTTATTCATAAGAACCTATGGTAAGATTTTTTTTTAGTATACATTTTCCTCAGAAACAAAGGTCTTACTGAAGAATTTGACCTTCACTTTCAAATTGGAGCTTTTGAAAGATGTCAAGGTCAAAGGCACCCTTGGATTTGAAATAAACCCAATATTTAATATGCCTCCCTTCAGTACCTGTCCCTACTATGACAAAGACAAATCGTACCTGAATATTTCTCAAACATATACATTTTTTTCCTTATTATAACCATCCCAGTCCAGGCTAACATTTGTCTCCTCTTCTCTCTTGCTTACACCTATTCAACAACAATGCTCAAACTACAAAAAACTTATTTAGTGCTGTTTGCCAGGTTCCAATATATAAACACATCTGTCACCCCTAGCAAGCCAATTTCAAGCTACCAACAGTTGCACAATCCATTCACACAATTTCTGAAGATGCACCAATTGACTCGCTGTACTGACAGAACCTGGACCAAGTGCAATACTTTCCCCATATGTTGTACAGCGATAGCTTTAGCTATCATCAACTCTTTGCTTAAAAATCTTCATAGCTATATGATTTTTTCATTGCCTTGTATGTTCCTCCCCCACATTATAACCCCTGTTTTCACTGTATTTGATGTTGATATAATTTGGGGAGGGGAAGAGAAAAAACAAAATGTTTAAATAGGGATACAGGTATAGTTGTGGAGGTGGGAGGGAAAGGATGGTAGGGGAAAAACAAAGAAGGAGGCAACAATGCTTGATAAGAAATGTACTCATTACCTTGCTCATGTAACTGTAAACCCTCTGTACAGATTTTCACAATAAAAAACATTTTTTAAAAATCTTCATAGCTGCTATTTTCCTTAAACTTAAATGCTAAACCCTAGCTTACCATCCAAGGCCCCTAAAATCTGACCCACTCCTACTTCTCCAATCTTATTTAATTTCCTTCTTTAATTACATCAGCCATACTGGTTCTGTGGTGATTGTGGTTTTCCATTTCTTTGACTTACTGTAGTATCTCTGTTCACAGGATCAAATCTATCATTTCCCGTTCTCTTCACATTGGTAAATGGCAGTTCTTCAGGTCTCAGCTTAAATAATTGTCATACAAAAATTTGAACAGCCTAATCCAGGTTATTTATTACTCATATTTCCCCCATTCACTATCAAAAAACTCCTCAAAATCTACATCACTTGTTCAACTGTGTATCTATACACAAACAAGAAGGTCTTTGAATATGCTATGGCACTGTGACCATTCAGAGCCTAGCAAACATGCCTGGGACCTAGAAGTTCCTCACGTTCTCATTAAGTAATAGGTAAATGAGGATTTACATCTCACATAGCCACTTCTAAGGAAATTTGAATTGTTACAATTTTTTTAAAACATCATTATAATAAAAAATATATTAAAAATCAATTTCATTCAAAGTTATAACTTTGCCATTTGCAGTCAGCTGAATTTTAAAAAAGGTTTTTCAAATTACTGAAAAAAAGTATGGCTAAAATGTAATATATTCTGAAAGCTGAGGTCTTAGGAAATCAAAAGTAATGTAACCTAGACTGAGGACCAAGAGCTACACACTTAAAGCAGCTTCTGAGTATAATACACATCCTTTCTAACTCCAAGGCACACATTTTTTATCTCGATCCACAGCTTGAAACCCAAAGGTAAAGTTTTATAATGTCACAGTTGATATGGAAGGGACTTTTGCACTAAGAAAGCCTGTCAAATGACATAAACTTCAAGTTCATGCTTCCCAGTCAACAGGTCTAAGATCTCATAAATAAACATGGAGAGTGGGTGGTGGTAGAATTATGTAGTTTTCTTTCCTGCCTCCACTTACTGTTTTGCCTTGGTGCCCTAGCTATGACCTTGAAGTTAAGAACAATCAAGGGGAGAATGCAAGGGGGAATTACACAGTCATTGAACAGTAAGCAGAAAGAAGGAATCCGGCAGTGTTGCTATGTAAGCCTTCAACTTCTTACCAATGCTAGTGTAGTGGACAGGGGAAAGAAGAAAATAAAAGAGAGAATAGAAAAAGAAAGAGAAAAAGAGAAAGAGAGAGAAAGAGCAAAAGAAACAGAAAAAGGGAGAGAAAGAGAGAGAAAAGGAAGGAAGGACGGATGGAAGGAAGGAAGGAAGGAAGGAAGGAAGGAAGGAAGGAAGGAAGGAAGGAAGGAAGGAAGGAAGGAAAGGAGGGAAGGAGGGAGGGAGGAGGGAGGGATGGAGGGAGGGAGGAAAAGAGGAAGGAAGGAAGAGAGGAAGGAAGGAAGGAAGGAAGGAAGGAAGGAAGGAAGGAAGGAAGGAAGGAAGGAAGGAAGGAAGGAAGGAAGGAAGGAAAGGAAGGAAGGAAGGAAGGAAAGGAAGAAGGGAGGAAGGGAGGAAAGGAAGAAGGGAGGAAGGGAGGAAGGCAGGCAGATAGACTATCTTTAGAAATTAGAAGGAATGAAAGCATGTAGAAAAAAGCCAAAATATAAAACACTGGGGACAGTGCGTGTGTGTGTGTGTGTGTGTGTGTGTGTGTGTGTGTGTGTGTGTGTATGTGTGTGTGTGTGTGTATTTAAAACTTACAGATTCCTAGATATAGTTTCCATATAAATCAACCAAAAACTTTAAGTGATGTAGAAAGAATGTCTTATAAATATTAAACTATATTTTTGAAAGCTCAACAAAAATCATAGTCACAGAAATAAGAAACAGGCTTTCTTTTTTCGTTTGTGTTTTTTTTTCAGGATACAAGTACTCAATGCCTCCTATTAAGAACATAAAATTAGCTCTACAGGTGGTGGGGGTGGTATAGGATATAGTCTGTGCCCTCAGGTGATTCTCAGTACAATAAATGAGACACACTTGTAATTCCACGTGATGATCACTGTCCTAAAGGTATGGAAGAGCTCTTATTTGGCAACAGGAGTGGATACCATGTGTTTCCTTTTAATTAGCTCTTTGAAGTCCACTGAATGTTTTCAAATAGATCTTAACTTGTATTGTGTAGCAATCTCTGACACTATTATATTAAATATGCACATTGATTTTTAATTCATATCAATTCTTCAAAAATATTTAAAAGTATGGTAAAGAGAGGTTTTGATAAAAGTATGAAGAAAATATTTGTCTGAAAGTATAGAGATAAAGAAAATTACAGAACAAATGACAGATTCTGCTTAAGTTGGAGTACTAATGCAAGAATAAACAGGTATATTTGATAAGTGTTGAGATTAATAATAATATTCTCCTCTGCCTAACTCACTCCTGGCTGGGCAATTTTGAGTAAGGAATGAAAGGTTTTTTGATATTGGAAGGCAAATTTGTAATTGAAGGAAAAAAGAATGAAGTGGGGGCAAAGAGCTATGTAAATATGAATCTTGTAAATTAATCATTACATTCAAGATAATCAGCATACCTATCACCTTACACAATTAACTTGCATGTATTTGAGTGTGTATGTGTGAATAACGAGAACTCAGAAAGTCTACCATCTTAGCAAATTTCAATAACAACACAATATTACTACCTCTAATCACATTGTTCTATGTTAGATTTTAAACATATAATATTTAATTGCCAATTATACTGCAATAAGATGGGAGAGGAGGACCTGAATCTTTAAATATTATGAGTCCTGTCCCCTATAGATCCATGAGAACACAGAAAGTTGCATGTTGAATTTTAAAGAGAAAATGAAAGTGCATGATCGATGTGAGATACAGATGGATTTGAGTTTATGAATATATTATCTCCCTTGTCACTCCACCATATATTTAATGTTCTACTGTGTCATCTTGAAATTCTTAGAGGGAATGAGTACAAGAGACATATGTAATGTGTTTGTCTGCTAGCTTTGCTATCTGTTTGCGTATAGTGGCTTCTGTGTCTTATGAGCATAATAATCTCAAGAACCTAGGATGCAAAGCAGGACATCTCAACTCAAAGTGTGAATGAGGTAGACATATTGCATCCACTACAGAGTAAGTGAGATGACTGATAGCCCCTTCTTTAGAAAGCTTCCTTTCTACACAGAACAAAAGCCCGTTCCTTAGGATGGCCACACATTTTGGCAAACTCACTCTTGCTAGCTCTTAACTTCACTCCCTTACCTACCAGTTGACTTCTGTGCGGTTTCCTAAGCACACCAGATACACAGTACATGAAGACTCACACATACTCTTCTCTCTTCCTAGAATACTCTTTCCCTAGATCTCTTAATGCTTTGCTCGCTCACTTCTTCCTGAGACCTTTCTCAGCAATGCTCTCCCCATTCAGCACATTGCATATTTATGTTATTTCTCTTTTCAGTTGCCTTCCCCCAAATGTAGTGCCCCCAGGAGGCTTTCTTTCTGTTTTGTACCACACTGTACCACAAGCATTTAGAAACTAACACTGAATGGGAACTCAGCAACTCTGCTGAAGAGATGAATGAGTGAACCCTGAATAATTCTCAGCATGTCTACTAGTGATCATGAGTCTCTAAGAGATCTCTAAGAAAACTGACTTCCTAGGTTTTGTGACTCTGGGAAAATAAGGTTTTGCTCTGTTTATTAGAATAATATGCCTTTTCCTTGTATTTCTCCCTTTTTTATTGTATTCGTTATGCTATCTTCATCTTAATTGTAGTAAATCCCCTGTCACCGGGAAGTGGTGACGTGCAGAGTGGCACACTGCAGATGCTTTAGGACTGGAGAGAGCTGTCAGGGGCTGCAATCCACCAGCTTAGTCAAGCACTTGCCCTGATTAGCACCTTTGCATATTCTCAGCATGTTTATGTTCTTGCTTTTGGTGTTGTTGATTTGGGAAGATAGTTAAGCCAGGTGTCCTCTCCTACTCCTAAGCTACACTTATATGAGAATTAGCTAGCTCATTCCAAGATTAATATGCTTCCCTTGATTCTAACAACATTGAACCCACTTTGTAAACTTCAGTCCAGCTATTAATATTTTGGGCCTAAAATCTGAAACATAGTAAACACATTTAATAAGTTCTTCCCAGTATATTTGTCTTTAGAAAATTATAAATGTATAAAAGGAGCAATTCATACTTTAAAAATATGTTTTCTGACATATTTAATATGGCCTTTTCAGTATACACTTGTCTTTAGAAAACTATAAATGTATAAAAGGAGCAATTCATTTAAAAATTTTTCTAGCATATTTAATATGTCCTACTCAGTATATTCTTGTCTTTAGAAAATTATAAATGTATAAAAAGAGCAATTCATAGTTTGAAAACTTCCTTAGCCAAAGTAACTTCTTCAAGCAGCCAAAATGTGTATTTTCTGATTGAGTTTCATTGCCAATGCCACAAACTCATCTCAAAATAGATGAAGAAAGAAGTGAGGCTTAGGGGCAAAAGGAGCTGTTGAAATGTCCATCTTCAGAGATTTAACTGATACTTTGTCAGTCTTTCCTTCTCTCCTGCTCTTATCTTTAGATACTTTTTATGTTGTGTGTGTGTAATGTGTGTTTGTGTGTGTGAGAGAGAGAGACAAAGACAGAAACAGAGAGAGACAGAGACAGAGAGAGAGATGGTAGCTTAGAACACTCCTGGCCTATACCCTGCTAATTTATCAAGCCCAGTGAAAAGAGCTTGTTTCCTTAACATTTGTGGTAGAAAGCTAGAGAAGAGTTGACATATTACCCATCTTTCCCTTAACAAATCTTTTCAGCTTATAGACTAATTGACTGGGCCTGGGGTTTACACCTACCTCTTCATAGATGAAGAGAGTCAGTAGTCTAATTCCAGCAAGAGAACAACAGGCAAGAATATCTCTGCTACTACAAAGTTCTGCTATTATACTCAACAAAAGAAACCATAAGTAATCAGATGACTGGTTTATAATATATACACACATTTACACACACAACTACTTTTTGGGTAGTACTGGAGTTTGAACTTGTTACTCAGGTGCTAGTCAGATGCTCTTATAGAGGAGGACACCCCACAGCTGTGATTTTTCTAATTATTTCTTTTATATCTATTTTTATATTTTTCCAGTTATTCACTTCTGCCCTAGATATACATTTAGGCACAACTTAACTATGTTAGACTCCAGGTGTCCTGATACTCATTGAGAAGGAAGGGGTCTCACAAACTTCCTGCCCAGAATGGCCTCAAACCACAACTCTCCTTTCTTAGCTTCCCAAGTAGTTAGGATTATAGTTATGAGCTACCAGTGCTTGGATCCACTAACTGCTCTAGAAGTACAAGCAGATTTTAGGACTCAGATTTGCAGAAAGGAAGAAGATTCTGGAATTCAGGAGGAATGATACTGGATGATCACTCACAATGTACTATGTACCTTCCATTAAAAACAGACAATTTTCCCTATCTGAACGTGTTAATGCTCTTGCTTTTGTTGTTGTTGTTGTTGTTTACCTTCAAAGTAAGTCTGAGAGATAGATGTTATTACTTCTCACTTTACAGTTGAGAAAATAAATTGTTGACAATCACATATAGGAGACATGCTAACTGCTAGAGATGAATGTTTGGAACATAATTAATTCCTATGATCTAGAAGCATGGATTCTGGAAAGCTATAGGTTATTATCACTGTAAGAAACAAGAAAGATAGTTAAAGCTTCATAGGTGACCTCAAGCTAGAGTTCATTTTCCATTATGAAAATGTTCAAAGATAGAGATCTGGTAGATTTCTAATTTCCATGTGTAATTGACACATGGAAATTATCTCTTTATCTAATTGTTCTATTAATTATGTAGTGTGAAAAGTGGATCTGTGTTACAAATTTATGAAACAACTAAAATTGAAATTTTCTACAGACTAGGCATGCAAAGAAAATCTAAGGGCCTAAAAAACCAAATGAAACTGTGAAGAAATGATCCAATGCTAAAAATAAAGAAAAGCAACTCAGGAAAAGACCAAAATTTTACTAAATCAACAAAGTCTCACCCAGACCACTTCATGGAATTTGATTGCTCTAGTCCTATTTCAAGGGAAGAGAACGTTAGAGCCAACACTAGTTCTTTTTCTTTAACCTACAAAATTACAGTACACTCTGAACAGTGTGGTTTCCATCCAAGTGAAAACATCCCATGATGATATTCCTGCCATTGTACTATAGAAAAAGAAAAAGAAAAATCTATTCTTTTTTTTCTACAGAAAAGCAGGGCTTCAAAATGAAACCCAGAAGCTATGCAAGCTCTCAGTTATTTTGGAATGACCTTCAAGGACATAGAGCTGGAGCCGTTGAAGTAAACGATTTTTAATTTAAAAATAAGTACCTATATATAAAGATCCAAAAAAATCCCAAAGGGAGCTAAACAGGGTTGTTCAATCCAGAATCAATATTCACAAATGTCTATTCACAGAAACCTACAGAGTTATTCAATTCCTACAGGACTAAATCCTACATGTTACACAGACATTCTTAGATTCTTAGATTCTTAAGGCTCCTACTTAGCCTTACATGGGGTCAGAGTTAAGATTTCTCTCCTTCATAATATAAAGACCAGCTTCCTATTTCTGAATATTGTGAGTTTTTGGCCTCTTAACATAAACTTTTTTCCTTTGGGGGGAAAATATCCTTGTCATACATTAAGTAGCATACTCTAATTGTAGTTTACTCTAATTTAGTAGCGTCTTTTCATTGAAACACAATTCTAGATACTGATAACCAAAAGGAAAACATTCTATCCAGATGTCTATTCTCCAAAAATGTTTTCATTTTTGCCTATCTCTAGCAGAGATATTTCATTACTATGATTTACTTTTAATTCATAAATCAAATTATATTTACCTGGCATACTTCATTAGACTGCAGATTTCTCAAATGCCCCATTTCATATGTTTTTATGCTTTTAACCGCTAGCAGTGCTTTTGTGTAAGAGTAAGTGTTTAATCCATAATTGGTTCGTTGTTTTCCCCTAGACCATCTAACACATACAAACTATTCTAGCCATTCAAGCTACAAAGTGACATAAATAATGGCTCTGAGCTAGAGGCAGTAGCTTATCCCAGCTACCCCAAAGGCTGAAGTAGGAGGATTGCTTGAGCCTG
The DNA here is from genome assembly GCF_024711535.1 of Dipodomys merriami. NCBI lineage: Eukaryota > Metazoa > Chordata > Mammalia > Rodentia > Heteromyidae > Dipodomys > Dipodomys merriami. Next base: position 59,935 of record NW_027206261.1, read on the forward strand.
GGAGCTGAAGACCAGCAACACAGTGGGACTGGACCTTTAAAATAAATTATAACAATAATGTCCATGGCTCCAGGAAGTTTGTAATCTGTTAACAAATAGAAGATACAAAAAATAATATCTTAAATGTACTCACGACCTCACATAACTGTAACCCCTCTGAACATCACCTTGACAATAAAATTAAGTTTTAAAAAGTAAAATAACAATAATAATAATATCTTAATGACAAAGTAAGAGAAAATAATTGTACAACACATGACATATGCCTATATTTAGTCACCATAAGAATATCTATGAGAGTGAGATCACTTTACTTTTTGAGGAAACTGAGACATAGAAACAGCAAAGAATTTGTCCAAGAGGAGGCTGAAACAGCAACAACTTATCTATTACTCTCAGTTTATGCTATAGGTTATTTATATTCATGCTAATCTCATTTCTATTATGCTAAAATGACCTTTAACTACCTAAAGTTAAAATCAGATCATTTAACTGATTCAAAATAATTCAATAATATCAATTCACTTTCACTGTAAGATTGTGCTTCAGGAGCAGACTTTCTCTCAACACTTGTAGACAGCTTCTTTTCAGGGTCCCTTCAGGAGAAGGAGAAAACACCTGCCTTTTGCTTTACCCAAGACAATTCTGCTTTGATTCTTTTGTGACTTTGGGCTCCAAGTAGAACTTCATGCTCTATCCAGATAATGTAAAATATGATTTGAAAATTGCTCTTAGATCTGATAAATATGAGACTAAATATGTGGTCTATATGTGGGAGATCAGAAGTAATCCTAGAGAGACAAATACTTACGTAGAATGGGCCTTTTGAGGTCACACTGTTCTCTTCTGTTGCCTACTCTCCAGAATCTCATTGATAATGACCACTCTGGACAACATCTCCCCATCATAGTTTTAGTTAAGCCAGGCCTTACCTGAACTAAGCAGAATCTCTCCACAATTAATCCAGTTTAGACCCTTCGACCCATCTCCTACTGCTGCCCTGGCCAACTATTTTCAAATCCATACTCAATTGCCTCTATTTCTCATCCGCTAAACATTTCTCAACTTTATGTTGTGATTTTAAGTGCATATCTCCTCTAATACCTACCGATCAAGTCTTGCATCCTAAGTCATTGAAAGGGGAAAGGCAACTGTGATGCACCTACATCTCCTATTTATCCTGTTTTTTTAATATATAGTATCAGTAAATACAAGGCTCTTTATTTGTAGAACTATTCTCAGTTCTAGAAGCTAAAAAATAAGCTTTAAATTAAGGCTGTATAGCTAAAATATAGCCATAAGTTTGTTTTTTTTTAATCTGGTAAAGGAGTCATTCAAACTTACAGGAGACTAAAAGACCCTATATGAGATTAAAGGTATATCAATATCAATAAGCCAAAGCTGGTTTCCTAAGTAGTTCCATATGTAGTTTTTGTTTAACAGTCTTTAACATTGTTTGCTTGGAGTAGAGAAGATCACCAAGAGATCAGCTATTCCATATTACAGAAATCAGCCTGTGGCTATGGAAATACATAACAATTGAGCAGGATAACTAAGCACAAGTGTTACTGGGTGTTAGATGACACTGCTAAATACACATCTATAGAAAGCAGGAGAAGGCTAGAAAAGAGATGTAAAAGTAGAAGCTGAAACAGCATGACTATCACACTCTAGGAGGCCAAATCCAGGAGACAGCCGTTATAGCATACTAGGGATGGGACAAATCTTCATGAGGTAAGATTTGTAGGCAGTTTGGTAATGTGCAGGCTTCTATGAGCACTCCCAAGGCAAGAGAACAACTCTATTTGTACTGGTGAAAGATCCGCCACATGTCCAACTTCAATAAAAATAGGACTTTGAAGAAAGTAATCTCAGAAGATTCAGTTTCCCATACAGAGAAGGTAAATAACATGCTTAACATTTATTCTTTTTAGAAAAAAAAAAAGGAAGAGTCTATCCCCAGGGAATAGGGCTCAGCTATCTGAATACATTCATCTTCTTGGAGTTCTTTAATAAGTTCCTTTCCTTTCTTCTCCTCTCATTACACAGTTCTCTCCCTTGCCTTTACCTTCCTTCAGCACAAAGCCCTTAATGGCATACTCTATAGGAAGATCTTTGTCTTACAGTGCATGTGATTATTCAGCTTCCCCAGTATGATATCCCAGCCCACACTCCTATAAAAAAGGATACATACCTGTTTGAGACTTGAATTCTTACAACATAGGAAGGAATCCAACAGTGCAGGCTTGGGCAAGTTGCTCAATCCTCTGTCACTGTATCCTCATTTGTAACCTGAGAATAATAGTTATATATCTATCTCCTAAATGTATGGAATTAAATGAGATTATCCACATAGAGAATCTAAAATTATAGCTGGCAAAGATGATGGTTCAGTACATCTTAGTACTATCACTAATAGCTTCAAGATTCATCATGGAATCCCCAGTCATGACAGCTTCAGGAAAGCTGAATTGTAACCTTCCAGGATTCCAGTAGCATCCTATGGATGTGATCAACACAGAGATGCACCACTGGGAGCTGTCTACAAGGACCTGCTTCCCAGCTTCCTTGGTGTGTTCTCACATAGGCTTCTGCTGTGTGCTTCAAGTCTATATTTACTGCAAAGAGTGAACTGGACATCACCCAAGATTATACCCTTCTTAAAGCCTGCCACATGCAGCCCCTAGTAAGGGGGAGATTCACAGGGCCTGGATGCTATGAGACAGACCTGATAGGGACAATTTACTCCAAAATCGCTATGTTATTCACTTACTCTTTCCTTTCACCCAGTTCTACGTTCTCCTCCACCTTCTTGCAGGAGTATCATCTCTAATAAGCATTTTAAACACCAGAGATCATCTCAGACTCTCCTTCCAGAGATGATAAACTGAGGCCACTCATAGTTGAGTTCTAATAGGTTGTTTCTCTACTTCACTGATTGAACTTTGTGATTAATTCACTGCTTGGTACTATATGGTTTTTAAGGCCAAGAAAAATCTTATTTAGTGTTAGCAAATGCTAGTGCAGGATTCATTCACTAAATGAATAAAAAAAAAAAAAAAAAAAAAAAAAAGAACCAGGTACCAGTGGCTCATGTCTGTAATCCTAGCACTCAAGGAGCTAAAATCTGAGGATCACAATTCAAATCTAACCAGAGGAAGGAAAGTCCATGAGACTCTTATCTCCAATTAACTAACAAAAATCCAGAAGCGGAGCTGTGGCTCAAGGGGTAAAGCACTAGCTTTGAGCAAAATGCTCAGGGACAGTGCTCAGGCCCTGAATTCAAGTCCCAGGAGAGGCACCAAATCAAACAAACAAACTAATTAATTAACTCAGCTTGAGAGGAAAATTAAACATCAAAAGTATACACAGGAAAATTGAGCCATCAAAAAATAATTATGCTTCATATAAACTTAAAATTCTTCCCTATGAATGAGTTAGCAGTTTTTATAAGAAGCATGTAAACTGTTAAAGGAGCTAAATTTTTTTGGGGGGGGTCCGGTCGTGGACTTGAACTCTGGGCCTGGGCGCTGTCCCTCAGCTCTTCAGCTCAAGGCTAGTGCTCTACCACTTGAGCCACAGCACCACTTCCGGCTTTTTTCTTTTTTGCTTATGTGGTACTGAGGAATCGAACCCAGGGCCTCATGCATGCGAGGCAAGCACTCTACCACTGAGCCACCTTCCCAGCCCCGGAACTAAATTTTTATCAGGAAATTCAACACTGTTCTAGACCAAATCTGTTTACCCACTTAACAGCTGAAGCCATGTTTTTTCTTCCTGATGATAACTACACATACTTGGAAAAAATCAAATAATGAACAATGTCTGTACGACATCTGGTGGCTCCCAGATTATGTTACATCCACCTTGCCCAGCGTCTGTACAACAGAACAGGCTGACCATGTGAACTTGAATCTTCTCTTGTTCTGAAACCCTATACAAGATTAACAGGCACTGGTCTGTCTGTGCTAGAAGGATGGGAGCTATTAATTTGCGAAAGATGCCACTGGTGATGAACATAACAGCCTCATTCCTTAAATCCTTTGATTTATATTGTCTTTAGAACTAATAGTCACTCATCCAATTAAATGTTCTTGGTCTGGGCTTCTGGCCAATTCTATGTCATAGAAGGCGATAAGACCTATTAGCCTTAGTCCTTAAATTAACCAGCATAGGACCCAAAGGAATGCAATGGCCCAAATGATCCACCGCCTTCTAATTCCATACCATCATGACTGATGCTAGAAAATATCTCTATTACACTGCTGCCACTATGGTCTGCAGAATCGGTTTCTATACTGCCACTGTGACTATAAAGCTGAAAGCTGAAGATGTTATGATAAATTATCAACCACTGGTGAATAATTTATAAATCTATGCAAAAATTATTCACCCTAAAGTAAACTTTGTAGGCATGAACCTTTATTGGTAAGAAGAGTAAAATAAAGACAGCAGAAGAATGTCATGTATTGCTGCTGCTATTACAATAACACACCGGTGACAAATAATTTCACCTCCAAGTAAAGAAAAAAATAAGATCCAGCTGTCTTATTATTAATAGTTAGAATAATGGTGGAATTATTCTAATCTCTAATTCTGCCTGTATTTTGATAGGTTGTGTTGGGGGAAAAACATTTTAAACACATAGAAAGGTTTATCACTCATCTGGAAAACCAGGAGAAAGAAAATCAAATTGAAATTTAGGAAATATTTGCTAAATATCTTCAGTGTATTTAAGATGCAAACAAAGCCCCTAAATCTGTCAGTGCCTGAGGCTGACCACATGGGTCTGAGTCTATGCTACTTTGTAATGGGCTCAACTGTGGGCCTTCCTTTGAACTACAAATCCTGAAAAATAAGAACTGATGAAAAGGGTCAGTAGAGTTAATCACCATGGAAATCCAGGCTGTTTAACACTCTTCAAGTGTCATTCGATGGAGGTCAACATTGGTATTCAAATAAGAATGTGTCTCCATTCCTACACATAAAGCCTAGTTAGTTAGTTGGTTTTCCTGGAATATGTCATTAATGAAAGTGTCAATCAGCCCTCAATCTTTTGAATTATATTTTGTAGATAATCGATACTGGGAGATTTTCTCCACAGTCATACTAGGAAAAATCACCTTTTATATATTCTTCATGTAATCACAGGAATTGTATAAATTAGAATATATTAGAATTAGAATTTATTAAAGATTGTTCAAAGAAAAGCCAGTAGATTTGCAGGATCTCAAGTGACATAGCTTACCAAATTTCACTGATTTACAATGATTTTTATGTAATTCATGACTACAGTTTACTTCAAAGATTCAATGAGGCCAGAAAGATAGAGTTCTTATTGCTTCCTCAGAGCAAGCATAGGATCATAGGACCAGTAACGTCATCTAATATAGCTATATAGCTGGGCCCCTGTGGCTTAGGCTTGTCATCCTAGCTACTCAGGAAGTTGAGATCTGAGATCAAGTTTCAAAGCCAGACAAGGTAAGAAAGTCCCAGAAAGTCTTATCTCTAATTAACCACGAATATAGATATATAAACATTGGTTTCTAAGTCTTTTTTTAAATCATACATTTTACTTTAACATGTTTCCTGAACAACACTTATAGAACTTTGAACTTAAAATCTTCTTTCAAAAGTTATACTCACTGCCTAGATCAGTGGCTCATGCCTGTCATCCCACAGTAGGAGGACTGTGGTCCAGACTGGCCCAGGTCAAAAATGAGAGATCTTATCAGAAAAAAAACTAAAGCAAAAAGGGCTGGAAGTATGGCCCAAGTGAAAGCAAGCATTGCCTGGTAAGCATGAGGCCCTGCAACCCAAACCACAGCATGCCAAAGAAAACTTGAAAAGTTATATTCACTGATTCTTATCCTAGATAAACCTCTGTAGAATGGAACTGTTATTTGATTCTTTTTTTTTAATTAATTTTATTGTCAAGGTGATGTACAGAGAGGTTACAGTTACATATGTAAGGTAGTGAGTACATTTCTTGTCAAACATTGTTACCTTCTCCTGGTCTTAAGTGTCAGAATCGTATCTGTTTTGCAAAATTTTCCTGAAGGAATAAAAGTGTAGAAGTTTTAATAATTGAATGATGACATTAAAAATCAAGTCTTTACTTCCTCATTGAAAGCTCTGAAAATTTAGAAATGAAAGAAAATATTTATTGATACAATTATCTTCTTTCCACATATGGGTCATTTGAATCTTTGTTTCTCTATGTATTTATACCACATTAAGTATTATACATGTTTGTGTGTGTGTGTGTGTGTGTGTGTGTGTGTGTGTGTATTTATTTATTTATTTATCCTGCAAATTATCCTAACCTGAGACTATTATTGTTTACATTGTGTGAATGTATGTTTGTGTCTGTGCATTTGGGTGTATGTATGTGTAAAGAGCTCTTAAAATCGAATTGTTTAAAATTTTTGAGGATACAGTATTATTAACTGTAGCCCTCATGATATACACTAACTGTCTAAAGTTATTCCTCCTCTGTTTCTGCTACTTTATACCCACTTGCCAGTATTTCTTCATTTTATCTCTTTTTCACCCATTGTGAATATCCTTATGCTATTTCTACAGATCCTTTTTTTTTCTTTTAGATAGTACATATAAGTGAAACCCCAAATTATTTTTTTCTTTCTGTACCTGGCTTACTTCACTCAGCATAATCTCCTCCAGGTTTGCTCATCTCATCACAGGATTTCTTAATTATTTGTTTGTCCAAGACTGGGACTCTAAGTAGGTATCTGATACTTTTGCTCATTAGCTACAGCTCTACCACCTGAGTCACACCTCTAATCCCATTAGAGTTTCTTTTGTAATGTCTGAACAATATCCCATTTCCTTGATCAATTTTCTTTATCCATGGAACATTTTCTTTATCCATTAGTGCATCCATGGTTTACATCCATGCTTTAGCCATGGTGAAGAATGCAATAAAATGAAGATCATACACCTAAGTACCAAGCGATAATTTTGTTTCCTTTAGACTCACTCAAAGGCGGAATTTCTGGATCATTGTGAGTTTTGATAGTCAAGTTTACATGCTATGGTGTAGAATAGCTGTTCCAGTTGTATTCTTGTGCTCCTCCTCCCCCGCCCCTCCCTTTTTCTTCCATTGATAATAGCTGGTAAGTCGTTGTGGTTTTGTTTTCTTGGTAATTTATGTTGTTGAGCACATTTTCATGTACCTTTTCCTCTTCTTATGACCTCTTTGGAAAATTTCTACTCCAGCCTTTTTCTATATTAACTGAGTTGCTTAATTTTGGAATTGAGATGTGTAAATTGCTTATATATTATGGTATTAATTTTTTAATCAGATGTATGGTTTGTAAATATTTTTCAGCAATTTATAGACTGCCTTTGCCATGCAAAAAAAACTTTTTAGGTTGATGTAGTCACATTTATTTTTCCTTTTGAAAATAAATTTTCAGTGTAACTTTCAGTCCTCACGTTGAGATGTTTAATCCAGCTTGGGCTGATTTCTGTGTAAGGTACAATAAACAGAAATTGTTATTGTTTGGTATGTGGCTACACAGTCCTCCAAATATCACTTGTTGAAGAAACTCTCCTTTCCTTATTGTATTAATATTATTGTGACATTTTTGAAAATAAGTTGACCTTGAACACTCAGGTTTATTTCTAAAATCCCCCTTCCATTCCATTTGTCTAGTACCTATTTTTATGTCAGTACCACGTTGTTTTGATAACTATAACTTCAGAGCATAATTTGAAACCTGGAAAGTGTTGCCTCCATCCTCATTTTTCTTTCTGAAGATAGGTTAGGTGGTTCAAAGACCTCACGTGTGCTAGGCAGGCATTCTTACTGCTGAGCCATGCCTATAGTCTTCTAAGTATCTTATATTTTTTGGTACTATCATAAAAAGTATTATATTGTTAAGGGTCATAGTTATTTTTAAAATAAAGCATTCTGGATAAAACACACCTTATTTCTAATTTCTTATTTCTAATTTCAATTATTTTGTAAAGTAAGCCAGACTGGCTGAACAATTAGAAGGTAAGAGGGTACAAGAGTCCAGAGATAAGTGAAAATGAATTATATTTTAGGAAATTGTGACTGACCTATAGCGGTTATACTCTCCCCTCAGTTCTGAGTCTCAAACAACCCAAAAGTGGTATGTAGATTCTAGATAATCACTACCAAATTCTAGTGACATTTTTGTTGTTTAGTTAAATGAAGTCCTAGTATGTGGTCCAAGCGGGACTTCAAGGATATTTGACTTCCATTTATAAAAATAACTCAATCTTAGGGAGTTCTTAAATGTTTCTGTGAAATGGACCTTTTCCTAGCAAATATTGACGTGCCAAAACTAAACCAAGATGAGTTAAACTATCTTAACAGGCCCATATCAAGCACTGAAATAGAAACAGCAATAAGGGACCTCCCAGCTAAGAAATGTCCAGGACCAGATGGTTTTACAGCGGAATTTTAAAAGGCCTTCAAAGCAGAGCTCACACCAATACTCCTCCAACTCTTCAATGAAATTGAAAGAGAAAGCTCACTACCGAACACATTCTATGAAGCCATCATAACCCTCATCCCAAAACCAGGCAGGGACTCATCAAAGAAAGAGAACTATAGACCCATTTCATTGATGAACATTGATGCAAAACTTCTCAACAACATTTTGGCCAATAGACTTCAACAATTCATCCAAAAAATCATACACCATGATCAAACAGGATTCATTTCAGGGATGCAAAGCTGGTTCAATATACGCAAATCAATTAATATTATTCATCACATCAACAGGAGCAAGAATAAGAACCACATGGTTATCTCAATAGATGCAGAAAAAGCATTCGACAAGATCCAACACCCCTTCATGATGAAGGTTCTGGAAAAATTAGGAATCCATGGAACATTCCTCAATACAATAAGGGCTGTATATGTCAAACCTACAGCCAGCATTATACTCAACGGTGAAAAATTAAAGCCATTTCCTCTTAACTCAGGAACTAGACAAGGATGCCCACTCTCTCCACTTCTCTTCAATCTCGTATTAGAATGCCTAGCTACAGCAATAAGACAAGATGCAGACATAAAGGGGATCCAAATAGGGAAAGAAGAAATAAAACTCTCCCTCTTTGCAGATGACATGATCTTATATTTAAAGAATCCCATAGACTCCACTCCCAAATTACTCAAGCTGATTCAAAACTTTGGCAAAGTAGCAGGGTATAAAATTAACCCCCCAAAATCTATGGCTTTTCTGTATGCCAACAATGAGAAAAGTGTGGCTGAAATTAGGAAAGCAACTCCATTTGTAATAGCCCCACAAAAAATAAAATACCTAGGAATTAACTGAACTAAAGAAGTGAAGGACCTCTATGATGAAAACTTTAAAATCTTGAAAAAGGAAATCAACACAGAACTAAAAAAATGGCAAAGCCTCCCATGCTCCTGGATTGGAAAGATTAACATCGTGAAAATGGCAATACTTCCCAAGGCTATCTACAAATTCAACGCAATATCTATCAAAATTCCACCCTCATTCTTCAAGGAAATAGAAGAGGCAATCCAAAAATTCATATGGAACAATAAAAGACCCCGAATAGCAAAAACGCTCCTCAACGGAAAGAACACTGCTGGAGGAATATCAATACCAAATTTCAAACTCTACTATAAAGCCATAGTAATCAAAACAGCTTGGTACTGGCATAAGAACAGACCTCAGGACCAATGGAATAGAATTGAAAACCCAGAAATGAACCTAAAGACCTATAGCCATCTAATCTTCGATAAAGGAGCTAAAACAATAGAATGGAAGAAAGACAGCCTCTTCAGTAAATGGTGCTGGCAAAATTGGTTAACTACATGTAGAAAACTAAAGCTAGATCCTTATATATCACCCTGCACCAGAATCAACTCCAAAGGATCAAAGACCTTGAAGTCAAAGCAAACACTCTGAAAACATTACAGGATGGAATAGGAGAAACACTAGGTCTCCTTGGCTCAGGCCGAAATTTTTTGAATAAAGATCCGGACACACAACAAATCAAAGAAAGGTTGGACAAATGGGACTGCATAAAATTGCAGAGCTTCTGCAGGGCAAATGACATAGCTAGCAAGATCAATAGAAAGCCCACCGATTGAGAGAAGATCTTTACTAGCCATACAATGGACAAGGGTCTCATATCTAAAATATACTTGGAACTCAAAAAATTAAACCCCCCAACAACAAATCCTCAAAGAAACAACTGCCCAATAAATAAGTGGGCAAAAGACTTAAAGAGAAACTTCTCTGAAGAAGAAAGAAGGATGGCCAATAGACACATGAAGAAATGTTCAACATCCCTAGCCATAAAAGTAATGCAAATTAAAACAACATTGAGATAACACCTCACTCCAGTTAGAACGGCAAAAATCAAGAACTCTAACAACAACAGATGCTGGAGGGGATGTGGACAGAAAGGAACCTTACTTCATTGTTGGTGGGAATGTAAACTTGTTCAACCACTTTGGAAAGCAGTATGAAGGTTCCTCAGAATACTTCACATAGAACTCCCCTATGACCCAGCAATCCCACTTTTGGGCATTTACCCAAATGTTTACAAACAAGACCACACTAAAGCTACCAGCACAACTATGTTTATTGCAGCATTATTTACCATAGCTAAGAATGGATCAAGAAAATGTGGTATATATACACAATGGAATTCTATGCCTCCATCAGAAAGAATGACATTGCCCCATTTGTTAGGAAATGGAAAAACTTGGAAAAAATTATATTAAGTGAAGTAAGCCAGGCCCAAAGAAACATAGGTCCCATGGTTTCCCTTATTTGCAATATCTAGTATATGTATGAGTCAAGCGGAAAAGGTCAGATAATGTGATGTCAGGAAAATGAACCCTTAGATATGTGTTTTAATGTTTTTTCTTTCATGCATGTGTTTCTAATGCATTTATAAGATTACCTCCCCCACAGTATAACCCCTGTTTTCACTATATTTGATGTCAGTATAACTTGTGGAGGAGAGGGGGAAAAACCAGTTGTTTAAGGATACAGGTGGACCTGATGCAACAATGAGAAGTACAAGTTGTCATGTCCAAAACGAGCTTTACAACGTCCGTTGGGGGGGGGAGGGGGGAAGGAGAAGGATTGGGATTGGGGGGGAGGGGGGAGGCTGGGAAGGGATGTGAAGGGTAAAGCAAAGGAGGAGGCTGCAATGCTTGATAAGAAATGTACGCATTATCCTGCCCATGTAATTGTAACCCCTCTGTACAGTATGTTCACAAATAAAATAAAATTAAAAAAAAATGTTTCTGTGCCTCCATTACCCCTCTATCAAGTAAACATGCAAAGTGATAATTTTAGGGGGTATCATATATGACATTTCTCATAAAACAAAATTCTGGCTCACCGTTGACATATGACATATGGTAGTTATTTTCATTATGAGAATGACTTCTGATAAACTGTTACAATAAGTATTAGAAATAAAGAACCAGATGAGACCTTCAGATTATGACAATATTGCAAAAGAAGAAAAGTTCCAGATTAAAGACAGAGCTAGTAGTTCTTATGAAAAATTTTGGTGTTTTAATGGGTCAGGTGAACACATATAAATCAATATAAAGTTCTTGGCACACAGATTCATAATGCAAAGGTGACAGTAAATTCGACGCAGCTAAAATCTTAGAAACATGCTGAGGACTTGAACTTGAATAAAAGAAGCTGAGTTTTTGTTCAGGGAAATGTCAACTCCCCCATCTGGCCTTTGGACACAGGCAGAGAAGAAAATGTGTATGGTCATCAAAATAGTTATTCAGAGAAATAACTATCTTGTATCAAAATACAAAATTATTTAAAGGAATTAGTGTGAGGCTTGTTGTTCACAATGGAATGTGGATTGCAAAGGATATTTAGCAAATGTCAAAATATTGCACCATCGGGGGAGAGGTTACAAAATTTGAAGCATAAAGAAAAACAGAACCTTAGTGGGGGAAATGGAAAATTAAATCAAAACCTTTAAATGGGGACATTTGAATGGGATTGAAGAGAACTTGATCATCTCAAAGCTCTTCCTACTTTTAGTATAAATTGTATTGGTTCTGGATCGATCTCAGTGGGATAGCAAAAGCCCAGGAAGGAAACAAATTCAGCAAATGCATTGGGGGCTTCAGCAGCAGAAACACTAACACAATCTCAGCCCCTGGTTTTGTGTCACCATGCAGCTAGATCCAATTTCCATCCCATCTCACAGTTAGGTGGAGCACTGAGGTGGAATTATGCCCAATGGAATGTGTCAGTTGTGCTATACTAAATTTCAAAAGCTAGCTCTTTTTCAACAAGTAAACTTTGTGCCATCTTACTCTCCCTTTTCTCTTACCTCATCTATCAGCTACGCTAAAGATTCATGGGACAATAGTGGGGCTCCAGAGGACAATAGAGCCATTGTTCAGTGAGGTTTGGGTCTTACAATAATAGTATACAGCATTCCTTGCCCTACTCCAACCTTCACTTAACTGTAGCATGAGCAAGAGATAAACTTTCATTGAGTTCTCACATTCAGACTTCATGAACGTCATTAAGCCTGCCCTGAAGAGAATCGTGAATTAATCCCAGGGCTTAACTAAGGGTGGGTAAACTGATAACGTTGAACCAACTTTCCAGGGGAGTGTTGGGAACAAATGCATGGCTACAAAACATGTAAGAGACTATACCAAAAGAATGTAGAGACACATTGTTAGGGGAATTATTCTTCCAAAAGCAGAAACCAGTTGTACATTTGTATATATCACTAGTGAATTGATATGTGCAATGAGGAATATGGTAAGCAGAATAATGTTTCCTCCAAAACCCTCCTCTTAATCCATGGAACCTTGAATCTATTGCTATATGGCAAGGACCAAGGAAGGCGGAAAAAATTGCTTATCAGGTGATTAAGAAAAACAATTGATCTTAGCTGAGCCAAATGTAAATGGAGAAGACAGAGGCAAAAGATTCAGATCCCAGGGAGGGGGTATCGTAAGGAAGACTGAGCTGGCCACTGATGACTTTGAAGATCAAAGAGGCCAATAGCCAGTGATAGGTCAGCCCCTGGGCACTAGAAAAGGAAAAGAAATATATTCTTGTCTAGAGCTTACAGAAGGAAAATGGCCCTGCTGACATCTTGAATTTTTGCCCAGTGAGATCCTCGTAGGACTTTTGATCTTTAGAACTACAATAAGAGAAAAAGAAAAATAGAGGATGTGTTGATTTAAGCTTCAATGTTTGGAATAATTTGTTAACTGAGTAGTAGAATTCTAATCCAACGATCACAACTCAAAGTAACAAATATCACGCAAATTACAATGCTTGAAAATAAGGAAAATGTTACTTGCAGATGAAGAAAAATCACAAAACTTTACTATGCATTTTGAAGAGAAAGTTCAAATAATTGAAGACACATAACATGCATTCAAAAAGGAAGGCTAAGTACTCTTTCTCAAACTTAACGCTGAGTTCATATGTATGAACACTCATTCTTCAAGGCCTTGTGTATTAGTCAGGCCTGCCAAATCCAGTTGAAGCAGATTTTTTTGTAAGTGCTTTGTGCTCAAAAAAGAAGGTGAGAAAGCATTGGCAATTCTGATCGTCCCTGCCTTTACTTCTGTTCCTTCCAACTAATTTCATTAATTTCTGGTGCACTCTGGTTTCTTCATCTTGTTTAGGAAAGTAGAGCAGGCTCTCCTGTAATGTACAATGAGCTGAATAGCCTATAATCTGGATAATACAATTGTTCCCAAACAAGTATGTGGTCAAATGAATGGGTATCCTAATTGGCCAAGCTGGGACCCTTGCCAGGCCTTGTAGCCAGAGGAGGTGGCAGTGGTACCCAAAGGAAAAGACTCAGATAAACAGACTAAGTGCTCAACATAATGACTTCCAGGAATCTATTATAGGAAAGCACAGTTGCAGAAAAAAAATATGTACAAATGTTTTTCATCACTTAGGATCTTTTAAAAATTAAGAAAACGGAATACCCAAGAAAAGTTGATAAATTAAATTATGGCCTGTGTAACTGATTAAATATTTTGCAGTTGCTAAAAATACTTTCTCATGAGTTTTTAAAACTGATTGATAGAATTCAAGATGCATGTAAAATAAAACCCCAGGAGATACTGAGGTTAGCAAAAATGAAATACAAAAGCAGTACGGGATGGTCTAATAGTACAAAAAAATGACTATATACCTAGATAATAAGATTAAGCTTTTTAGCCTTTGCTCTAGTTTAACATACATAGCCAAATGTAATAAATGACTTTTGGTTTATACTCTACATATAAAACTGTCTTCATAAGCCATGAAAATACTTCACAAACAAATCTCTTGCCAATAGTGTCCAATTCCCTAGTCTGCTGGTCCTTAAGCTAGCATGTGCATCACGATGACCTACCAGTCTGGTGACACCACAGTAAGCCAGTCATCATCCCCTTTGGTAGAGAGCTGTGGCAAGCTGAGGCCCTCACACATCCCTATGTGATGATAATGACAATGATCTGAAAATCAAAGCTTGAGAGCTACTCTGTGCTTTTTTTTCCTTTTTGAGAACGACTCTAATCACACTTGACTAAATGAAAAGCCTAGAGCACCCTTCTCAGTGATACCTCTAAGCTAATACCAGTTAGCTGTCTGCTAGCTCTATTACCAATGCTTTCTTCCTGGCCTAAACCCTCCTTCTGTTAAATAATTGGACAAAGCATTACCTCTACCTAGAGTTATTTCCTTAGCTTCCTAATTTGAAGCAAATAGCTTCTGTATCCTCCCTTAAAGTTTCTCACCCTGACTGTCATCATATTTTCCATATAGTCCTCTCATATAGCTCTGATTGTTAAATGATCTGCTACTATGTAAGAGGAAGTCGTTACTGCAATCCAATCAATTTGGACTGATTACCAAATAGGTCCCTAGAAATTAGTTTCTCTTTAAAATATCAACCGATAAAGGCACAATCAAGTCTCAACTCTAGTTTTTCTGACTGTGGTCTTATATTTTCTGTATTATTTCATGCTGTCCCCCAATTACAGATATTAGTTAGAGATCATTTCAGATAATGGAGTCTGTGCATACAGAAGTTTTCAACTATCTACTAAAGTAAAATCAGTTGTTTCAAATATGATAGATCTAAGAGGGCATGAGAGTGAATACTTATAATCCTTGTACTTGGGAGGTTGAGGTGAGAGGTCAAGGTCAGACTGGAATACATAATGAGACCCTATCTCAGTAAAGAAACCAGAAGAAACAAATCTGAAGACTTCATATTTCTATCTTTGTGGATTTTTTGTTGTTGTGTCTCATTTTGATTATTTATTGTTGTGACAAGGTCTCAGTAGGTAGCTAGGCCCTTCTCAAAGTCAATATTCTCTTTCATCAGTCTCCTGAGGGCTGGGATTATAGCAATGCACTACCAGGCTCAGCTTTGTCATTTTATCTTTCAGAAAAGCCACTAGTTGTAAAATAGTAGGAAAGAGGGATAATAATTCTTATTTAGCATTTCTTTGTTAGATAAATTAACATTTTGTAACAGACTTATGAGCGATATGTATCATAATTCACACATTATATTGAGATTTAAGTTCACAGTTCTGAAAATGAAAGGAACAAGTCAACAAAATTATGATTTTAAGTGAATAAAAATAAGTATATCTTTTTTTTTCAGATCCCAGGCTTTGGAATCGACTTAATTTGAAGTCCCAGATAGGTACTGTGCAAGTACAGTCACCAATATTTCTAATCTAGTCTCCTTATTGGTAGCATTGAAATGTCAATAAACTAATATCCTCACACAGGAGTTTGGCAATAATTAAACCTAGTATGTAGCCCAGAAGATGGTAAATACTCAAGCAAAAAGGACACTTTAGGAAAGTATTAGCTGTCTCAAAAACTATTTATAAACATTGAAACTGTCATATATCAGAAATAGCAAATCAATAGCCAAAAATACCCAAGGGTTTTAGGGTTTTTTTTGTTTGCTTGTTTGTTTTCTGCCTTCAACCAACCCCTCATAAACAAGTCATTATCAGAAAACATCCCTATACAGTTCCTCTATAACATATTCACTACTTTTCCAATCTAATTGAAAGTTCTCCTGGGATATTGTTGTAATTTCATTACCTGGTCGCTTAGTTCTAGTTTACTCTTTCTTCATACTAATGGTCCAGGCAGATCTTCAAATAGATTCTCACAAATGGTCACTGTTGTTGAAGTTGTTTTTCCTTTCAGATGCACTTAGTAGGAATGATAATATCAACATAATAGCATCTGAGAATTTTCTGCCTTTTATACATTTTGACTCTTCTAGTATTTTCCTAACCCAAAGCTGACAGTCCTCTTGTTTCTATTCTTACCTGTCAAAACAGATCACAGATCATGTCTTCTGTGAGGTCTCCACTCTTCCACATAACCAACTCTAGGAGTCTAATAATAACACCTCTGAAAGTTGTATAAAGATTCAAGTCCTATTCCCCATAAGGAGATTATGAAAATAACCATATAAAATTATTTAACATTCATCTGTAGACTAGGCCCTCAGATGGTACTATCTGCTGTGAGTGATTCTTTTTCTGTCAATAAATAGCCAGTAATGTATTGTACCTCTGTGAGTAGAAAAACAATCAATGTGTTTGTAAACATTATTTTTTTTATCTGAAAAGCTCAAGCTGACAGAAATACCAAGATGCCAACACATACTTAAATATTATTGTGGTATTTTGAATTCTGACATTAAACACCCCCAAGTGCTATCAAATATAGTTCTAATTTCATTCTTAATTATCTCAGGTCTAATTCTAGGGTAATTTCCACAATAAAGATAAGTATAGTATAAAATTTCAGATGTTCTGCATTCACAGATTCAACTAACCATCAACTAACCATGTACTTGTTTGAAAAAACCAGGTACATATGTACTTGATAATGTAGATTTTCTTCCTGTCATTTGTCACTGAACAATAGAGTATAACCACTTTCATACAGAGTTTATGATATATTAGGTATTATAAGCAAGATAGAGATGATTTAAGTTCTATAGCAGTGTTTGGTAGGTTATATGAAAACAGTTTGCCATTTTCTTATAGGGTTTTGAATGCAGTGGAGTTTGGTACCTACAGAGGGTTTGGAAATCATTCCCACTCATACCAAGGTATATATACATTTCCTTTCTCACTTCATGGCTACATCTTTAAAGTAATTAATGCTGGGCCTTTTGCTTTCAGAAATCATTTAAATTTAAGGAAGAAGTACGCATTACAACGTGGGGAAAGTAGCCCTTAATAAGTCAGTTTTCTAAATTATGTTATTAGTTAATTTAATCAAGATCACTGTATTTGATGCCAGTGCCTCGCATCTTGTATATACATTTTTCTAATTTAGAGAGGGGAAGGGAAATAACAAAATGCTGAAACAAGGATACAGACCCATTGTAAAAATGAGATGTACACAACAATATGTAGGAAATGAACTTTACAACTTGGTAGGAGAGGGGGGATTTGGGGAGGTAGGGAAGGAAGGGATGGTAGGGGAAAAACAAAGGAGGAGGTAACAATGCTCGCTAGGAAATATACTAATTACTCATGTAACTGTAACCCTTCTGTTCACTATTTTTACAGTTTTCCATTTCTAAAAGAGTATGTTCAAAGAATGTTTCTTAAATATGTGGTAAAAATGTTTTATACAGTCAATGGTATGACAGATTATCTTTGAAACTTCTTGAAATAAAATGCTAATGAGAAAATGAGAGTATTCAATGCTTTACAGTTTTCAGATATTCATGATGCAAAAGATATTAAAGTAGGAATTTTAAAAAGAGGATAAACAATTTTGATATAATGAATACATTTATATATTAATACAAATTTTCTACTATATTTTATCCTCAGTGATTTTTTTCAAACTTGAAAATAGACTTGCTATGAGCATCATTTTCCATTTGAAATGTTAGCACCTACACAATTCACACATATATAGCTAAAAATATAAATACTTTACAACTACATGATATGGCTTGTGATCGTTAAAGAATTTAAGTATGAGATAGACTCATAATATTCAATCTTAAAATGTTCCATGAGTGAATTGAAGTGAATAATGGCTTCTGCTCTTCATTCTTTTGGAAGTGTACTGAAAATAAAGTTATCCTCCACCATCCTCCTCACATATTTCTCAAAATAATTTATTAAAAATATGTTATCAGGAGGAAAACATTCTTATTTATTTGGGGTAAATTTTATATCATATGAATAACCACAAAGAAACTAGACCTGTATCTGTCTGTGTGTGTGTGTGTGTGTGTGTGTGTGTGTGTGTATGTGTGTGTGTGTGTGTGTGTGTTTGTGTCTATGTCTGTGTGTATGTTTGCTCATGGTTAGGGCTCTACTGCTTTATCACAGCTTTACTTCGAGATTTTTGGTAACTAATTGGAGATAAGAGTCTCATGGAGACTGTCCAGCCTGGCTTCGAACTGACATCCACAGATCTCAGCCTCCTGAGTAGCTAAGACTACAGGCATGAGGTATCAGCTCTCAGCTGAGACTTGCATCTTTTGATGCAGAATTTGGAGAAGTTGACAGCTGTGAAGAAGTGTGAATAAACAGGAGTGTATCATCACAGTTATAAAGTGAGGAACTTAGAGCAATTTGTTCAGATTCTTCCCTCCCTTCATCCTCAGAGATAAATATGCTTTTTCTCTAGGATAGAGATCTGTTCCAGGTGATGCTTGAAAACTGGTAGGTATTAAAACCAGTGTCAGAGAAGTAGCTAGAAATTACTGAATTTCTTGATTCATTTTAAAATACTCAATATTCCAAGATAGCCTATTTTGAGATAGGATGGTCTGAGTCTTGTCAAAGGACAGATGGAGTAAAAAAAAAGTGATTCATAATTTTATTTTAATCTCACTAAACTTAATATTTAATTCCAAGTATAATTGTGACATACAAGTGATAAAAAGTATTATACATAGAGAATGAACAAAGCTAGAAATATAGGTAGATTTGGGGAGGGGAGAGACAGTTCTTATCTCTACCAATATTGTCATTTTGATTATTTTTGGTAGCTATATAAATGAACTTTACAACTTTGGTGGGGAGAGGGGGGGAGCAAAGAGGATTGGGTGGGAGGGGCGGGGGGAGGATGGGAAGGGATGGGAAGGGGAAACAAAGGAGGAAGCTACAATGCTTGATAAGAAATGTACTCATTATCTTGCCCATGTAATTGTAATCCCTCTGTACAGTATTTTCACAATAAAAAATAAAAAGAAAAAAGAAAAAGGAAGTCTCAGAAGTGGTGCTGTGGCTCAAGCTGTAGAGCACTTGCATTGAGCTGAAGAGCTGAAGGACAGCGTCCAGAGTTCAAGTCCCATGACTGACAAAAAGAAAAAAGAAAAGCCAAGTCCCACTGCACTTCATTTTTTTTCTGTCCAGGTCAATAGATTACAAATGGGAGTGGTTTTATCAATGCCTTTGTAACTGCATGGGTCATGGGAGCAAAGAAAAGCAATGCTCTGGGTTGGTTGAACAGTGATTGAGTGAAGATAATTAACTAAATGGAGATAGAAGACCTGAATAAATTGTAACTGTACTGAATTCTATCTGGAAAGATATTCCAGAAAGATGATATCTGACTGATGATAACAATGTATGAGATAACAATGTATGTTTTACTTATTTCCATGAAATTGTGAATATTTCCAATTTGAAACTAATTTGACTTAATTACAAAAACAAATTTTAGAAATATTTTCCTATAATTGAATCACACTGATACTTGTAATATTGTATTCTTCAAAATATTATTGGATTGATAAAAAATCATTTTAAAAAACCATAAATGATGTCAAAAGCAATTATGTGAAGAATTATATTTAAATAGGTATGGATATGATCAAAGAAATGAAGCATTTTTTGCTCAAAGCTGAAAATTTTATAGCTGTGTCTACAATGTAAAATCACACTTCTTATAGCTTTGCAAATCTGAATTTATGTTAACCTTCATCTAGGCTAAGTAGATTTAGATATGATGTTTTTACCAAATAAAATCTTGTAGAACTTCTTACTATTTTATTTCACTTCTTTTTAATTTTTATCATCTTTAATTAGCTGGACATAGGGGTTTAAATCACCATAGCAATTTATAAATACAATGTATCTTGTATCTTGATCAATGTTACCCCTTCCATCATTTTCCCCCATTGATCCCAACTCAACCCATCTCCCCAAGTTACCTAGGTTCCTTTCCTCACATGAACACACACACACACACACACACACACACACACACACACACACACACACATTATTAGAAAAAGGGAAAGTAATTAAAATAAAACAAACACATTTAATGTCTATTCCTGCTATAATTTGATACTATCTCCTTCATTTATTGCTCATGGTATAAAATTCTGGAAAGGCGAGAAAGAATAATTTATATGTAGAAGAAATATATTTGAGATATATGAATGGACATTCAACTACCATTATTAATTTTTCAAAGTTACAGTTGATGTTCCAAGCAAAAGTGCTTTAGTGATACAAATTAGTCTGCCATTAAGAATCATGCAAGGTAAAAGAATAAAATTAAGCCTTTCCCAAGCAAACTGTCAAAATCTTGGTACAGGAATTTTTAACATCATCATCATCATCATCAACATCATCGTCATTATCATCATAATTGCTACCTTGCCACAACCACACAGTTTAACAAGTGAAATGCACAAATTAGTCCTGCAAAATTGACCGTAGGTAGGCAAGACCTTTCCAACCAGCCACACTTCCATAAATTCAGAGAGGATTGACATGCCTTCTTGGGGTCTCTCTTTTGTTCCCTGTCTCTATTTCTTCTTACACATAAGTCAGAACATGTGAATATCCTTGTTACCGGAAGCAATGCACATGCAGGAGTGAGTCAGCTTTGATAATGTGTAACTCTCTGAGTATACATCATATCAATAGCATTGCCCTTCAATCTCTATATTGGCACATCCAAAGAAAGGCTATTTTTTCATTATTTGCAGTGTGCTCAGAACTATTTTACATAGTGTTGTCTTTACATGTTTGGAACATGGAAGCGTCAAAGCAGCTTGTTTGATATTATTACATTGTCTTACTTACAGATGATTAAACTGAGTTTCAGAGAGGTTAACTAACTTGTGAAGGACCCAGCTAAGAAGCATGGAAACCTGAATTTAAATACAGAGGTATGATGCCATAGCCTGTGCTGTACTGAGGACTACTAGATTTTAGCAATTTCAACCTGGTATTCACATCTATATATTAATAATTCTTACCATCAGTTTCTTACTTGTCTCTTATACAGCTAAATCTTCTTTCCTCACAGTTGACTATCTTTCTAAATCAAACAAATGCTTTAAAAATGAAGGAATTGAAAATTACTTGAAGGATAATCTATCCTTTCAGAAGGCAGATATATACAATGTTATTGGAGAAGGCAGAGAACCATATTTTAAGGGTCAAAGAAAAAATAGACTATTTAAGCAAGCCCCCAAACCCACAGGAAAACCATAATCCTTTATTCAACAATACAATCAGCCAAGTGGTCCAAGTATCCATCATTCTAAATATGTCTTGCAAAAGATCAAATGAAGATGATTGGTCCAATCAAAATCTTAGTCAGGAACATTCTCTAACAGGCTGTTCACGAAAAGATTTCTGGCTGGTGGTAGGTAAGTAAAGTAGTAACTGAGTAAGTTAGTTCTGATTCTATTTCAGCTCTAAATAGATGCAATTACAGATACTCACTAAAAGAGGGTTCCCATGACCTCTCTCTGAAGTACAATTGCATTCTATCAGCATATACTAAGTGTTCTTCATAACTGGCTTGTTGTTATTGTTGTATGTTTGGTAACAGAATTAATCAGAGCTCTATTGCTTTCAGCCTGAATTGTTGAAAAACAGTCCTAGTATATTATGTACCAGTTTTCACTCACATATACAGGGAATGCAGTGCAGAGCAGTAAATTAGAATAAAAGCTAGATTTGGTTGTGATGTAGTAGTTACTATTGAGGAAAGAAATCAACCTTCTATGACTTGTTTTCCTAAACTCTAAAAATAGAATGATGATGTGCTTTAGGGTTCCCACACTGACCTATTTCATTTGATGTACTTTTTTTTAGACAGTGTCTCACCATGTATGTAGCCATCAGCAGCTCCCTTACTACTGAGATTCTAGGACTGTGCCCAAGCCCTGTCTGACCTATCTAATGTTAAATTTTAATTGTCACAAAATATATAAATATAATTCTAGTTTATTAATCTATAAGTATGTATCCATATGACTATGAAAGATGAGTGACTAGGCATAGGTACTTCCAACTTAGACATAGAAATAATTCTGTTTCCAAATATTGCAGAAAACTTAGGTCACATGCGATTCAATTAAGTCCTTTATGCTCTCAGTGTTTTATGATTTTTGAAGATGATGTGTGGAGATAATAGATTTAGTGTGCACCATTATCCTTCAAACCCTGAAATCACCTTGGTTACCGCTAAATCCTAGGTTAAGGAACATAAGAGTTGAGAGGAAAAGATAAATAGGGAAATGACCAGAAAGAATGGCATAGTTAATAAAACCTTAAAAGTAGAGACAGGTATGGAAGAAAAGGAACAAAAAGTGGTAGAAATCAAAAAGTAAGATGAGAGGGAAGGAAACAAATAGCAAGACCATGAGTCTTGTGATATAGTGTTAAGTCCGTCATCTCCTCCACAATGAGAATAGCACTTCATGGAAGCAATATAGAAATTAAATGTGATATGGGGAATTATAAGCACTTAAATTCATTATATGTGAAGTATTATGTATTTTTAATTACCAAGAGAAAACTAGATGTGCAAGTCTACAAAGAGAGACTTTTGGGGGAAAACATGCTCACAGAAGATGATCCCCAGGTGGAAGAAAAGAGAGAGTGCCATCAAGATTTCAATGTATGTACTACAATTTTAAGAAAAATGATAGGGGCTGGGAAGTTGGCTCAGTGGTAGAGCGCTTGCCTCGCATGCATGAGGCCCTGGGTTCAATTCCTAAGCACCACATAAGCAGAAAAAAGTCAGAAGTGGTGCTGTGGTTCAAGTGGTAGGGTACTAACTTTGAGCTGAAGAGGGACCCTTCCCAGTCCCAGAGTTCAGTCCCCACAGCCAAAAAAAAAAAAAAAGAAAGAAAGAAAAGTGATAGAAAGTATGGGTTAGGAGGGATGGGTGAGAATGTTGGAAGAACTGACATTGATCAAGATGCATTGTGTTCATAAACTGCTTTGTTAAACAGTAATTCCTTTGTACCATTACTTAAAGATATTAATAAAAAAGAACATTATTCTCAAGGAATAGAAGAAATACTTTTGAATAAAAAATCCTGTTCAGTTTATTCCATTTATTAGTGGACGTTTTCCATGTGACTCAAGCTTCATGATCATGATCAAACATAGAGATGCAGAGGTAAAAGATACATACAGATTAAAAATATCCGCCAGTGGTATAAAAGTTTAGAACCTTGGAAAATTGCAATAACATACCTTATATTTGTATTTATTTGAAAATAGAACTTGAAGCATTGTGAAAAGCTAAGTTATAGAAAGATATTTAGAAATGAATACTTTAAAATAGTAAAAAAAATAAAAAGGAAGACAACCTTTGAAAAAGTATGCAAATTCTCACCTTTGCTCTTGATAGAATTAATTTTCCCATTATTTTATTCTTTTTATTATTTTATACCTTCTTTTTAATAGCTGTTTCAGTCTTTGTTTAAATACCTTAGTATAACTTATAAAATGCACACTTGGAAAAGAACTTAGATATCAGCTTTTCGACTCTTCTTTCATATTCTGTTAAGGTGAGGAAGTTGAAAATCCCTAAATACCAAAAAATGAAGTACATGTTCCTACTGTCTGTAAAGCTCTCTACTCTAATCCAAAAGAGTAATAAAAGGTCTCAAAAGAGTTCTAATAGGTACCTCATTACCCAACTAAACTATTCTACAAGTAAACTATTGTATACACCCGTGGTGGCTAAAACAAAATTAAATTACCTTAATTTTGTTTAATTCTTTTTTAAGATATCCCAATATAGTATTATTTCCATCACTCCTGCTTAAAGTTACTGAGGTCCAGATTTTGAACTTGTCATCATTCATTCATTGTCTCCTATCTTGACCCTTAGCAGCATTTCATATTTGCTGCTGCTATTTTCCTGAAATTCTTTTTCTACTAAGTGTCTATGACCTCACACTGTCTCTTTGACCTCTTTCCTAAGTGGATAACCTCCTAATTACTGGGTTGTATCATGTCTAAGATGCAACCCAAGTAGTGTAACATTCCAGTAGAACATGGTATGATATAAATCATTTAAATTATCTAATTCATATATTCATCCTGAAAAAAGAGATTGAACTAAATCAACTCTAAGGTCTCTCCATACACTGAACACCTTGCTATCTGTTACATCTATCTATCTAAATTTAATCTCTCATTTACGTTTTAAGCAAAAATGAAATTCATATTAGCAATGTTTTGATACTCAGAGCTATAAATTAAAAAGATTTAGAACTTGCATAAATTATTATAAAGTTTGTAAATGGCTTATAATAATATATCCTTCTTAGCCATGCATTGGTGATTCATACTTATAATCTCATAAACCTGAGATTCAGAAGATTGCTGTTTGAAGCTGCTCTATGCAAAAAGGTCTGTGATATTCCATCTGCAAAATTACCCACAAAATAACTAGCATGGATTTGTGATTCAAATGCTATAGCACCAGCTGAGAAAACAAGCCGAACAAGTGAAATTTCCTGAGTTCAAGTCCTAGTACTCCTAAAAATCAACAAAAAGAAATGCATTATGTCCAAAGATAAGAGGCAATATTTTAAAAAAATTTCAGTCACTCTTTAAAAGCAAATCTAGACTTGGATCATATTAACATATCTACAGCTACATTTTACTCACCAAGAAGAGCAAAGATTCAATGATCTACTTGAAGTCATAAAGGAGATATGAATAGTTTCCATGGTTTCCCTTATTTGCAATAACTAGTATATGTCTGAGACAAGCAGAAAAGATCAGATAAATTTATGTTAGGTGAAATGAACCCCAAGATAAGTATTCAAATGTTTTTTTTTCTTTCTTACAATTGTTCCTAACATATTTATAAGATGATTTCTTTGTTGCTTTGTATGTCCCTCCCTCATGGTATAATCCCTGCTTTCATTGTATTTGATGTTGGTATAATTTGTGGAGGGGAAGGGCAAAAACAAATCATTTAAATAGGGATTTATCCCTATTTAAACCCCATTGCAACAATGAGATGTACAAATCGTTATGTTGAAAAATGAACTTTACAACTTTGGGTGGGGGCAGGGAAGAGAGATGGGATGGGATGGGAAGGGGAAGCAAAGGAGGAGGCAACAATGCTTGATAAGAAATGTACTCATTATCTTGTCCATGTAATTGTAACCCCTCTGTACAGTATTTTCACAATAAAAAAACTCTCCCCAAAAATGATAATAGTAATGAAACAAGAACGTTTGCAGACTGCCTTGTAAAGGAGTCAATGAGAGACAGTACTTCATAATTTATTGGTTTGAGTATTAAATACCAATTATCAGAGTAATCACTCAGTTTTAGTAGCTGATTGTGAGCACTTCCAGAATCTTTAAGATTCATTGAGCATTTTGTGGTCTATTCCACAGATCCTCAACTGTATAGTCCATGTTAGAAATATGGTATATGTATATATATATATATATATATAAACCTATATATATATACATATATATTTACACACAATGGAATTCTATGCCTCCATCAGAAAGAATGACATTGCCCCATTTGTTAGGAAATGGAAAGACTTGGAAAAAATTGTATTAACTGAAGTAAGCCAGGCCCAAAGAAAAATAGGTCCCATGGTTTCCCTTATTTGCAATAACTGGTATATGTCTGGGACAAGTAGAAAAGGTCAAAGGTATGTATATATGACCAGATAAGATGAAGTTAAGTGAAATGAATCCCAAGATAGGGACACAAGAGGTTTTTTCTTTCTTGCTATTGTTTCCAACGTATTTATAAGGTACCATGAGATTTCTTTGTTGTTGCTTTGTATGTTACTCCCCACAGTATAACCCCTGTTTTCACTATATTTGATGTTGGTATAATTTGGGGATGGGAAGGGAAAATACAAAATGTTTAAATAGGGATAAAGGTTGACCCATTGTAACAATGAGGTGTATAAGACACTATGTTGAAAAACAAACTTTTAATTTAGGCAGAGATGGGGGGTGGAGGGTGTAGCTGAGGAGGTGGGAGGGAAGGGATGGTAGGGGAAAAACAAAGGAGGCAACAATGCTTGATAAGAAATGTACTCATTACCTTGTTCATGTAACTGTAATCCCTCTGTACAGTATTTTCACAATTAAAAACTTATTTAAAAAGTTTAAAGGTAGTTTTTACAAGGCTAAGCAAGCAGTTTATTATTTTAGTTTGTGGTTAAGATGACAAATGTGTTACTGTTGGAATGCTTTTAAAATAATAATATCAAACTCCAAAATAAAAAGTTAATGAATTAATGATTTAATATATTCATATTCCACAACAACAAAACATATCCTTTTTAAGGTATCTGACAAAAGAATATTTTAATGCAGCTCTATTCAGATTATAATTTTCAAATTATAAGTCTTATATCAGATAACAAGAAATAAAATTTTATTAGCAAAACTACACATCTGTGCACAATTGTTTGTGTGCTACATCTTTGACACACTATTTTCTTTCAAAAAATTGTAGCTGACTCCAATCCAGGATCACTTCAGGACTAAGACTTTATAACTGAGCCAGATTTGGTAAGAATATACTTCAAAAACATGGAAAATGAACGGGTTCGGATGACTGTTTTTCCCTCAACTAGCCAAACTTAATTAATTTATTTTTTAATCTAGCAGCAAGGACATCTACAAAAGCCACTCTTGAGCAAGCTCCCTGAACTTGTCCCTCACTATCAAATTTTTCTGCCTTCACACAGGAATCAATTTTGTATTTCTGCCAAAATCTTGTTCTAACATTTATAACTTTGAGTGGATCTACTCTCGGAGTTTTTTTTAAGGTCTCCACTCTCTCTTTTATCACTTTCTGTTCCATGAAATCGACCAAATTCTACTATTTAGCTTCCCTTCTAACATTATTCCTTATTTGAAAGCAAAGAAGAGTCAATCAAAACTTACTGGCCTTCAAAACCCAAATTATGCTCTTTTCTCTTCCATCCCACTATTTGAGAAGCCACAAAGAACAATGTTTCATACTTGCTTTCACTCCCTCACTATTCCTTCCCTTCTACATACAGGATTTCATCTCAACCTCATTTTCACTAACTGCCTGCTTAATATTTACTAATAACTTCATAATCATCAAGTTATATTCCATTCCTCACACACATGTTCCCTCCTTACTTCTAGATTATTTTTTGAGGGGGGGTCCAGTTGTGAGGCCTGAACTCTGGGCCTGGGCACTGTCCCTCAGCTCTTCAGCTCAAGGCTAGCGCTCTACCTCTTGAGCCATAGCGTCACTTCCGGCTTTTTTCTTTTTGCTTATGTGGTGCTGAGGAATCGAACCCAGGGCCTCAGGCATGCAAGGCAAGCGCTCTACCACTGAGCTACCTTCCCAGCCCACTTCTAGATATTTTTAATTCTTCTTTTGCATTTGTTTTCCCTCCACACTTCCTAGATAATCCTCCCAAACTTTCTGACTTTAGATTTTCTTTCTCCATGAAATGTCATATTGGGTCATCTAAATAAATGGCTTGAATGTATGCCCAACCTGACTTGTTTACTGAACTGTAATATTTCAGAACATTAAGTTTCCTGACCCAAGCCTAAATGGCTCTCTTTTACTCAAAGAATACAGCTTTAGACTCTAGGTCTGTTATGCTTTCATAATCTGACTTCAAGCATTGTTTATCATTCTTTAACAAGGTTGGTCTCCAAAAAATTCCCTGCTCTATAATGTGGAGTTACTTGAAATTCTAATGTATACATCCTGTACTTTCTATCTCTGTGTATTGAAAGATATTATTCACTAGGCCTGCTAGCACTTCCAGCAAGGTATAATTAGATTATATTCATTCAAAAAAAGGGATTGGTAGCTAATGCTAGGTGGTTCATGCCTGTTATCTTACAACTCAGATCTCAGCTGAGATCTGAGTTAATTAATGCCCAGAAAACCAGAAGTGACACTGTGGCTCAAAGTGTAGTGTGCTAGCCTTGAGCAAAAGAGCTCAGGGACAGTACCCAGGCCTTGGGTTCAAGTCCCATGCAAACAAAAAAAAAGGAGGGTTGAGGATTGACTTAAATTACATCTTTATTGTGAAATAATTGTTAGTCTTTCAGCTGGAAATATTCTCCCTCTTTGAAATATCCCAGGTTCTATTTTTATCATTTATGACATTGATTACTTTTGGTTTATACCATTACAATTATTTAATTACAATTTCAGCAAACATTTATTAAACATCAACCTGTACCAGAGTATATTGAGAAACACTATGAATGCCCAACTTTATCATACAAGTTAAAATACTCAAGCAGTCTTCATTAGAGAAGGTATATAGACATTTAGCTCCCTACTAAATGAAAAAAAAAAGGAAATATTTTAGAAGGAACCCAATTGCTTCCCAAGAGCTGTTATTATAGAATTAAGAAAAGTCAGCTTATTGAAAAGGTAATAGTAACAAGAACATTGTGGGAAACTCTTCCTAAATATGTTCTTACTTTCAAGTCATTCACACAGTAGAGGAATTCTTGGGACATTTAATACTTGCACCTGTGACAGTGTATATTAATTCTCACTCGTCTAACTTTTCTTTCTGAAAGACTAAAGCAGTTAGATGGGCTTTGGTTTGGCTTTCATTTGGTTTTTGAAATGAAGTGAAATGGAAAATCTTGTTATAAAGAATGGTTTTGAAGGTTTCCACATAAAAGTAAATACAGATTGATAGAAAAAAAGTTTCTTATAGTTTTATGGTTATTAATGTCTTGTAGAAGTGACTTTTAAAAATTAACTTTAAGAAGTAACTTGGCCATGAGAATTCCTCTTTTTAACATGAGATTCAAACATTAAAAATAGAGAGTTTAGTTGTCTGTTCTCTTCTAGTATGTGGAGATGTTAGTGAAAAGACTTTCAAGAGCTGCCAATGATTTTTACATTCCTCAGACTTCAGAAATGTGAAGAAGTAAAATGCCATTCCCCGTAAGGCAAAGAGCTCTTCTGTTATGGCATTGCGGACTAAGTATTTTCTACAGCAGTATACTCTGAATGTCACTATACATATCTGATTTCAACACAAATGTATGGACCCCAGTCCCAAAATTTCTGATTCAGTATAAGTAGGTCTCGGACTTGTGTTATCATAGCCCTAGAATCTGCTTTTCAATCACTTTCTCATGAATGTGATGGGATGATATTCCAAAGACCACACTTTCAGAACCACTATTCTACAGAAGCTCTCTGATTCCAGAATAGACTTTCCAAAAGCATTCTAATATTTGCTCATTTCGCTAATTTTGTCCTTTCTAAAGAAGATAAATACATTCTATATCACAATCATCTTCTTGCTACCTTAATTTGAGGCTTCAAATCTCTACCATTAGAAGCAGGCCTTGCTTTATTGTGCTTCATTTTGTTTCACTTAAATTATAAAACTATATTATGGATTTTACAGTTTGGAGTTTTATGAGAACCTTGCATTAAGAAAATCTATCAGTGTCAATTTCCAATAGCATATGTTTATTTCATGACTCTGTCACAGTATTTCTGCTAATACTCCAACTTTTTGTTATGTCTGCTATAATGATTTATGACAAGTGATTTTCAGTGGTACTATCTCAACCATTAAGAGTCACCGCAAACTATAATTATGTAAAATGTCAATATTATGAAGACATGTTATGTATATTCTGACTACTCCCTTAATTAGCCTATAAGTTTATGTCTTATAGCTTTTATTATTTTAGTAGTATTTCATTCACTCCTAGTTTCTTCAGACTTTCATCACAAAATTAAATTTTGTTAACAGCTATTTTTGTATCTATTGAGATAAATGTGTGATTGTTGTCCTTGATTCTGTTTTATTGAACTATCCTTGCAACTCTTGAGTGAAAACAACTTGATTATGTTGTATGATCTTTTTAATGTGCTACTAAATCTTGTTTACAACTGTTTCATTGAGAAATTTTTTTTATCAGTTGACTTTTGTAGGAAGGAAGTTGATCTCCCACAATGGCAGATATTTTCTCTTACATGTGAAAATTAGATCTGAAATACACTGGGTCTTTAGGCATTCACATTGAGTGAGACTAAAGGAGGATGTTCTTAGGAGAGAAACATAAAGGCACAATACTTTTGTGCATCTGATCATATAAAATAATATTTATTGAAATTAACTTCAGGAAATGGAAACAGGAAGATGTTTTTCATTGCTGCTTTTGTTTTCTTTTTATCTTTTTGCTCATTTATCTGTCTTTGGGAGGGTGAAGGAGGAGCACAGAAATGGAGGGACAAGGGTGAACAAATGCAGCAGTAATACTACACACTATGTTAAAAATGAACTATACAACTTGTGAGTGAGGATAAGAGAAAGCAAAGGGAAGGGGTGACAATTTCCAAAAAGAAATGTACTCATCACCTGACTTATGTAACTGTAAACCCTCCATATATCATCTTTATAATAACAACTAAAATGGAAAAAAAAGAGTTGACCTCTAATTTTCCTTTTTTTGTTGTTCTTGTTAATGCTTTTATTCAGTGTTGGTATCAGAATACTGGCCTTGTTGAATGACTTCCCCTTCTACTCCATAGAATGTTTTGAGAAGCATTGGTATTATCATTTGGATAGTCTAAACACACGTTTCTCAGTGCCACCTGGTAGAAGCTATAGATGTGGGGGTGGGGAGGCGTGCATGCGCGCGCATGTACTGGTATTGGGACTTGAAAGGGCCTGGATGCTGTACTTCTATTTTTTTTTCAAGACGCCGGTGCTCTGACCTTCTACCACTTGAGCCACAGCTCCACTTGTGGTTTTTGGTGGTTAAATGCAGATAAGTCTTGCAGTTTCCGGCACTGGCTGACTTTGAACCTCAACCCCAAGGTTTTAGCATGTTGAATAGTGAGGGTTACGGGTATGAGTCAGCCATTCCTAGCTATAGATTCTCTAATGGACTTTGGGTCCACTGTGAGGAAATGAAGGCCGGTACTTACTCTTCTGCTATCTTGGAAAAGTCACGTTTAATGTCATTTTTGTTTTTTTCAGGAGTGAGCACATTGCCACATGACAAGAACCCAGGAATCACTGATTGGACTTAACAAGAGTTGCCTCACATGTATTTTCTAAATAATAAATATTATCACATAAGTCAGAATTAATCAGGTTTAAATACCCTTATGAGTAAGATGAAAGCAATTTTTTGTAAGAGAATAAAAAACATGACTTTTATAGAACATGCATGTTTTTAATCTTTTCTTGGTTACCAATCAACCAATAACCCTATTCTTCTGAAATAATACAACAAAATAAAAGCAGACATATTAAAGTAATATAATAGTCCCTAATTCTCTTTCAACAATGCTCGCTTTATGCTCTGACTATGAGGAAAGTTTTTTGCTTAGCATGGAATAATAAAGAGAAAAACTTTTTTTCTGTAAATGTGTGATTCCCCCTCCCAAATTTAAAATTTAGTCACCAACCTACTCTTTCTGAAGGACAAAAATATCAATCTTATTCATATGTATCTGATTGGTATTATTCCTATCAATGATCAAGAGAAAATTATCTTTCTCTGTCCCTTTCCATAGTGCTGTCTAGAGAAAATAGTAAATTTACTATTGGAAGTTACTTGGATAACAAATAAAATTTAAATTCTTGATTAAAACCCAGATGTTAAAAATTCACAGCCAACCTCCAGGTCAAGAATCTGTAAATTTTTATGGGCACATGTGCCAAAAGAATTCAATTTAAAAACTGGTGCTGACAAGAGACTAGCAGTGCAAGATCACAGGAAGCAAAAATGCGTATAATTAGATATTTGATCTGTGACATATTAAAGTTAAGTCAAGATGAAGTGAATTGTAATGCCACAGTTTGAAAGGTCTACCATGAAGCCAAAGGCAAAAATAAAAACATTGCATAGCCAATGGTCTCCAAACAGTAAATAAACCAAGACATGTCCTAAAAGCAGAGTGATAGAGCTCCACTGGTGAGTACCTGGTAGTCATCATGTAAATAACAACTATATCTGAGTACAAATAACCTTTTACAAGTGTATAGATATGCAAATATTCTATATGTGCATCAATATGTTTTGAATTGTCTTCTGTGAGTTATTCCAGAAACACAGGTTGTGGTTGTCATGCTTATTATATCTTTCCACAATGTCAGATTCTTTTTTGAATAACAATAAGTTCACAAGCTATACCAGATTTTGGGGGGAGTTAATTTGTCAGTGCTTGACAGCCATTTAATTATGCTCAATAGCCATGAGCCATTGGCAAACAAGTTTTTTTTTTATTCCATCTTATTTACTATGGTTAACTCTTAGGTCACATGTTATAATTCAAAATGATATGGGGATTGCAAGATGGCTAAGAAAGGGTTAAATCAGTTACAGGTTTCAAAAAATGCCTTGTTAAAAGGCAAGATCAGAGACACAAAGGTGGAGTCATGGTTAGAAGAGATAGTAACATCAGGAACCCTGTCCCAGACCTCTAAAGGGACTAGTTTAGGTTGTAATGCTGGTGCAAGGCATAATCCTAGGCTTAATGGGTCTGAATAGATGATAATTTGAGTGGGTTACATCAAGCAGAGGGACTGTGTAAATTGAAGCCTTAGGGAAAGACATGGGAGTTCATCACCTATTAATCTGTAATGTATGCACTGGATGGTATAATGTTGATACACCAACAATAGGGGCCCCTTCTTTTATATGATCTAGATGAGGAGCTGGTATATTTAATAAATTCATGGGAGTGTTTTTTCTTATGTGAATTCAATACCTCCATATGTTCTTGGTTTAACTTGATAAGTATACAGGTGGTAGCATTTGTTTGTATAAGTAACCTTCTATGTTTCATGGTTTCTGCTGGATAAGCAAGATGTAGAATCAGCTGTCCTCAATATTTGTCTTAACTGGAGCAAAGTGCTGTTTTGTAAAGTGAAGATTCTCAGGACAAGGCATAGCCTGAAATCTGCTGCTTTATACAATTTTTTTAGAGCAGAGCTCAGAATGATCTCTACATGAATAGTTATTTTTCATTTTAATCACTGATTTTTACATACATAGAACCCACCCAGAAAAATGCCAATACACTAGTTGTCAATACATAAAACAGCCTGGTGCTTGGATATGATTTCAGAGTAGCAAGAAAATAACAAAGTCAGTAACTTAAGCAGACACTAATAAGCATGAGGAACAATGTAGTGATCTGTGTTTCCACAAAGGCTGATGCTAGAGTTGACTTAAGTTATGAACCATAGCCTAAAGCCAGTATTTCCAACAGATTCTTTTATGGAGAAAAATGACAATTCCAGTATGAATGTAAATGTTGATTCCAGCCTGACTTTTACCAAAGATCAATATAAAGTATGAAATTTCTAGACTCTAGGCATTATTAATATAATGTTCTCAAAAGAATTAGCTATTAGGACAGAAATCCATAGTCAAAATTTAATTCATATAAGATAAGCTAAAGGCCAGGCAAGGAAAAAAAGTAGTTTTGCCACTTATTTTCATGTGTAAGTATACCTGACATGACCTTAAATATCATTTCCAGGGATGTGTTAGTCAAATTTTAAATATGTACATAAATAAGAAGTGATTCAGAATGAATAACACCTAAAAGTTGTACAATTTCTAAATGTGTGTGTTTTTAGGCAAGTTTCTTAAGCTGAGCTTCAAGTACCTAATTTCTAAATAGAAATTTTGAAACAATGAAACTATGAAATTTTTTGAGAAATTAATAATGAAATGGAAGATTATTATGTTGAGTGAGATAAGCTCTGAAAGAGAAATATCATATCTACCTCCATATATGTATATATAGTCGTATGTGAAACTTAGACATAAACTAATAACAATATAACATGTTTTTGAGAAAGTGTTTGTCTTTTTGAAAGGAGTAAGATAATTGGAGGGAGGAAGGTGAAAGAGAGGTGGATATGATCAAAATAATATATGTATAGAGAGAGAAAGAGAGAGATGGAAATAGCAAAAAATGTACTAAAGATTGTTTCAAAAGTAGGGGAAAATAGAGAAATTATGAAAAATCAATACAAGGTGCAAGCAATACAAGTGCAAGCTAGTCTATTAGTGCATTACATGTGTATATATCATAATGAAAGTCTGAAAGTACTGTGTATAATTAATTTACATTAATAATAGTTTTTAAAAGTAAGAGTTTTCATTTCCTCTAGTAAAAAGAAAATAGAATATGATGTAACAGTTTTGAAATAGCATATAAGTGGCCTGGTTCAAATTTTATTGGGAACAAATATCTAGTAATATCTGCACAGTGGGATTTACCCTGTGGCTGATAAAACTTATATTTAAAAATTACATTTTGTCTCCTTAAAACATGTCAGTTTCTGAGAGAAGACCTATCAATATATGACTTGGTCATTATGTCAGCCTTAATATTTTTATATTTTTTGTATGATATATTATCACATGACAAATAAATTTAACTTTTATATTTAATATTTATTGCTAATTTATATGTGTTGTTTTAAAGAGAATCTCTAAAGTTAAGTTGACTTTGTACAGAGCATCTTTCTACCCTACTCATTATTCCTAAAATTTTTATAGTCACATTAATGAGAATCAGTTAACATAAATGTCAATATAGTGAATTCATTTGTTTGTGGATTTTGACCAAAAAGTATGTTTCAAAAAGAAATCCAAATTTTCATATTCCTCAGTTGATATGGAGAATTCTGTTTGTCCTGTTACCACCAGCTGTGTTTAAATTGTTGGTGATTCCCTGAGTGTTTCTTGATGCTTAACTTTGTGAAAATAATGCCTTGACCCAAAACCAAGATAAAAGTTATTGTGCTTAATTTAATTGATAAATTGAAACCATTTAGATCTGTTAAAAGATGT
This sequence comes from Dipodomys merriami, assembly GCF_024711535.1. Taxonomy (NCBI): domain Eukaryota; kingdom Metazoa; phylum Chordata; class Mammalia; order Rodentia; family Heteromyidae; genus Dipodomys; species Dipodomys merriami. The sequence continues at coordinate 95,086 of NW_027206261.1, forward strand.
TAGCAGATGTTGTTAGCAGATGCTGAACATCATTATGGCAAAATAATCAAGCATCTGCCATACAGTACAGAATTCTACATATCCTGAGCATTCAATTTTTCTCAGTGCTGTCTTGTTGGAACCATATATTCACAGAGACCAAGGGTTATTACTGTATAACTTGGCCATCTTTCACAATTCAAAATAATTAGTTTACTGTTAGAGAAAATAGTTATGTGAAACTGAGCTCACAGATAAGTTCTTAGTATCTCTTCTGTTTTAGAAATAGAGATTGTTAACAATTTGGTTTGCATTGGGAAGACACTTGGGGCCAATGGGAGTTTAGAAATTAGATTTGTTTTTTCCTAAACAGCTATTTTATTAAATTGACAGAGGTGTTATTTTGAAAAGCTAGCCTATTTCTAACCTCAGTAAAGGAAAATATCATGTTTAACCTCTTGAGAGGGAAAATGCACTTTTATTGATCTAATTTAATATGTTTTATGCCAGGCCTAGTGCTTGAATTCAGGTCCTGGGCACTATCCCTGAGATTTTTTGGCTAAAGTCTATCACTCCACGAGTTGAGCCACAGCTTCACTTCTGGCATGTGGTGTCTCATGGACTTTCCTGCCCAGGCTAGCTTTGAACTGTGATCCTCAACTCTCAGGCTCCTGAGTAACTTTCCTGCCCAGGCTAGCTTTGAATTGTGATCCTCAAATCTCAGGTTCCTGAGTAGTTAGAATTACAGGCCCAACTCAAATTCTTAAGCCTGATGGATGTTTACAGAGGCCAAGTATACATAGTGCCAGAACTTCCGAATAAAAACTCGAAGAATTAACAAAAGAGTACTAACATATTATTAATACATTAATTGAACAAATAAATAAGAGCAAAGGGAAAAGGGAGAAAGAGGAAAGAGAGGGCGAAAATGAGAGGGAGAGGAGGAAAGGAGGGAATGAGGGGAGAGAGAATGAGGAGCGGGAGGAAGAAAGAGAGAAGAGGAAAAGGGAGAAAGAGAGGAGAGTGATGGGTTCCAAACAATGTGGGAAAGTTGCATCTTCCTATGAAAGAGCACAATGCCCCTTGGCAGAAGATAGGAAGTTTGAATGCCTTGTCCTCACTTGATGTCAGGTTCCACAACACTCTTATACTGGGAACTTTTCTACTAACACCTGGAGAAAAAAAGCATACCTCACTCTGGAGTCAACTGAAAAAACAACTGTCCTTCAGCCTTGAGGACAAATGGCCTGTTTGGGATCCATTGGAGGAGAATGTGCCTATGTTTAGGAGGATATGCTTGGCCTAAGTGATTTATGGCATGAGAGATTACCATTGCAGACCATTTTATTTTACACCCTAGGTTGATAAACTAATTCTTTATTAAAAAGTGACATTTTTTCCAATCAAGAATCCACAAGTGGGGAGAAGCTGTAATCTGAACAAGCTCTCGAATAGAAAGCAGTTTTAGAGTTCCAATGAACAGTCCTAAGCCAGAGAATCACACCAAGTGTGCCATCACAGGACAGAGAGTTAGACAAGAGAGGGAAGCCAAGGCAAAAAGACACAGCTGAGTGCTCGCCAGCAGCCACCACGGCGGTGGCGGCAGGGTCGCAAGCAGGGGAGACCGCAGCCGGGGGCCATACCTGAGCGCTCACACAGAGAGTCCGGGACGAAGGAGCCAGACTCAGCGGGCGAGCGGATTCTACTCAACACCAGCAAGAACCAACAAAGAGCGGACATCTTCATCCTGCAGCTTGCAGACCAGAGACGACCCAGGATCCAAGACTCGGCGTGAGTAGAAGCCTGACATCCTCACTCCTTCTCAGGGAGCAGAGGAGGGAAGGCCACCCCTCCCCCCCCAGCACCAGTGATCTCCATCTTGGATACCGACAAAGCTCGGAGGAGCTGCCAGCTCCAACCCAGGCCTTGGAATAAAACGAGTCATTTAGCAGGTCACAAGAACTTAACGGAAAAGTGACCTGCCAGACTCGGCTCCATCCAGGGAAAAGTCACCCAGCTCAGGCGCCAGCCATTGGAGTGGCTTCCCTCACTGGGTAACCAGAGCCAGAGGCTGCCCCTCCCTCTAGCAGCCTCAACAATCAATTGAAAAACAGAATCCCTGAGAACGGCTCCAGGCTGGGCTCTGGGAGATTTTTTTTGCACAAAACAGCCCCAGGAAAAAGCTACTGATTGTTGAAAGGCCTCAACTCTACCCAGAACCTAGCCTCACCACTGCATCCCCCTCTTTTGTGATTCTCAAAGCAGATCACCCTCCTAGAAAACCAACCTGGGAGGGGGATCTCAAAATCTTGGGTAAAGCAGAGCATTTTTCTGCCTCTTCCAACAAACCGACTTAAGAAACCAATCAAGCCACAGGACCTCAAGCTGACCAGAGACTCCAACAAAAGGCTGGTTACAGACAAAAGGGAGATACAGGATTCTCCCCACCCCTCCCCCCCCAAAGAAAATCAAAGGACTTTTTTTTTCTTTTTTTTTTTCTTTTTTTTCTTCTATTCTTTTTTTGTTTGTTTTTTGTTTTTTGTTACCTTATATATATATAAATTTTTTTTCTCTTCTAAAACTTTTATTAATCTTTAATTTTTGCCTCTTCTGAAAAAATAATTGATTTCCAGTAACTTTTTTTTTTCTCCTCTTATAATTTTTATTTTAGGAATATGTGAATGAGCGTTTTCCTTTCTTTTCTTATCTTCTTTCTCTTTTTCTTTCTTTCATAATTATCTTTTTGTTTTTTGTCTAGCTCTACTGAACTTCTGATCTTTTCTTCTCCCTTTCCCATCCTTAAAGTTTTTCACATCTCCTCTATGTCCCTCCCTTTCTCACAACATATTCACATTCCTCTCTAAATAGATGGTCTTTTAATCTCTATAATAACATTAATTTTTACGTTTCTATTTTTTTTCTGGTCTCTTTTCATTCCCCTATCCATCTCTTCTTTTTTTTTCTCTCTCTCTCTACTTGCATCCTACCCAACCCATTTCCTGCACTGTGATTAGGACATAGTTAACTCTCCCTGTGCCTCCCCACACCAATCTATTCCTATTTTTGACCCACATCTCTCCCTAATCCTAATAATTTCTGGTTTTCCAAATTCTTTTCTGTGGTTCGAAGTCCTTTAAAATATAGTTGTTTGATGTTGAATAGATGTATCTGTTGAACTAGATTGTATCTGTAAACTATTGACTGTACAAATGCAAACTTTGGTTGATGGTTGCCATAAGATAGTGTTCTAGCACAAAACTGGTGCTGTCTTCATCTCAAATGGGCAGAGTAAGCCGGAAAAACACAAGAAAAATGGCAAATTCGGGTATCTCAATTCCCAATCTTGTTAATCAGGGGTCAGATCAGATAATGAACAATCCAGAGGAGAGTTCCCAAATAGCTCTACAAACACTGGTGGCAAACATGATAAATGAGAAGTTTGACAACGTACACAGGACTCTCTATGAGTGTGATAGGGAGAGAGAGGAGGCATCCCAGAAGTTTATACAGGAATATCATAAGCGTGAGGAAGCTACTCAAAAACTGATACAGGATTTGCGTGAACAACTTGAGAATACTCAAAGAGAAAGGGAGGAATGGCGTGAGCAGGCTGAGAACACTCAAAGAGAACTGCAGGAATCCCACGAACATGAGGAAGCTAAACAAAGAGTAATACAGGAATTGAGAGACCAGGTAGAGAACACACAAAGATCACTAAAGGCATCCATAGAATCCATTAACAAAAAAAAGAGCTGAAGGAAGTCAGGGAGACCACAAAGGGAATGCTGAATGGAACCCAACAGAAGGAATGGGAGTCCAAAGAAACCATATCCAATCAACTAAGTGATTTGAGGACAAACACTGAACACCAAATTAAGGAAGTAAAGAGATTCATACAAGACCTAAAACAGAGCTTCAACAAAGAACTTGAAGCCATCAAAGCTGACCAATTAGAAGGAAAAGAGATAAAAAACAAAGTAGAGAGTCTTGACAGCAGGTTAGACCATGCAGAAGATCGAATCTCAGGGATTGAAGACAGCCTAGATATTATAGAGAAAGAACATACAACCATCCAAGACAAGTCCAAGAAATATGATAGATCTATCCAACACCTGGAAGACACCATCAGAAGGCCTAACTTAAGGATACTAGGTGTAGAGGAGCACCTAGAAACAGAAGTTAATGGTCTAGGAAATTTGTTTAACAGGATCCTAGCAGAGAACTTCCCAAACATGCAAAAAGATAGGCCTATACAGATACAAGAAGCCTTTAGAACCCCAAATAGACCAGACCAGAATAGAACATCTCACATTATAATCCACACAGGATCAACTCAGAACAAGGAAAAGATCCTTAAAGCTGTCAGGGAGAAAAGGGTAATCACCTATAAAGGGAAACCAAGTAGAATCACCTCAGATTTCTCAGCAGAGACAATCAAAGCAAGAAGAGCCTGGAATGATGTATGCCATGCCCTAAAAACAAACAACTATCAACCAAGAATACTGTACCCAGCTAAACTCTCCTTCATAACTGAAGGCCAAATAAAAAACTTCCACAGCAAAGAAAAATTGAAACAATACATCTCCACCAAACCAGCCCTACAAAAGATTCTTAAAGATGTCCTACACATAGAAAACCAACAAGACCACAATAAAGGCCAACAAACTGCACCCAAACTGAGAATCCAAGAACCATAGGAAGAACCCAGTTTTCGCAGCCCCCAAGAAGGTAGATAACATGGCAGGAACTCCCAAATACCTCTCAGTCCTATCTCTTAACGTTAACGGACTGAACTCTCCAATTAAGCGACATAGACTGTCTAGTTGGATTAAAAAACAAGACCCTTCTATCTGCTGCCTGCAGGAGTCACATCTTGCCCGTAAAAACAAACACATTTTCAATGTTAAAGGCTGGAACAAAAGCTACCAAGCAAACGGCCCTCATAAACAGGCGGGAGTTGCAATCCTAATATCAGATAAAATAGATTTCAAATTAAAAATCGTGAGAAGAGATAAAGAAGGTCGCTACATACTAATTAAAGGATCTCTCCTTCAGGAGGATATTACAATTCTAAATATCTATTCGCCAAACAATGGAGCACCCAAATTGATCAAAGAAACACTACTTTCCCTCAAATCCCATATAGATCCAAAGACATTAATTGTTGGGGATTTTAACATACCACTCTCCCCCCTAGACAGATCAACTTGGCAAAAACTCAACAGAGAAACCGCAGATCTAAACAGCTGCATAGATCAACTAGACTTAACAGACATTTACCGAACATTTCACCCAGCAGCATCAGAATACACATTCTTCTCAGCAGCACATGGAACGTTTTCTAAAATAGACCACATTCTAGGCCACAAAGCAAACTTGTCTAAATTCAGAAACATTGAAGTTATACCCTGCATTCTCTCTGACCACAAGGGAATAAAATTAGAACTCAACACCAAAAGCCACCAAAGAAAGTCCGGTATCACATGGAGGCTAAACAACACACTGCTGAATCAAGAGTGGGTCATGGAAGAGATTAGAAAGGAAATTCAAATGTTCATGCTATTCAACAAAAATGAACACACAAATTACCAGCTCCTCTGGGACACAGCAAAGGCAGTACTCAGAGGAAAGTTTATAGCTCTGAGCTCCTACATCAACAAATTGGAGAGATCTGAAACTAGCAATTTAATGACACATCTAAACCTCCTTGAAAAAGAGCAGCAAGATAAACCCCAATCCAGTAGACGGAAAGAAATAATCAAAATTAAATCAGAATTAAATGAATTAGAATCCAAAAAATCTATAGAAAGAATCAACAAAACAAAGAGTTGGTTCTTTGAAAAACTTAACAAAATTGACAGACCCTTAGCAAATCTTATCAGAAAAAGAAGAGAACACACCCAAATTAATAAACTCAGAGATGAGAATGGAAACACCACCACGGAAACAACCAAGATTCAGAACATTATAAGGGAATACTTCTCAAAACTTTATGCTAATAAGTTTGACAACTTGACAGAAATGGACCTCTTCCTAGCAAATATTGACATGCCAAAACTAAACCAAGATGAGTTAAACTATCTTAACAGGCCCATATCAAGCATTGAAATAGAAACAGCAATAAGAGACCTCCCAGCTAAAAAAAGTCCAGGACCAGATGGTTTTACAGCGGAATTTTACAAAGCCTTCAAAGCAGAGCTCACACCAATTCTCCTCCAACTCTTCAATGAAATTGAAAGAGAAAGCTCACTACCGAACACATTCTATGAAGCCATCATAACCCTCATCCCAAAACCGGGCAGGGACTCATCAAAGAAAGAGAACTATAGACCCATTTCTTTGATGAACATTGATGCAAAACTTCTCAACAACATTTTGGCCAATAGACTTCAACAATTCATCCAAAAAATCATACACCACGATCAAACAGGATTCATTTCAGGGATGCAAAGCTGGTTCAATATACGCAAATCAATTAATATTATTCATCACATCAACAGGAACAAGAACAAGAACCACATGGTTATCTCAATAGACGCAGAAAAAGCATTCGAAAAGATCGAACACCCCTTTATGATGAAGGTTTTGGAAAAATTAGGAATCCATGGAACATTCCTCAATACAATAAAGGCTGTATATGACAAACCTACAGCCAGCATTATACTCAATGGTGAAAAACTAAAGCCATTTCCTCTTAACTCAGGAACTAGACAAGGATGCCCACTCTCTCCACTTCTCTTCAATCTAGTATTAGAATGCCTAGCTACAGCAATAAGACAAGATGCAGACATAAAGGGGATCCAAATAGGGAAAGAAGAAGTAAAACTCTCCCTCTTTGCAGATGACATGATCTTGTATTTAAAGAATCCCATAGACTCCACTCCCAAATTACTCAAGCTGATTCAAAACTTTGGCAAAGTAGCAGGTTATAAAATTAACCCCCAAAAATCAATGGCTTTTCTGTATGCCAACAATGAGAAAATTGGCTGAAATTAGGAAAGCAACTCCATTTGTAATAGCCCCACAAAAAATAAAATACCTAGGAATTAACTTAACTAAAGAAGTCAAGGACCTCTATGATGAAAACTTTAAAATCTTGAAAAAGGAAATCAACACAGAACTTAAAAAATGGCAAAACCTCCCATGCTCCTGGATTGGCAAGATTAACATCGTGAAAATGGCAATACTTCCCAAGGCTATCTACAAATTCAATGCAATACCTATCAAAATTCCACCCTCATTCTTCAAGGAAATAGAAGAGGCAATCCAAAAATTCATATGGAACAATAAAAGACCCCGAATAGCAAAAACACTTCTCAATGGAAAGAACACTGCTGGAGGAATATCAATACCAATTTCAAACTCTACTATAAAGCCATAGTAATCAAAACAGCTTGGTACTGGCATAAGAACAGACCTCAGGACCAATGGAATAGAATTGAAAACCCAGAAATGAACCTACAGACCTATAGCCATCTAATCTTCAATAAGGAAGCTAAAACAATAGAATCGAAGAAAGACAGCCTCTTCAGTAAATGGTGCTGGCAAAATTGGTTAACTACATGTAGAAAACTAAAGCTAGATCCTTATATATCACCCTGTACCAGAATCAACTCCAAATGGATCAAAGACCTTGAACTCAAAGCAGACACTCTGAAAACATTACACGATGGAATAGGAGAAACACTAGGTCTCCTTGGCTCAGGCCGAAATTTTCTGAATAGAGACCCGGAAACACAACAAATCAAAGAAAGGTTGGACAAATGGGATTGCATAAGGTTGCAGAGCTTCTGCAGGGCAAATGACATAGCTAGCAAGATCAATAGAAAGCCCACCGATTGGGAGAAGATCTTTACTAGCCATACAACGGACAACGGTCTCATATCTAAAATATACTTGGAACTCAAAAAATTAAACCACCCAACAACAAATCCTCAAAGAAACAACTGCCCAATAAATAAGTGGGCAAAAGACTTAAAGAGAAGCTTCTCTGAAGAAGAAAGAAGGATGGCCAATAGACACATGAAGAAATGTTCAACATCCCTAGCCATAAAAGAAATGCAAATCAAAACAACATTGAGATACCACCTCACTCCAGTTAGAACAGCAAAAATCAAGAACTCTAACAACAACAGATGCTGGAGGGGATGTGGACAGAAAGGAACCTTACTTCATTGTTGGTGGGAATGTAAACTTGAGGTTCCTCAAAAGACTTCACATAGATCTCCCCTATGACCCAGCAATCCCACTTTTGGGCATTTACCCAAATGTATACAAACAAGACCACACTAAAGCTACCAGCACAACTATGTTTATTGCAGCATTATTTACCAGAGCTAAGATATGGAACCAACCCAGATGCCCCTCAGTAGATGAATGGATCAAGAAAATGTGGTATATATACACAATGGAATTCTATGCCTCCATCAGAAAGAATGACATTTCCCCATTTGTTAGGAAATGGAAAGGCTTGGAAAAAATTATATTAAGTGAAGTAAGCCAGGCCCAAAGAAACATAGGTCCCATGGTTTCCCTTATTTGCAATATCTAGTATAGGTATGAGTCAAGGGGAAAAGGTCAGATAATGTGATGTTAGGAAAACAAACCCTTAAATATGTATTTTAATGTTTTCGTTTCTTTCATGCAGGTGTTTCTAACGCATTTATAAGATTATTTCTTTGTTGCTTTGTATGTCCCTCCCCCACAGTGTAACCCCCGCTTTCACTTTATTTGATGTCAGTATAACATGTGGAGGAGATGGGGACAAACAAGTCGTTTAAGGATTCAGGTGGACCTGTTGCAACAAGGAGAATTACAAAATGTCATGTCAAAGCAAGCTTTACAATGTCGGTGTGGAGGGGGAGGGGGGTATGATTGGTGGGGGGGAGGGGGGAGGCTGGGAAGGGAGGTGAAGGGTAAACAAAGGAGGAGGCTGCAATGCTTGGTAAGAAATGTATGCATTATCCTGCCAATGTAATTGTAACCCCTCTGTACAGGATGTTCTCAAATAAAATAAAATAAAATTTAAAAAAAAAAGAATCCACAAGTGAAATGAGAGGGATATTCATATAAATTATGATACCATAGCATTTGGATATGCAACAATAATTGGACTCTGTACTTTTCTACAAGTCAATTCCACCCTCATCCCAGATGATTTAGCTCATTCTGATTAAATAAAATGAAAGTTCCCTTCTCTAACTTCTTAGAGAACTTTGTTGTGACTAGTGACTATTCAGGCCTGTCATTGGTCAGCATCTAATTACTCACTGGATTTTTACTCTCAGTGGTCCCTGATTTCTTGTTCTGATATTCTGGCATTCACAAAATTTGCTATCCCATTGGTCATTTTCATTTTTCCAGAAGGTGTCTTTAAGATATTCAGACAGAGAAGTCTTTTGTGATCTGCTATTCTTCATTTCTCCACTTCTCTTCCATTCATACAGCCAATGAGCTAATTGATACTTCTCTTTTTTTTCTGAACATTGCCAGGATTATAGGACAATGTATTGTAGGACTAGCTCAAGTATTGTGTGCCTTGAAGTGCATGCCACCCTTTCTACTATTATAGTACTAAATTAATGTTCTACAGGAAATATCTCAAGTTTTGCCAACTTCTCTGGGTTCTACAAGAAAGCACAGGTCTCTCTTCACTATGAATGACAAACTTTAAATAGGAGGATATAGGAGTTCTACTTCTGCTTCTAGAAATAAGACAGCATATAGTATAACCCACTTGTGTCCTAGAGATTCACACTCAAGATTTACTGAACATTATTTTCTATGGCTACCCTACAGCTAGCTAACTTGAAGGATCATTGTTAAGATTGTAAAAATTGTGTGTGTGTGTATGTGTGGGGGGGGGGGTGTTAACTTTAGACTCTAATCTATTTGATTTCTGTTTCTTCAAAATATATAGCACCTAGCTCCTGTAATTTAAAATTCTAAAATAATATAGTTTTTGTTGCTCTCTAATTGTAACAAACAACGGAAATTTTAATTTAAAAAATTACAATAGTCAAATAGTATAATGTAAATGAGGGAAATTATGCCAGAGATTCTTTTTTTCTGGAGTCTAGTAAAGGCCACTATCATGGTTTTTTTTAAATTTCTTTTTAATTGGAACATATTTAGTTCAAGAAACAACAATGTTTGAGTACTATCTGATTCTTCTGTAATAACTTATTTTTGTGCCAACTCAACAATTTGAAAATAACTGGTTCCTAAACCAATACATTCAGTACAAGGGTTACAAAAAGCCTTCAGTAAATAAAAAATAAAAAATTTGATACCTGAATGTGCTTTACATTTTATTAAAAGAAAAGTTCTAATCTATGGTCTCTTCCAGATACATTGCTACAGGACAACAGTAAATGGCTGCCATTTGTGTTTTTATTCTTGTTTACATGGATTTTAAGTGAAAACTCATAGCTAATTAAAGGAGATTTCCAATAAGAGGAAATAGCTGTTAGTCCAGACAATAATTTATTTCCTGTCAAAAATCCTTCAGCCACTTATGATTTGAGAAAGTTTGGAAAAAAGCAATAGAAAAGAACTGTGCTTTCTGAAACAGCATGAGAAATGGCAGGCAGATGCAGAAGAAACAGTAGAAACACAATTGAGAGAATGCATGGAGCCCAGACTGAACGCATCTGCCCTTTGAAGACTGAGCTTTGAACAACTGCAGGTGAGCATCTGCAGCTCTCAACAAGCCTGCAGATGTGAGAAAGGGGATCAAACATTTGAATCAGAGGGAGAAACAGAACTAAAGTAAAAGATTTAGAACAGACCAAGAGAGATATCTAATTCTAACCATGTCGAGGTAGTTTAACTAGTAGCAGTAAAAGAGATGATAAACTCAATTCAATTTTCAATGCAAGAGCCTATCCAATCATTGGCCAGAATTTTCTAGAGCATTGTTATGAAATAACACTAGATTTTTATTCCATGCAAGCTCCACATTTGAGAACAAAGACTAGCATAGGCAAAAGAACCATAAGGAATCATTCTTCAGCCACAGATTTGCAGTCCTTAGTTTAGAAATATATTTCAAGCATCTCCAGGCAATTAGTTATTTTGGTACTGGTGTCACATCATTTGTACCACCTCTTCTGTCCAGTCATTGGCTCAAATTATGATTCTCAGATCTTGGCCTCCTGAGTTGGATTATATGACTTTAAAAAATTACTAACTAGGGCTGGGAAGGTGGCTCAGTGATAGAGTGCTTGCCTCGCATGCATGAGGTCCTGGGTTCGATTCCTCAGCACCACATAAGTAAAAAAAAAAGCCAGAAGTGGAGTTGTGGTTCCAGTGGTAGAGTGTTTGCCTTGACCTAAAGAGCTGAGGGACAGCGTCCAGGCCCAGATTTCAGGCCCCATGACCGACAAAAAAAAAAAAAAATAACAACTATTTGCTGCCTATAAGAGAATCATTTGACCTTTCAAGATACAAAAATATAAAACTGAAAATAAAATGTTGGAAAAAGATATCAGAGAAATTACGAACATTAGTAGCTATATTTATAGAAACTCCAAGTTGAAAATTGTAAAATATGAATATGGGTTGGCTCTGTAAGTGAGTGGTAGAGCACTTACTAGCAATTTGATCCACTTGCACCACATGTGGGCAAGTAGACACATATACACACAAACATGTTAAATTAGAGAGGTCATTGTATATGACTGGTAAATGGGGAAATTCCATAAAAGATTATATAAGTTATAAATACATTCAAGCCTAACATCAGAACACTTACATATATAAAGCACTTATTACTTGATTTAGAGAGAGATTCACATTATATTGAATAGTATAGGAAATCAGTAACTCATGTTCACCCTACCTCTTGCTTTTTGCTCTAGTAGTAGAGCACCAGTTGTGATTAAGAGAGCTGGGTAAAAGTACAAGGCCCTGAGTTCAAGTCCAGGTACCAGAAAAAATTTTAAAAAGTAGTTCTTTCTCATTCCATCTAACGTTTTTTTTTTCTTTTTTCTTTTTACATGTTTCCAAATGTAGCATAATCTTCATTGGTTTCCTATTCTCTTAAGTTTAGAAATACAATACTTAAGCACTACAGCAGAAATTTCAGCTGATATAGCAGGCTATGAAAGAAAATAATACATTTAGCCATCTATAATCAGAAACATTTGGTATATATTTAAAACATCACCCAGGAAATTCCATAAAATCTCTCTTCCATGCTATCTCTGCAAATGTTTTCAGAATTTACAACTAAACAGGATCCAAATCCCCATGACATGCCTTCTCACACTACTCTCAGATACTCTAGACTTTGCATGGCCATCCTGCTGTTGAAAATCTTGACTTCATTTTCCCCATCTTCTCCTCTTCATTCCTGCAACCTTTTCCCTTTGATCTCACCCCCTCTTCAAGTACCTGTTTCTTAGTGTTTATTATATTGAACTCTGACTTTGACTTTCTAAAGAATTACACCCCTTGAATTTTCCTTTGAATCTAACATTTTATTTAATATATTTGTATGCACTTGCATACCATCCAACATTTTTATTTACAAGTTCATAAACTAAATCTAGCTTTCATGTATAAGGGAAACATGCTGTCAAGTATCCAATGGAGGAGAAACTGGGCACCTATATGCAGCAAGATGAAAGTGGATCCCTGTTTGTCACTATGCACAAATATCAAAATATTAAAGATTCAAAACTTTGAAATTACTGCAAAGAGGAGTAAGAGAAACACTAAAACTCATAGGCATAAGCAGAGACTTTTTGAAAAGAGTTCTAGAGGCACAGCACTTTGGAGAGAGACTTGACAACTGAGACAACATCAAACTAAAACGTTTCTGCACAGCAAAGGACATAGTTACTAAACTAGAAAGATAGCAAACAGACTAGGAAAAGATCTTTACCATCAATACATCTGACAAAGGTCTATTACCCAAAATATACAAGGAGCTCAAGAAACTAACCCCTCCCACAGCTAATAAACAAATAACTAAATGGGTAAAGGAGCTAAGGAGAGACCTCTCAGAACAAAAGTTAAGAATCTCAAAGAAACACATGAAGAAATATTCATCATCCCTAGCCATAAAGGAAATGAAAATAAAAATTTCATCTTATCCCAGTTATACTGGCCATCATCAATTATTGAAGAGGCTATCTTTTTTCCCACTGTTTGCTTTTATCCTTTGTATCTGAATACCGTTAATTTATTTAATATCTATTGTGTAGAGCTCTGCCATTTCTTGAGTTCCTGTTGGCTATTAGTATTTATGTATATTTATGTGGCTAGTATGTCTTATCTGCAGTAAACCGATCTCCAAAGATTTCATTTTGAAAACATTTCCCCACTCCTCCTTAATTTTTACAATCCTAAATATTACTAAATATTGTGTTTAGACAATTGTGATGTTCATGTGTTTTGGGGACAAAGGTGAAATGTCTCATTACAGCTTTCAACTCATAGATCAAATGTGCCTTAATAATTGTTTCATTAAAAAAACAAGAATCTAATGTATAAGAAGAGTGAGAGAAAGCATAGGCAGAGAAGGATTGGAGAGAATGTTTAAAGGGATGACACCGAACAAGATACATTGTCTTCATAAACTGCTTGGTTAAACTACTTAAAGATAATAAAAATAAAATTTTATACAGGAAAGAAAAGCTGGGCACAAGTAAAGGCTGAGATCTGAAGATCGCGTTTCAAAGCTAGCCCATCAATTAAGTCCATGAGACTCTTATCTCCAAATAACCACCAGAAAATCAGAAGTGTCACTGTGGCTCAAAGATGTAGAACACTAGCCTTGATCAATAACGCTTAGGAACAGCGCCTAAGCCCTGAGTTCAAGCCCCATGATTGAAAAGAAAGAAAATCTTTTACCTCACCAGCTTCAACACCATCAAAATCTTAAGGACACAATGGATACAATGTTACTATTTCTCCCTAAGGTTAAGTGAATCTCCTAATACAAATGAAAATATTAAGTAGAAACCTTTAATTTTATAAACAGCTCCTTTATGATTTATGCAATGTCTTTGCTTAATTCCTTTACTTATCATTAAAACATTCAGTTTATAATATCCACAATGGACTCAGATACCCTTAATAGGATACATTTACAATGTATTTTGAACTCTTAATAAGACTCATAAGTAATCATGACTATCAGTTAAGTATTTAGTAGAATGACAAACAGCTCATTCCATGTACTAGAATGTTTTTTTTTATTTGTTTGTTTGTTTTGGCCGGTCATGGGGCCTGAACTCTGGGCCTAGGCGCTGTCCCTCAGCTCTTCAGCTCAAGACTAGCACTCTACCACTTGAGCCACAGCACCACTTCTGGCTTTTTCTGCTTATGTGGTGTGGAGGAATCAAACCCAGGGCTTCATGCTGCAAGGCAAGCACTCTACCACTGAGCCACCTTCCCAGCCCTACTAGAATGCATTTAATCATCTTAGGACCCTCTTCAAGCCAGGCTTCAACATGGTTAAATAAAAACAGACTTTCTTCCTCAAAACAGAAATATTGTATAAGTGTAGGTCCAAGAAAAACCAGTAGCCAGAAAGACCACAAACATCTCCCATATACATAGAAAGCTCTGCAAATAATTTGCTCATAAGTAGCTTTGTCTAAGATAAGGTTTCCTGACAGCAAATAAAATACTGATACTCAGGTAAAATTGAATTTCAGATAAACAATGAATCATTTTAAGTATATCTACATTTCAATAGTTATATAGGATATGCATACATTAAATTGACTCATTCTTTAATTTCATGTTTCACTGTTGTCCTGTATTTTATCCAGTGATTTTAGGCTAAGATTAAGGTTATATGACACTCATAAGAATATGTACCAGTCTAACTCTGAAAGAGAAGGAAAATTCATTTCCTCCCAACCATTGGAAAGCTTTGCTCCAGGCCACAAAAATAATAGATAAGGTCACAGGAACAAAGCATTAAAAACTATATTGTAGAAGTTTACATAAAATGGAGCTTTCATCAGCCAATGAACACCTTAGTAAACCATTTGAGCTGAGTATTTTTCTCCTACATGTTTGATGGAAAGTGGAGAGTTTAGGAAAAATACATCAGCACAAAGAGGTATAAGCAAATGGTAGGAAATAAATGGGCCACTCAGTAAAAGCTCTTTAGAGTCCCAATGATATCCCTTTGTCTTCCAAAATTTGGGAATGATGGTTTATCTGTATAGACAGAACTTCTCACATGAGAGTCTTATTAATATCAAGGGAAAGTCTGAAAATCCTTCCCAGATTTCACGACCTGATTGAAGGAAAAAGGGCAAGGAGAACTCAGAGAGAACTTCCTGTTTGTTTATTTTTATTTATATATTTAATATATTTACATTTTTAAAAATTTATTTGTTGTTTCCCCTCAGATTTCCCAAGTTTCAGATATTCAAAATGCTGATGTGTCATATTTTAGGGGTAGCATGTCCTGAATCCTCAAAATACAAAAGAGGCTGCATTTCCAAGGTTAAAATGCTCCATTCATGAGTAAAATATAGAGCATCCATATCCAAACAAGATGAGTTCAGATCAAGGTTATTAAAAAAAATCTACAGAAAATAAAATGAGATGTGGAGAACATTCCTATGGACAGAACTGTGCATGAGCCCCATCCCCACCCCCAAGGGGAAAGGAAGGGGATTGCCGCTTCCTCATCTCAATGCAAATAAGACTTAAACTTGGAAGGCCTGATTGCCTATGGAGAGACAGTAAAGAGCTGATATAACTGCATTTCTATTAGTAAGACTTGTGTCTTTCCCATGCACCAGATGTGGAGAGCTGGCCTGGATCCGCATTGAAATGATTGAAATGATGTCTCAGCACCTGTGCTATGAGAGCTGCTGATGGGAAGGCCAGACATGAAGCCTCAAAGCATCCACAAGGAAAATAGCAGCTACAAACACATGTAGGGATCACGGTGAGGACTACCTTCCAACAATGCCTGTCACCAGCTGGGAAATGACTTCCCTTTCCAATCTTCTTATCTCCATTCCTTCCTCTTTCATCCTAATAGAATCAAGAATTATAGGCAGAGATATCCAGCCCAAGAAAAGGTGCTGATAAACTTCTTTCTCTTGTCCAAATGCCCTAGCCTGCCTTCCACAAACATCAACCAAATGCTTATCCTTCATTAAAGATAAAAATGCTAAATAATATATTTATACTGTAATTGTAATTATGCATTGAAACTGTGTCTTAATCCTTTTTTGTTTCTTTCTTTTTTATTATTTTTGCATAAGGACTCAACATTTATCAGTGCAAATACATCACCTAACACTTGCTAAACAAGCATTTCACACTTCTCTCTCACATTTCCAGAGGCAGTCAGTTCCCAGGAGAAGACCCACCCCTTGCCAGGGGCAGGTGTGGGAGGCAGTAGAGAGTCAAAGAAGCCTGCAAAGCTAACAAATGTCATACAAAAATGCACAATTGGTGGAGTCCTTGGCTAGCCCTTTAAGATCAACACCTCAAAAACATGCCATTTACTTGATTCCTATGAAGGACAGCTGGTGGAGATGGACCTAGGCTAGGTAGTCTGGAGTAGGCTCATTAGTATGACTACCAGAACCTGAGGCTAGCATTTGTGCGCCATGGTGCTCCCTATGCCTGAAGCACAGAAAGAAAATGGAAGCCACTTGCAGGTGGTGGATCAGCCCATGCTTGAGCAGGCAGAAAGGGCTCTCTCTCATGGTGTGTGTGTGTGTGTGTGTGTGTGTGAGAGAGAGAGAGAGAGAGAGACAGAGACAGAGACAGAGACAGAGACAGAGACAGAGACAGAGAGACAGAGAGAGAGACAGACAGAGACAGACAGAGACAAAGACAGAGAAACAGAAACAGAGACAGAGAGTTAGTTGTGGGGCTTGAACTCAGAGCCTGGGCACTGCCCCTGAGCTTTTTCACTCAAGGTTAGCACTCTACCATTCTGAGCCTGTTCCACTTTGGGTTTTTTGGTGGTTAATTGGAGATAGGAGTCTCAAGGACTTTCTTGACCAGGCTGGCTTTGAACCTCAGCTCCCAGCCTCCTGAGTAGCTAGGATTAGAGGCGTGAAGCACCAGTGCCCCTCCTGGCTCCATTATGTTTTAATGTTTAAAGTAACTATGTACCTTCTGTATAAACATATACTTTTTGGATCTGCTAAAATTTCATCCGCTAGATAGAGAAGAACTTTTTCTAAGTACCATTTAAATGAATGATAAAATTAAAGACTATGTTTAGATCTTATCCTATGATTTATGTGTATTTAGTATGCTCATTATACCATTATATCTTTAAAAAAATAAGTTGACTGTAACTACTATTAAGTTAAATCCATATGTGTCCACATGTCATGTTGATTGGTTAAACAAAATGTTGCAGCTACTGTCCTGGCCACTTTTTCCATTTTACACCTTTTGCTGGCCAAAAGTTTCAATTTCATAAGTTTTCCAAGTAGACGAAAATATTTTTTATGTATTGAGGCACCTGTCATTGAACACCTTAAAAACAGACCCACAAAAACTCCTGATCACTGGTATTCAGGGAGAATGGGAAGAGAATATACATAAATATGCTTGGACAAAATGTTTTATAGTTATCATGTTATAGTTTTCTCTCGATAAACTTTGTGCAGCTTTTTTTTTCTCAGCTTTTTTTAATTATTAAGTTTCTTCCAGTTCTCAAAGATTTCTATATTCCATTCTTCAGGCAAAGGAATAATGCTAGACAGATTAACCTCCTGTAACTGAGAACAAGAAAGACATAAAAACATATCTGGACTCAATAACAAAATCTACTACAATAATGTACAACACAAGAAATTCCTGACACAGCCAGTGTAATGTTAGCTGAATATTGCACAATGCTAGAGGTAGAAAGGAAATTTGAAAGTTACAATGATAGTGTTAGTTTGCCTGGACAGATTGTACAAAAGTCTGTAATATAATTATCTCACTGGGAATGCAAGAAAAATAAGAGTAAAATATAATGACTTTTCCCGATCACATGTATCTATCTCAAAAAAATTGCAAAAAGCTAAAATGTACAAAAGGAACTACTCTGTCTTATTTCGTTGCTATTGTATTCTTACAATAAAATATAACCAGTTCCACATTTGGAAAACAATGATAGGGATACATTTTAACAGAAATAAAATCCCATTTAGTGACTTTTGAGTCCATTATTACAATCAGACATATATTTTAAAGTACATATCTTACTTTCCTAACTTTTCTTTAAAATGTACTAAAATTCTTATTTTGGAGCAATAATCAAGGAATACAATTTATTGTGATGTTGAACATTTCTGAAAAACTAGTCACTCATAACAACCAATCCTTCAGATGCAACTTGAAAGGGAAAAAATACTTATTAATGAGTCACAATTAGAAATCTTGGCTGATACGTCCTAACTGAAATCGCAGCTCAAGTGACTAAAACAGAGTCAGGAGAGAACCTGAGGAAACCTGGCCCCCACATCCACACACATATGCCCTTGCTTTAGCACCATAAACAGATTTGAAAAGAAGCGTTTGTGCCAATGAGTAATTCCACCTTGGAGCCACAGTCTAGAAAATTTTATAATCTAAAACACATATGTCTGCAAATTCTTCTCCCTTTCCACTCCCATCCATTCCCAAAACAAAAAATATTCTCTTTTTCAAAGGAAGAATCAAGTTAAATACAAAGGAACCAAACTTCAAGTTCAATTTCTGCTTGCCTAGACAGGTGACTCACAGACAAGCTTTTAAGAATGCTGGGTTACATAGACTGACCTGTGTTAGTTACAATTCCTCTTTGCTATCAGAAAATGGCATATATGTCCTAAATTTTTAATTGAAATATTCACTATGAGATACTTGAAAATTCATGTGAGTGGAAACAAAGCAGAGACGATGACCGATTCTCCTACCAAATATCTTCATTTTTTTTACAAAACACTTTTGATGTTTATCTTCTTAAACTTTAACAAAATAAGTGCAGTTCAAGAATACATATTTTAACTGGGCACCAGTGGCTCATGCCTGGAATCCTAGCTACTCAGGAGGCTAAGTTCTGAAGGTTGCGGTTCAATGCCAGTCTGGGCAGAAAATTCCATGAGACTCTTCTCCAATAAACTACTCAAAAGAACTGGAAGTGGTGCTGTGGCTCAAGTGGTAGAGTGCTAGTCTTGAGCATAGAAAGGCTCAAGGACAGAGCCCAGGCCTTGAGTTCAAACCCCAGGACCAGCACCAAAAAGAAAGAATACATATTTTTACCTGGCACAGGTGGCTCACGTCTATAATCATAGCCACTCAGGAAGCTGGGATTTGAAACCTGATGCTAAAACCAGCTCTGGAAGACAAATCTGGAGACTCTTATTTCCACATAATGACCAAAAAGTCAGAACTGGATGTGTTGCTTAAGTTATAGAGCACCATCTATGAACAAAAATGTCATGCAAGAACAAGAGACCCTGAGTTCAAGATTCAGTACCAGCATCAATAAAAGAAAATACATATTTTACACATAGATGTGTCTTGTATACAATGTATATATGACTTATGTCCTTCTTTTACTTAACATTATTCCATTATCATTTTCCATACTATTACATGGACTTTGTAAATATAATCAATATTTTATTGAGAGAATGTACCAGGATTCACTTAGTCATTTCCTTCTGATCAGATATTCTGCCTAATAGACTTTTTGGCAATTACTTCTGAGCCAATGAACTTCAAATATAAGGTTATTTCCTATATTTAGTACAATTTTATTATGGTAAATTCTTAACTATAGTACCACTGTTCAGAGGACACAAGGCTTAAGATTCATCATACATAAAGACAGATGAGTGCTCAGCCAGATCATACCAATGAACTCTGTCAATGGCAATGACAGGCTCATTCCTTACTATGCTCACCAGCATCTTCTTCATTTGATAGGCAAAGAACTGCATCTGATTTTAACTTTCAGTTCATTGTATTCCAGAGTCGTCATATATGTGCATGGGTTGAAGGTTTGAAACTGTACAGGAATTGTACAGGATCCCTCCCCTCCCTTACTACACATTCATACCCATCCATTGCCCAGTTCTTCAGGGGCATATTTGTCCTAGCTATTGTGGATGCCTTGTCTTTTAACATAATGAAGGAGAATGTATTGGCTTGCCTATAACAATGCATCATCCCTTTCTATCTATTCTGACTGTTGATATGTCAGAGAAGGCAATCTACTTTAGCATAATCATGAGCTAAACACATATCTTTGTCAGAGTGCACTAAGATGTCCCACTTAAGTCAGGATGGATGCTAAACAACCTTCCTCCTTAATGTGTCACTATACCTATACCTATACCTATACCACTCTGCCAGCCTTATTCCAACAACTCAGCAATGCATAGGATAATGACAGGATTGGTCATTTTTACTTGGCCCTGCTCATGGAGCTGATTTCTCCATCATCAGTAGTCCATGGCCATTCAGTTAGTTACATTATGAATTACTACTGCCATCTTTTTTTAATTGTTGTTGTAAACATATATCAAGTTATGAGTGCGTTTCTTTTTGTGCAGTCAACACTTCCCTCAATTTCTCCAATTTTTCCCTCCCAGCCCCTCCCCCATAAGTTGCATAGTTCATTTTCAATATAGTATCTAATGAGTATCACTGCTACATTCATTCATACTTGGTCCCACCATTTCTGTGCTCCTCTTTACCCTCCCCAAATAAGATAAACTTAGATACCAGAAAAAAAGGTATTGAAAATAAAAACAGTAACAAGGAGGCAGAAAAGCAAAATACAAAAAAAATTCTTTTTTTCCATTTCTTGGAGTTCATTTCAATAATCATCATTTTACATGATCATATGGACATAGCTATGGAGCCTTTCTGATCCTCTCTTATGAATATCCTCCTTTGGTCTCACTGTGTGAATGTCTACAGTCCTGCATAGTTTTTCATGTTCAAGTGTACTTTGTTGTCTTTTGCCATCCGGTGTGTTTACATGTGGACTTATAAGCACATTAAAGTTTTGACAAATGAGGAAAACCATGCAACTTGTATTTCTTTGAGTCTGGCTTACTTTGCTTAATATAATTTTTCCCAGTCTATCAATTTCTTTATAAATGGGGCAATATCACTTTCTCTAATGAAAGCATAGAATTCCATTGTGTGTATATACCACATTTTCTTGATTGATTCATCTATTGAGGGGCATTGGTATTGATTCCATATCTTGGCTATGGTGAACAATGCTGGAATGAACGTGGTGTGCTGCTAGTTTTAGTGTGTCTTTGTTTGTGGTCTATCAGATAAATGCCTAGGAATGGAATTGTGGGGTCATAGGAAAGCTCTATGTGTAGTATTTTAAGGAACTTCCAGAGTGGTTGATCATTCCCACCAACAGTTTAGTAGCATTGCCTTTTGGCCACAGTCCCACCAGCATCTGTTACTGTTAGTTTTCTTTTTAATGGTCATTCTAACGGGTGAGGTAGAATCTCAGTGTTCATTTGATTTGCATTTCTTTATGGCCAGAGATGTTCAGCATGTCTTCATGTGTCTATTGGCCATTCTTTTTCTTCTTTTGAGAAATTGGTACCATTTAACATGGCAGTTTATGAATAGAATGCATCTTGATCAGTGTCATCCCCTTCAACATTCTCACCCCCCCCCACTTCAACTCACTCCTTGCCTTAGTTTGTTTAATTTTGCTGTATGTACAATGAATTCTTAACTACATTCTCCTCCCTTTCCTCCCGTTGTCCTTCTATGCCTCTTCCCTTGGCCCCACTCCCCTTCTTGTACATACTTTTTTCCTGATGCTCATTTTGTTGGGCTTTGACCTAATCTTTCTTTAGAAAGTTATACTATTTGAGCTTTCCATAGAGTCTATTATATTTCAGTTAACTTATTTGTAACCACTTACATATCACCCAACATATGTAGTTATAGAATTATGGGCACATTCAGTCTGCTACAAATGGGAGAAACCATGAAACCTTTGTTTCTCTTTGTCTAGCTTACTTTACTTAACATTCATTTTTTCCAATCCTTAAAAATCCTTTTCAAATCCTTAAAAATGGTACAATATCATTCTTCCTAATGAATAAAAATTCCATTGTGTATATATACTGTTGGGAAGAATGTGGCCAAGAAGGAATTCTAATGCATTCTTAGTGTGAATGTAAGCTTGTTCAACCACTCAGGAAAGTAATATCGAGGTTCATCAAAAAAGTAAACATTGAACTACCCTGTGGCCCAGCAATTCCATTCCTGGGTATTTATCCAATAGAACAAGGATACAGTAAAGCCACCAACACAAGCATGTTCACTGCAGTACTATTCACCATAGCCAAGATACAGAATCAGTGCAGATGCTCCTCAAAGTATATATATATATAAAACCTTCTAAAGAGTATCTTTTCTGTATTGTTTTACTCCATAAAAACTGCCTTTACTCCTTTAGGATAAGGTTCTCAAATAGCAGAGCTTTCATGAAAATGGAGAAATAATCAAGAAACTGAGGTGGGATGGAATCCCACCTCTATTACCTTCTGGTATGAACTAATTGCCACTCACGACTGTGACCTTGTGTAAATTCCTTAATCTATGGTCCCATTTTCCTACTTGTAAAATAACAAAAATACTACCTACCTCAGAGGACTATTGGAATGATTCAGTGTGATGGTGTGTACTTAGAAAATTTATGTCACACACACACACACACACACATATACTACTTGTGCTAGCTGTAATTTTAACTTTACTCCTACTTAATTCCTATCATCTGGAATGAGAATTGTGCATTCTTGTTTGTAGTTTCTTGCTGTCAACCTTTCATATTACTTACATGCACAATGCCTCAAAACCTAGTACAATTTTATGGTCTATTCTTATTCTCCCACCAGACTTCCTCAGGGATTCAGAGCAGAGACATTTTGTGCTCTGTCACATCCTTACTGATGAGCTATGCCTACTGACATTTTCAAATTCTAAGGCATATCCAGCTGGATTTATATCAAAGCTGTTAAGTTCATAAACGCATTTGTGGAAAATTGACACCTGTACAATAGTAAATCTTCTCTATTTACCACATGATGGGCTTCTAATATCTGGTGTCAGACAGAAGTCTGTGATAGAAACAGACACTTAGAAAAATCATGGATTTGTTACCAGGTTGGATTGGATGGTACCCAATCTTAGAAGCAGGCTAAGCAATATCTGTAAGGCTGCTGACTTTCATCTTATGTAGGAGTGTGAAGTTGGCAGAACAGGAAGTTGGGAAGAGACGTTGCAACTGAAACCTGTGAGGAAAACCTAAAACTCGTGTCGATTCTAACTGCCTGTGAGAATCTGCACCCGAAGTTGGCACTCATGGTACACCTGCCAAGAGGAGATGAAGAAGAAAGGGATGAGGCCTTATTGTTGCCTCCCACCAAGGTAGGAGACCGTAATAGTGTCTGAGCTATACAATGCTCTCTGTGTAAAGCCCATTTCTCACATAACCTATAAAAAGTCTTTAGTGGATGGTTCTAACCTGAAATATACAGGAAAGGGCACACGTCATCTTAGCCGAGTTGATACATTGTAAACCCAACACATGTCAGATTTTTTTAATGTATCATGCATGTCCCACACCTATACCTGTTACTAAGAGTATATTGCCAATGCTGATGTACTTTCTGTAAATTTACTATATGGTTAAAGCACTTCAAATCCCTTTCCCCATCATATAATATGTACAGCATTGTAAGTCAAGCCTACTATCCAACAATGCTCTCCACACTGAAGTAGCAAAATATGGCTAGAATAAAACTTTACAACATGCTCTGCAGTCCAACTTCAACTTATGAATTAAAAGTCTGAACTAAGCTTGGCAAACTACTAATTCTTTTTTTCTGGTCAATTCACTTTCCCGTTCTCCTGTTTTACAGCTGTTAACTTTTGTCCAACTTTTCAAACCTCCAGCATCACCTTCTGTGTGTTTATCTGCTTGATCTAACATGATGAAATACAGAAGAATGGGTGGCTTAAACAATAGAAATTTATTTTCTCATGTCCCTGGAGGTTGGATCCCAAGAACAAAATGCTGCCTGGCTTAGTCTCTTAGCAAAGATCTTTCTCATAACATCCTCACTTGGCAGGGGGAGAGAAAGGGCCATCTCCCTGGTTTCTCATTTTCTAAGGGCATTTCTTAGGATCACTGGGTAGTGTTTTAGGCATCATGCTTCTTTTCACTTTAATCACCTAAGTTTTAGTAAATTTCAAGTTGCCTCTTGATGTTTACAAATTTGAAACATAAATTTCAAATAATACTTTTCAAATAATACTTTTCCTTTCACTATATATACTATTATAAAATTTAAGTTTTATATACTTTGTAACCCCCTAGAACTTTTTAACAATAATTTAAATTAGTCAAACTCATAGAAACAAGAATAGATTAGTGTTCACCAAGAGTCAAAGTGAGAGAGAAATTAAAAGTTGTTCATTGGTATACAGTTGCAAATATCCAAGATGACTGAATTCTTGAGATCTGCTGTAGTGTATAGAACTTAATCTCAGAATAACTATATTACAAAGAAGATAGATTTCATGTGAAGAGTTCATGCTGCACATACACACATACAACCCCCCTGACATACATATCTAGAAAACATCTTAAGGAACATAAGAAAACTCAGGAGGTAATAGAAATATCTGGAACTTTTATTGTTGTACTGGTTTCACAAACATATTCCTTTTTTCCAAGTTCATCAGATTGTGTGCAATAAATACAAATAAATATAATAATGTCAATATAATAAATATAAAGAACTATGGCTCATATATTGGCAAAAAGTATTTTAAAATAAAAACTAAAATAAAATTACTGTCTAAGAAATAAATAATGAACTGTGGTCTCTTTTCTCAACATTAAAGACAACAGACAATTGATTTAAGGTTACCACAGTAAGTGCAGTACAAGATGGAGGAAAACAAAAGCCACATGATCTCATTCATATATGCCTCTAAAGAAAGTAATCTCATGGATGGAGAAAATGTAGAAGTTTTCAGAGACAAATATGGAGAGAGGTAGATATAAGGGATATGATAGCATTTAAGGTGTCTCTTGTACTACATAGTGATACTAGTAAATCCACATTGTATTCCTGAAAAATGCAGATAGTAATGCTCTAACGATGGAAATGATGACTACATGAGATAACATGTATTTACTAGCTAGCAACATTTAAAGATTCCAGAATGCATTTATGCTCCAAAACACATGCTAACTAATACAATGTTATCTGTGAATTTTAAAATAAATTTTAAACCAAATGCTCTTAATTGAATCAATTTTGAAGCTTATTGAATTTCCTTTTTTAATGCAATATAACAATCCAACTATTTATTTTTCTGCTTAATCTGGAAAAGTAGTAGGAGTTTCTGTGTGCCAGCCAGTTGCTATAATTGAAATGCACAAACCCTGGAATCCTAGAGTCCAACTCCCTGCTCTGACTCCAGCGTAATGACTGAGCAAGGCACTTTAAATCTCTTTGATTCTATCTAGGCACATACTCCCTTAAAAACTTATTGTAACAATTGAATAAAAAACAGATAATGTGGTTGAGGTAATTTATAAATAATCTAAAGCACTACATACGAAATAGTAGATATTTCTTTTTCTTTCTTTTGCTTGAATTTAGGGCTGTGCACTTTGGTCTGGCTTTTTCACTAACTAATTTTGGCTATTTGAGACATGCTTCTAGTCCTGGCTTTTTGTTGATTAATTGAAAAGTGTTTCAGCTTTGTCTTTCCAGGCTGGCTTTTTTCAGATCTCTGATTACCTAGTATTATAGGCATGAGTCACTAGTACCCAGCTTCCTTTGATTTTTTAAAAATAATGTTTTCATTCTTAATATATAAAAATGTATACCACATATTAACTATTAATTTAGCCATAGAAATAAAAGGAATAGATCCCTAAACAAAGAATTGCATTACAATGTAAAATGTGCCTGACAGGAAAAGTTCAATTTAGGCTCAAATAATAAATAAACAGATGGCTGAGTGAATAGTTTAATCAATGATATGTATTTCTCTCTATCAAGAGCCAAGTTAAAAAGCCAGGTGCTAGTGGCTCACACCTATAACCCTAGCTTCTCAGGAGGCTGAGGATTGTTGTTTGAAGCCAGCCCAGGCAGGAAAGTCCAGGAGACTCTTATCTCCAATAAGCTACTCAGAAAAAGCTGGAAGTAGCACTATGGCTCAAGTGACAGAATACTAACTTGAGCAAAAGAAGCTCAGAGAGAATGCCTGAGTTCAAGCCCAGGACCACCACCACCACCAACAACAACAAAAAAAGGCAAGTTAAAGCTATCATTTGTCTCTAGTAGTAAAGACTAACATTCTCAATACATTTTTTTGCCCTCCCTGGGGCTTGAACTCAGGGCCTAAGCACTGTCCCTGAGCTGCTTTTGCTCAAGGCTAACACTCTACCACTTGAGCCACAGTGCCATTTCCAGATTTTTCTGTTTATGTGGTACTGAGGAATTGAACCAGGGCTTCATGAATGCAAGACAAGCACTCTACCACTAAGCCATGTTCCCAGCCCTCTCAATACATTTCTATATCAGCACAATATACTTCTTGTGTATCTGTAACTGGAATAGAGAAGTAGGTATAGGTGATAGAGCAAGCAGACCCTACAAGATTAAAACACATACACACACACACACACAACAACAACAACAACAACAAAAACAAACAGGGTTTCAAAAGAGAAAATTTGCAGTATTTATTTTAGTAAACATTCAGTCCTATACCTAGTTACATACCTGAACTGCTACATAAGGAAGCACCATTAGCTCAAAATGAAAAAAAAAATTGTCTGACTTCTACATAACCTTTAAGTATTTCCTTTTCCGAGTTTCCAAGAAGGACTTAATTGTGCAACAGGGCAAAAGTGTAACATACCACCTGTTGCTTTTCCAGTTTCAAGAAAAATAAAATTGATGTCATTAAAGTTAAACTTGAATATACCATATTCATCTCTCATCATCCATCTTTACTTAGAAAACAATAGTTGACTATCTAACTAGACTTTGATGGATTCTCGGCTTTCAAACACAAATGGATGGTTTTGGACACATGCTTCATCAGTGACAAATTAGCCTTGAAGGAACAATGACCACCTTGGGGAAAAAAGCCATGTGTCCAACTACTTCTAATTTCAGCAGCACTCATTTGAAAATATTTTCTAGTCTTGAGTTTCTAAGTAAACTTTTGCTTAAATTAATATTGAGGAACTCTTTTTTAAAATTAGATTTAAATAAATCCACTAACAGCTGAGATTACAATTTTAAGACACCCACTAATCAACTCTCCAGTTTTTATGGCAATAGAATTATTGGCAATGTTTTGTGTAAGTGATCATGCCATCAGCCACAAAGCTCTGTGATCAGTGTGTATTATCAAATTAGAGGAACACTGTTTTGATTTCTGGAGAATTCCATTGAAGTTTTGAAGTTTTGACCTTGAACTGATCTGATTAATACTGATTACATTTCATTTTTAACAACACTCAGTGGGAACAGAAACACATTCTACTTCAAAGTATAAGATCCATTACTAAAGTTGTTAGCAACAAAACATGTAAGATTATCTTTCGCATTGTCCAGAAATTAGGTGGAGGAAAGCTCTGGAGTAGTTTTATAGTACTTTCAAGAGGAAGCAAGAAAAATCAAGACATTTACAGTGAGGTGGGTTATTGATAATGGAGATGTCTCTGCTACCTTGACATTAAACCTTCTCTAACTACAGAATTACTTCCTCACAAACACTACCACCTCCTATAACAAAGGCTTATGCTATGAGTCTGTTTGTTAATCTACCCATCTCATCTCTAGAAATGTAACTTTATTCATTTATCCCATAACTTTTAGACTTTTCATTATGTTAGACTTTTTAATACTATCTTAAGGAAATCAATCAATGAAACCATAATCAAAATAAAAAGAAAATGCAAAAACAAGTATGCATGGGGCTGGGAAGGTGGCTCAGTGGTAGAGCACTTGCCTTGCATGCATGAGGCCCTCAGCACCACATAAGCAAAAAGAAAAAAGCCAGAAGTGGTGCTGTGGCTCAAGTGGTAGAGCGCTAGCCTTGAGCTGAAGAGCTGAGGGACAGCGCCCAAGTCCAGAGTTCAGGCCCCACGACCAGGCCCACCCCCCAAGAAAACAAGTACACACATCTTTTGATGTCTTACAAGTATATGGATTTGTATCCATGCATGCAAACAACTGTTTACATGCATACACAAGTACACACAGTGTTGTCTTGGGTTGCACTGTTAATAATTTAAATGCTCAGGAAGATGCAACAATTCTTGGAGAGTTCACCATTCTGATGGACTTAAAAATTATATAATTAATACCTCTCATGGAGGAGTCTCAGGTGTGAAGCAGAGTAAGTTTTGATAACTCAGTTCAGATCTTCCCTTTATCAATGATTTAGAAATTCTATAGCATAATATAAATTCTTTCTTCATTAACCCTGGAAGGAGCACTAAAGCTATTCTTTCTAGCTATAAAAGGAGATCAGAAACTCTATAAGCTTATATTTAAGAAGAGTAGAGTCAGTAAGGTACAGCTAGGAAGTCTCTAAAATAACTGAGTCCACCCTTCATCACTATTGTCACAAGCATCCTACCTGTGACAGTTTTTCATCATAGAATCCACTATTAATAATTTCAGATTTCTGCTTCCTCTAGTACCTTCCCCCTCCCCACCCCATTCTCCAGGGTTCTCTAAACTCTATTAACAAAAAAACCATTCAGGCATTCCAGGCACAAGAAGATGCTGGAGGAAACAAGATCAAGGGAAAATGAAAAGCTATCTCAGCATGAGATATGAGGATCCATGATTTAGCTACTCTATCTCTTCTTTGTCTCCTATCTTGCAATTTTTCAGCAAATGTCTTGTACTCTCTGTGTCATTTACCTTTCTTCTACCTCATGGCTGCTGCTAACTTATAACTTCTACTCCCATTGTCAAGTTCAGGCTCTGTAGTAGAGCATCATGTCTTCTCTAACTTTTCAATTTCTCATAACATTTTCTAGTAAAAATACCCAAACCTACAGAATATGACCATTCCAGTTTACCACTGGTCAACATGATAGATAGGTTACACCTTGAGGCCTACCCCTTGATCTCAAACTTTTTTTGATCTCATGGTACAAATGAATTTCTAGACTTGTCTCCTAAGATTGGGCCAGAGGGATACAAAGATAATTGCGGTGAATTATGCCAGGTATAGCTTTGTCTTTTCTGTTGCAGAAATGTGTGATCCTCAGCCCTCATGCCCATTGTGAGACAGAATGTCCATCTCCGGAGTCTCCCATGAGAAAGACTTCAAAGACTTACAGCTGATTTCCTGTTGTAGAAAATTGTCTGAAGCAGAGAGAAACTTCTCATCCTACGATTTCTTGCTCTACTTTCTTGGTCATGTTTCTTCTATTACTTTTCTTCCTGTTATAGATTTGAGCACTTCACCAATAAGTCTGAACCCAAATTTTTATCTCACAGCTTCTTAGAAATAGAGCCGAAGATACTTGTTAAATAATCTATAGTCCCTTTAGAAATTTGTTAAAAATAAATAATTTTTCTAGTTGCTTTTGTTCAGAATAACTTTGCATTTATGGTTAAAAGTCCAGAATATTCTCTATTTGATGTCAGACAATGCCATTTAAATTGTCATGTATAACTGCATAATTCACTGAATATAGCAAAATTTCATCACAAAAGTTTTTCTGTGGTGAAACTGGATGAAATGAAGGTTAACTAACTTAGCAATTATAATCATGTAGATCACATTTTTTTAAAAATCAGATCTTCAAGACTCTAATTTTTGAACTGTCCAGCATATTGGGAAATAAAATCTCTTATTTATTTAAGATCTTAAAATGAAACCTACTTAAAGTGCTTTTGTGGATTAGAATAGCATAATTCATTTTAGAAGCATTTTTGTCCATAAACAGAAGAAAGAAAAAGGGTACAAATATAATTACCACTATACAATAACAAAATTTAACATTATGTTGATTCCAATTTACAAAACTAGCCTATTTTTCAAAGACTGATAATTAGATTTATCACTTGCTGTATGTTTTGTACCTCTGTATCTGTGTATATTTAGAGTTTTTTGTACTAGTAGGACTTAATATCTTATACTTGCTAGGTAAGTACTTACCCTGGATTCTTGCCTCCATCCTGTTTTGTCTCAGGTTACTTTTCAGATAGTCGCTCCTGCTTTTTGTGTAGAGCTGACCTCAAATTGTGATCTTCCTTCATATTCCTTCCTGTAACTGAGACAGCAAATGTGAAACCACCATATCTACCATGTCTGGTTTGTTTACTGAGATGGAAATCTTGCTAACTTTCTGCCCAGTCTAGCCATTGACCACAGTCTTCTTGATCTCTGCCTCCAAAATTAGCTGGGATGATCATTGTAAGCTACTATGGTCATCCCTGAAGGACATATTTTGAAGAAAGCTGTTTGAAATTAAATATTTCATCTTATATAAGTATTTCTCATTAGTCCATTGGTAACTGTCTCAACCATTGATTGATTAAAGGACACTGAATTTCAATCACCATTTAAAGACATCAATTTTGATGTTATTGTCAATTTTATTTAGGCCATTAATATTACCATTTCTAAAACCTTTAAACTGTATTTGATTTTGGTACACTGCATCTTGTATATACATTTATCTAATTTGGGGAGGGGAAGGGGAATAACAAACGCTGAAACAAGGACACAGGATGACCCACTGCAACAATGATACTCACAAAACACTATGAACTTTACAACCTTGAGGGGGAGGAGAGGAAGGGGAAGAGGGAAGGGAGAGTAGAAAAAAAACAAAGGAAGGGATAACAATGCTCAACAAAAAATATACTCATTACCTTATTGATATACCTGTAACCCCTCTGTACATCATCTTTATAAGAAAATAAAAATTTAAAAATAGTGCTTCACAATTAAATCAACATTGACTCTTAGCTTTGTACCTGTTGCTTAATAACTTTTCTATTTTCATTTTAGTTTATTTTATTGTGACAGTACTGGGTCTTGAACTTGGGACCTGGACACTGTTTTTTAGCTTTGTCACTCAAAATTGGAACTGTAACGCTTGAGCCACAGCCCTACTTTCAGCTTGTTACTGGTTAATTGGAATTTTTTTTAAAAGAAGGCTGGCTTCAAACCACAATTCTCAGATCTCAAACCATTGAATAGCTAGGATTATAGATGTGAGCCACCAGTATCCAGAATGATCATCCCACTATTTAAGTTGACTTTTGTACAAGTTGATTAACTTGCTTTAAATTAGATTTAGATTCCCTATAATAGTGGTGGTTTCTTATGAGATGTATCATAAGTCTAGCATTCTCAACAAGATACCCTTCCATTCTCCTTCAGTTTTTCTATGTTTCAAGAACTCTGATTTTACTGTCTACATTTAGGATTCCTCTACCTGGGGTTACAAAATGATTACCACAGATTCCTTACAGCTAGAAAGTCATCTATGAGTTTGCTCAAGGAAAGCCTACCATCAAGGATGGTGCTCATCCAGGAGGGCAGGACACCATCCATCCAGACAATTGAGTCTTGTAGCATGTTTTATGGCCACAATTGTGCTCACATGATTTATGAATTAAGTTCCAATCCTTCCCTTGGTCACTGGTCCTTCATTCCATCTGCTTTCTAAGTGAGTTTCTGTGTAGCTGATACTATAAATCTGAAGAGTTGTATTTTGAACTACCTTGAAGCTAGGATTCTGGATGCTGGGTGCTGGGGGCGAAGGAGCCACAAGTGGAACTGTGGCTCAAGTGGTAGACTGCCAGCCTTGATCAAAAAAGCTAAGAGACAGAATTGAGGCCCCAAGTTCAAGCCCCAGTACTAGCATTTTAAAAAAGGTAATTATTTCATCTGCTTTTAATTTAATAGTAAATCCAGCCTTATTAACATAGAAGCAGAATGAATAAAATATGAGGATTGAAACACAAGAAAGCACAAAGATAAATACCAAAAATCAAAGCCAGAAAGACTAATATTGTCTCATGGGCCTTGGGAATGTAGAGAGAAGGATTTATTTTCTAAGGTGAGAAAAAAGGAAAGAATGTAGTCTAGAGGACAGTGGGCTAGGGCAAAGCCTGCCCACTGATTGGTTTCTATTGTAATTCTGCTTTTGCTCACAACTTACCAAAACTTCTCTTCTGAAGTGAAATTTTCCAATATTTTCTGCCAGTAATACCAATTGAACTAATGAGGTGGCATTCAAAGAACATAAAGACATACACATTAATCAGAATGAAGAGGAGACCCAAAAGTATAAATGCATGTTGCTAAAAGCTATGTTCGATAGTGTATGGTAATCATTACAAAGTAGCTGCATTCTTTTTATTGAAATACAGCATGTGAATGGGTTTTAAATCTCCCTTAATTTGAACTAGGGAAGAGAAGGGGAACAACAGAATGGTGAGACAATGGACAAAGAGGAAACCAAGCAACAGCGATATACACAAGACAATTTGTTGGAAATGATCTGTACAACTTGGGGGAGAGATCTGGGGGGAAAACAGGAGAAAAATGAGGGATGGGGTAACAAGTTTGACAAGAAATGTACTTATTACCTTACTTATGTAACTGTAACCCCTCTATACATGACCTTGACAATAAAAAAAATTTAAAGAAATCTGAATACAAGCAATCTTAACTAACACAAGTAATACAGTGAACTCCATGAGCATAACAACCATATTTTTGTTTATTTGTGCCAGGATAGCTTAACGTACACTGTGTGCACAGCCTATACGCACACTTTCTGATGCTAATACAATGCGAAAATGACTGGTTCACTGGTTTGCTGAGTTAAATCAGTGAAACTATTGAACAGTTTCAGGAGAACAAAACATGACATCAGTTCCATCATGCAGCTTCATCTTGCTTGGGTATAGACAGATGCACAATTTCCTACATAATTTAATTTCCATCTTTTCTATAAACCATATCAAAATAACATAATGTATGAATCCCTATTATGCACTCTTTGTGGATTCAAGAGTACTTTTAGCAATGAATAGTGAGATTCAATGAAGTTTAATGCTCATCCAGAGCCACTTTTTCTTTAAAGAAACACATTTTGGACACACAGAGATCTGAGCAGTACAACTGTGTACCTGAGTTTGACTCCAAGTATGGTATTTCCTAGGAGGCCTATGGCTTCTGGAGCCTTTAGAAGATACTAGCAAGTGACATAATGAAATGGATACAACTCAGGGCTCTGACATCATTTAGAGACTCATATCATGCAGATGTCTGAACCAAGTAGGGATCAAGAAACCTGGCACTAATCTTGAACTATGTGACATGCAATACCAGGTTACTGACACTGTTCAGATGAAGGCTTCCTTTGGGACAACTGGAGCTGCCATAAAACTGTTCTTTATTTTTCTTTGCTAAGCTCATGTATCATGCTGTGGGTGCTGAGAGACAAGGTCAAAGTCCCAAAGAAGAACTGGCCAATGATTTCAACTTGATTGTGGTTGATGCAATGCCACTCTCCTATGGCAAGGCAAAAAGGAGGGTGGTGGCTGTATACAGTTCCCAAACTACAGTCTCCTCTACAGATCCTTGGGGGCACAGAGCACTTCAGCTGTAATTGTAATAGCTGGTATCCTCATTTTGATTAAAACTATCTCCCCCAGGAATAATTTTCTGGCCCTCCTGGCAGTGTCACCAACTGACCATGTATGTAATTCATTACATCCCTGCAATGGGACTTCACAGTAAGGTAGCCCATACCAGCAAGACCATTCCCTGCCTGTGGTTCCAACTCCAATGTCCAATGCCATGACCACTATAACCATTTCAGTTCAAAGATGCCCCCAAATGTTTTATTTGTTAGATCTTTCTGTCTCTCTCTTTCTCTCTGCTCTCTCTCTCTCTGTCTCTCTCTTTCTTCTCCTCTCATTTCCCTCTCTCCCCCACTCCCTTCTCTTCCTTCTCTCTCCTTTCATTCAGGATCAAACCAAAACTGAGTATGTTAGATGAATGCAAATATGGACTGCACCACTCAGATGCTCCGCAGCCCTAGCTGTTCTGAGACAGGGTCTCCCTATACAGCTTAGGCTCTGACCCTGAACTCAAAAATCTTCTTACCTCATCCTCTGGTTCACAAGTATGTTCCACTATGCCTGGTCCTCTTCTCCCTTCTTCTTTCCAGCCCTCGTCAGTTTTTCTCACTTAACCCTCTAGTCTAATTCAAAAACATTGACTTGAAGGTTCTGGGAAGGTGGTGGAAGAGAAGCTGGAAGCTAAACAAGCTCCCGCATAGGAAAGCAGTTTTAGTGTTCCAGCGAACAGTCCTAGGCTGGAGAATTACACCAAGTGTGCCATCACAGTTCAGAGAGTTTGGCCAGAGAGGGAAATTCCAGACAAGGAGACAGATCTGAGCACTTGCCAGCAGCCATGGTGCCAGCTGTGGCAGCAGCTGTAGCCACCATACCTGCAACACAGAGAGTGTGGGACAAAAGCTCCAGATGCAGCAGGCAAGTGGATTCTACTCAACACCAGCAAGAACTGACAAGGAGCAGACATCTTCATCCTGCAGATCACAGACCAGAGACAACCCAGGAACCAACACTCCAGTGGCGTGAGTAGAAGCCTGACATCCTCACTCCTTCTCAAGGAAAAGCTACTGTTTGCTGAAAGGCCTCAACTCTATCCAGAACCTAGCCTCATCACAGCATCTCCAAACTAGAGGAAACAGACATCTCCCTCTTTTGCGATACTCAAAAGAGATCTCCCTCACACTGAACTAGCCTAGGAGGAGGATCACAAAATCCTGGGTAAAGCAGAGCATTTTTTTGCCTGCCCAAACAAACTGACTTAAGTAACCAATCAAGCCACAGGAAAACCAAACACCACAAGCAGACCAGAGACTCCACCTAGAGACTGGTTACAGACACAAGGGAGATACAGAATCTTCCCATTCTCCCCCTCCCCGTCCCCCCCCCCCCGCCACCGCATTAAAAAAAAATCAAAGAACTTTCTCTTTTTTAATTTTTTTTAATTTTTTAACTTTAATTTTTTTAATTTTTGTTTTCTATTATTTTTTTCTTTTCTTCCTCATATAATTTTTATTTTAGGTGTGTATGTGTGTGTGCTCTTTTTAAATCTCTACTGACCTTTTGATCCTTTTATTCTTTCTTTCTTTTCTCATTCTTTTCACTTCTTCTCTTTCATTCTTTTCTGTGTGATTTTCTTTGCTGTTCTGCTCATCCTCAGATATACCCATAGTCAATTATTAGATCTTATCCCCCAACATGTACACACTTAACCCAGAAATTTATTATTCAATTCAAAACCACTTAGACTTAAATTCCTTAATAGCAGTATTACCTCTTTATACCATATAATATTTTAAAATATTTTTATTTTTCTAGTTTTTTCATGTCTTCTTGCTATCCCTCCCCTCCTCTCATCCCATCCCCATTCTTCTCTGAATAACTACTTCTTCAAGCTTGCAGTTTTTAAAGGTTTAACTTTTTAACTTTTTAATTTTAACTTTTTGTTTTTCCATTTTTTCTTGTCTCTTTTTTCTTCTATATTTCTTCTTCTTCTTCTTCTTCTTCTTCTTCTTCTTCTTCTTCTTCTTCTTCTTCTTCTTCTTCTTCTTCTTCTTCTTTTCTTTTTCTTTTTTTTCTCTCTCTGCTATCATTCTGTCCAATCCATTTCCCTCTTTGAGATTAGGACTTGGTGGTTAATTCCACTCTCCCTCACCTTTCCATATCCCTTTAATCCTATTTTTCCCCACATTCTCCCTAAACCTAATCATTTCTGGTTGCCAAATCCTTCTTTACTGTTCTTAGGCCATTAAAACATAGTTGTTTGATGTTGAATAGATTGTATCTATCTCTTGACTAGATTGTATCTGCAGACTTTTGACTGTGCAACTACGGACTTTGGTTGGTGGTTACCTTAAAATAGTGTTCTAGCGCAAAATTGGTGTTACTCTCATCCCAAATGG
This sequence comes from Dipodomys merriami, assembly GCF_024711535.1. Taxonomy (NCBI): domain Eukaryota; kingdom Metazoa; phylum Chordata; class Mammalia; order Rodentia; family Heteromyidae; genus Dipodomys; species Dipodomys merriami. Next base: position 131,108 of record NW_027206261.1, read on the forward strand.
GCAGAACAAGCTGGAAAAACACAAGAAAAATGGCAAGTCCAGGGATCTCAACTCCCACTCATGACAATCAAGGGACAGAACAGATAATGAATAATCCAGAGGAGAGTTCCCAAAAAGCTCTAAAAACACTACAGGTAAACAGGGTAAATGAAAAGAGTGAAAACTTGCAAAGATCTCAGTGTGAGCATAACAGGGAGAGAGAGGAGGCAAACCAAAGATTATTAATACAGGAGTCTCATGAGCATGAGGAAGCTACTCAAAGATTGATACAGGAATTGCATGAGCAGATTGAGAACACTCAAAGAGAAATAAAGGAATTTCATGAGCAGGTTGAGATCAGTCAAAGAAATATACAGGAATTGCATGAGCAGGTTGAGATCAGTCAAAGAGACAGGAATTGCATGAGCTGGCTGAGAACAGACAAAGAAAAAGTCAAGAATGGTGTGAGCAGGCTGAGAACACTCAAAGAGAACTACAGGAATTGCATGTACATGAGGAAGTTAATCAAAAAGAAATACAGGAACTGAGAGATTGGGATGAGACTAGACAAAGATCAATGGAAGCATTCATGGAATCCATAAACAGAGAGCTGAAAGAAATCAGGGAGACCACAAAGGGAATGCTGAATGGAGCCCAACAGAAGGAATGGCAGTCCAAGGAAACCATAACTAATCAACAATGTGATTTGAGAATAAACACAGAACACCAAATTAAGGAAGTAAAGAAGTTCTTACAAGATCTAAAAGAAAGCTCCAACAAAGAATTTGAAGCCATTAAAGGCGACCAACTGGAAGGAAAAGAAATAAAAACAAAAAAGAAAGTCTTGACAGTAGGTTAGACCATGCAGAAGATTGAATCTCGAGGATTGAAGACAGCCTAGATATTATAGAGAAAGAACATACAACCATCCAAGACAAATCCAAGAAATATGATAGATCTATTCAACATTTGGAAGACACCATCAAAAAGCCTAATCTGAGGATAATGGGTATAGAGGAGCACCTAGAGACAGAACTTAATGGTCTAGGAAATTTATTTAGCAGGATCCTAGCAGAGAATTTCCCAAACATGGGAAAAGATAGGCTTATTCAATTACAAGAAGCTTTAGAACCCCAAATAGACCAGATCAGAACAGGACATCCCACCATCACATAATCTGCACAGAAGCAATTCAGACCAAGGAAAAGATCCTTAAAGGTAAACCAATTAGAATCACCTCAGATTTCTCAGCAGAGACAATCAAAGCAAGAAGAGCCTGGAATGATGTATGCCATGCCCTAAAGACTAACAACTATCAACCAAGAATACTGTACCCAGCTAAACTCTCCTTCATAACCGAAGGTCAAATAAAAACCTTCCATAGCAAACAAATATTGAAACCATATATCTCCACCAAACCAGCCCTACAAAAGATTCTTAAAGATGTCCTACACATAGAAAACCAACAAGACCACAATAAAGGCCAAGAAACAACACCCAAACTGAGAATCCAAGAACCATAGGAAGAACCCAGTTTTCGCAGCCCCCAAGAAGGTGGATAAAATGGCAGGAACTCCCAAATACTTCTGTCCTATCTCTTAACATTAATGGGCTTAACTCTCCAATTAAGTGACATACACTGTCTAGTTGGATTAAAAAGCAAGATCCGTCTATCTGCTGCCTTCAGGAGTCACACCTTGCCCATAAAAACAAACATATTTTGAATGTGAAAGGCTGGAACAAAATCTACCAAGCAAATGGCCCCCATAAACAGGCAGGAGTTGCAATACTAATATCAGAAAAAATAGACTTCAAATTAAAATTAGTTAGAAGAGATAAAGAAGGTCGCTACATATTAATTAAGGGATCTCTCCTTCAGGAGGATATTACAATTCTAAATTTCTATTCGCCAAACAACGGAGCACACAAATTTATCCAAGAAACACTACTTTCTCTCAAATATCACATAGATCCAAAGAAATTAATTGTTGGGAATTTTAACACCCCACTATCCCCACTAGATAGATCAACTTGGCAAAAGCTCAACAGAGAAACTGCAGACCTAAACAACTGCATAGATCAACTAGATTTAACAAACATATACCGAATATTTCACCCAACAGCATCAGAATACATGTTCTTCTCAGCAGCACATGGAACATTTTCCAAAATAGACCACATTTTAGGTCACAAAGCAAACTTGTCCAAATTCAGAAACATTGAAGTTATACCTTGCATTCTCTCAGACCACAAGGGAAAAAAATTAGAACTCAACACCAAAAACCACCAAAGAAAGTCCTGTAACACATGGAGGCTGAACAACACATTGTTGAACCACCAGTGGGTCATGGAAGAGATTAGAAATGAAATTCAAGTGTTCATGATATTCAACAAAAATGAGCACACAAACTACCAGCTCCTCTGGGACACAGCAAAGGCAGTACTAAGAAGCAAGTTTCTACATCAACAAATTGGAGAGATCTGAAACCAACAATTTAATGAGACAGTTGAGCCTCCTTGAAAAAGAGCATCAAGATGAACCCCAATCCAGTAGACACAAAGAAATAATTAAAATTAAATCAGAATTAAATGAATTAGAATAAAAAAAAAACATAGAAAGAATCAACAAAACAAAGAGTTGGTTCATCGAAAAAATTAACAAAATTGACAGACCTTTAGCAAATCTTATCAGAAAAAAAAAGAGAACACACCCAAATAAATAAACTCAGAGATGAGACTGGAAACATCACCACAGAAACAACCAAGATTCAGATGTTCTGAAGGGACTAAAGGGAATACTTCTCAAAACTTTATGCTAATAAGTTTGAGAACTTGGCAGAAATGGACCTTTTCCTAGCAAATATCTACATGCCAAAACTAAACCAAGATGAGTTAAACCATCTTAACAGGCCTATATAAAACATTGAAATAGGAACAGCAGTAAGAGACCTCCCATCTAAAAAAAGCCCAGGACCAGATGGTTTTACAACAGAATTCTACAAGGCCTTCAAAACAGAACTCACACCAATACTCCTTTAAGTGTTCAATGAAATTGAAAGAGAAAGTTCACTACCGAATTCATTCTATGAAGCTATAATAACCCTCATCTGAAAACCAGCCAGGGACTCATCAAAGAAAGAGAACTATAGACCCATATCTTTGATGAACATTGATGCAAAACTTCGCAACAAAATTTTGGCCAATCGACTTCAACAATTCATCCAAAAAATCATACACCACGATCAAACAGGATTCATTTCAGGGATGCAAAGCTGGTTCAACATATGCAAATCAATTACCATAATTCATCACATCAATAAGAGCAAGGATAAAAAACCACATGGTTATCTCAATAGATACAGAAAAAGCATTTGACAAGATCCAACATCCCTTCATGATGAAGGTTCTGGAAAAATTAGGAATCCATGGAACCTTCCTCAATACAATAAAGACTGTATATGACAAATCTACAGCCAGTATTATACTCAATGGTGAAAAACTAAAGCCATTTCCTCTAAACTCAGGAACGAGACAAGGATGTCCACTCTCCCCAATGCTCTTCAATGTAGTATTAGAATGCCTAGCTACAGCAATAAGACAAGATACAAACATAAAGGGGATCTGAATAGGGAAAGAAGAAATAAAACTCTCCCTCTTTGCAGATGACATGATCTTGTATTTAAAGAAACCCTTGGACTCCACTCCCAAATTACTCAAGCTGATTCAAAACTTTGGCAAAGTAGCATGGTATAAAATTAACCGTCAAAAATCAATGGCTCTTCTGTATGCCAACAATGAGAAAAGTGTGGCTGAAATCAGGAAAGCAACTCCATTCGTAATAGCCCCACAAAAAATAAAATACCTAGAAATTAACTTAACCAAAGAAGTGAAGGACTTCTATGATGAAAACTTTAAAAACCTGAAAAAGGAAATCAAAACAGAACTTAGAAAGTGGCAAAAACTCCTATGCTCCTGGATTGGAAAGATCAACATCGTGAAAATGGCAATACTTCCCAAGGCCACCTACAAAGTCATTGCGATACCTGTCAATATTCCAACCTCATTCTTCAAGGAAATAGAAGAGGCAATCCAAAAATTCATATGGAACAATAAAAGACCCCGGATAGCAAAAACAATCCTTAACAGAAAGAACACTGCTGGAGGAATATCAATACCAAGTTTCAAACTCTACTACAAAGCCATAGTAATCAAAACGGCTTGGCACAAGAACAGACCCCAGGACCAATGGAATAGAATTGAAAACCCAGAAATGAACCTACAGACCTATAGCCATCTAATCTTTGATAAGGGAGCTAAAACAATAGAATGGAAGAAAGACATCCTCTTCAGTAAATGGTGCTGGCAAAATTGGTTAACTACATGTAGAAAACTAAAGCTAGATCCTTATATATCACCCTGCACCAGAATCAACTCCAAATGGATCAAAGACCTTGAACTTAAAGCAGATACTCTGAAAACATTACAGGATGGAATAGGAGAAACCCTAGGTCTCCTTGGCAAAGGCCAAAATTTTCTGAATAGAGACCCAGAAACACAACAAATCAAAGAAAGGTTGGACAAATGGGATTGCATAAAGTTGCAGAGCTTTTGCAGGGCAAAGGACATAGCTAGCAAGATCAATAGAAAGCCCACGGATTGGGAGAAGATCTTTACTAGCCATACAATGGACAAGGGTCTCATATCTAAAATATACTTGGAACTCAAAAAATTAAACCCCCCAATAACAAATCCTCAAAAAAAACAACTGCCCAATAAATAAGTGGGCTAAAGACTTAAAGAGAAACTTCTCTGAAGAAGAAAGAAGGATGGCCAATAGACACATGAAGAAATGTTCAAAGTCCCTAGCCATAAAAGAAATGCAAATCAAAACAACACTGAGATATCACCTCACTCCAGTTAGAAGGGCAAAAATCAAGAACTCTAACAACAACAGATGCTGGAGGGGATGTGGACAGAAAGGAACCTTACTTCATTGTTGGTGGGAATGTAAACTTGTTCAACCACTTTGGAAAGGAGTATGGAGGTTCCTCAAAAGACTTCACATAGATCTCCCCTATGACCCAGCAATCCCACTTTTGGGCATTTACCCAAATGTTTACAAACAAGACCACACTAAACCTACCAGCACAACTATGTTTATTCCAGCATTATTTACCATAGCTAAGATATGGAACCAACCCAGATGTCCCTCAGCAAATGAATGGATCAAGAAAATGTGGTATATATACACAATGGAATTCTATGCCTCCATCAGAAAGAATGACATTGCCCCATTTGTTAGGAAATGGAAAAACTTGGAAAAAATTATATTAAGTGAAGTAAGCCAGGCCCAAAGAAACATAGGTCCCATGGTTTCCCTTATTTGCAATATCTAGTATATGTATGAGTCAAGTGGAAAAGGTCAGATAATGTGATGTCAGGAAAATGAACCCTTAGATATGTATTTTAATGTTTTTTCTTTCATGCATGTGTTTCTAACACATTTATAAGATTATCTCTTTGTTGCTTTGTATGTCCCTCCCCCACAGTATAACCCCTGCTTTCACTATATTTGATGTCAGTATAACTTGTGGAGGAGATGGGGAAAAACCAGTTGTTTAAGGATACAGGTGGACCTGTTGCAACAATGAGAAGTACAAGTTGTCATGTCCAAAACGAGCTTTACGTCGGTGCGGGGGGGGGGGGGGAGGGTGTAGGGGGGGGAAGGAGAAGGATTGGGATTGGGGGGAAGGGGGAGGCTGGGAAGGGATGTGAAGGGTAAACCAAAGGAGGAGGGTGCAATGCTTGGTAAGAAATGTACGCATTATCCTGGCCATGTAATTGTAACCCCTCTGTACAGTACGTTCACAAATAAAATTAAATTAAATTAAAAAAAAAGAAATGTACTGGTTATCTTGCCCATGTAATTGTAACTCCTCTGCGCGGTATTCTCACAATAAAAAAATAAACAAAAAACAAAAAAACATTGACCCATGCATAGGATGCACCACTGAAATTACAATTGGATTGTAGATTAAGTAGAATAATATCAGTATATATATAATTGATGTTTATTATATTCTCGACTTCCTATTGAGTAGCTTACATAAAATATTCTATGCAATATTGTATAGACTAAGTTACAAATATAAGTTTAATGTCAGCCAGAATAAATTGAAATGCCATTGTGGACATGTACTAACTTTGTAATTCAGCGAAATTAATATAACAAAGACCTTCAACTTTCACCTCTATAAAACAAGATTCCTAAGAGTATTTTACCAATAAACATTCAGAACATTTTACAAATAACCACAGGGCTATTTTGAGAATTGACTGAGATTATGCACATAAAACTGTTCACTAATGTCTGGCACTTTGTGAACAAGAAACACAGTGTGCTGGCTCTTACTGATTCTAGTATTTTTTTCATTAAAGGAGGAAGGTCATCCAGCCTCATTACCTAGATAAGGAATGCTCAGAAATAGTAAGTAATGTGCCCGAGATCAATTATGTTGGTGATTGGCTGCAGAGGCCTTTATAAATCATCTCATAATGGAGAACTTAGGTTCTGAAGCAGTGCCCCCTAGTGATTGTGCTTCATGGCCTTCTAATCACATGCCTGTTGTCCTTAGAGATTCACTCTCATGGGCCACTCCAGCTACTCAAAGCTGAATTATTGCACCAGCAATTTGCCACAGTTCTCCAAAACACACTGCCTCTCACCTATAACAAAAAAGAACCAAGTCAAGTTCCAGTAGTTCATCCAGAGGTTGAGATCTAAGGATCTCAGATTGAAACCAGCATGAGAAGAAATGTCCATGGTAATAAATTAATCAGCAAAAAGTCACAAGTAGAGGTGTGATTCAAGTGCTAGAATGCCAGTCTTGAGTGGCCCTGAGTTCAAGTCCTAGTTCCAACAACAACAACAACAACAAACCTTCTTTTGTATTTTGAGGATACATGAGAACAGGCATATGAAAGTTACTTACAAAATGGTGCTCTTCTTGACATCTGCTGCAAAAAGCTATTGTTAAAGAGCTATAGTAAAAGGAAGGATTAAAAACAATTTTTAAAAAGTCTCACTTGTTGGATAAAAAGCATTGACGAGGAACCCATGGAAGACTTTTGAGTAGGTGAAGCTGTTTGGTATAAGTTACATTCTACTTCAAAATGAAAGTTCAAGAATGTTTACCCAGTTATTCTCTAGGACAGGACCGGAATCTGAATCTTTAAGACTGAACACGCTATTAACCCTGAATGTTCTTTTCATTAAGATTGAAAGCTTATTTGCTCATCTTTCTGTCCAACACAGTCCATAGCAATCACCAGGCCTTTTTTGAAAATCCAAACTGCTTTTTCCGATGCTACAAACTTCTTTCCTAGAACACTTTAGTTGTTTCTACCCATGTTGTGAATTTGTCATTTCTATCCCTTCTTAAACTTCTTTATTCTATGTAAAGTCATTCCCATAGTTTTCTAGTCAAGGATGCTTGTGACCGGTCTCAAGCAGTAACTCCTCCCTTCCCCATGTTTCTCTCCACTGTGCTTTTACCAGTATTGTTAGGTCAGGTGGAAATCTCTGCCACCTTTCCACACATTTCAAGTCCTGTCCTGCCCTCAAGCAAATGTAATTTCTCCCACCTGTGAGTTCATGTCTTATATTATAGATGTATTCCTAGTAATTTTTCAGTGCTGTAAAGGAAAATATGACTCTAAGGATTGTACGGGTCAAGATAAAACCATGTGAATTGATACCTGCATCATGTATCATGTATGTACACAAGGAATATCTGAGAACAAATAGCCCCAAGAGGCCATTAGAACTTGCATCTAGATACCCCCTTAGGCTACACAAAGGAAAAAGCCTTAAGCATTCTTGGGAGACAGGTAGGTTATGGGGAGGTAATGAAAAAAATACACTAAATAAAGGTTTTTCAGTCAGGCCTTCTGTACAGGTTTAAGTCAGGTTATTTCTCCACTGATTTGAGCTGCTCAAAGAAAGCTATTCTTACAAATGGACATTTCTTTTACAAAAGGAAAATGTATGCCCTGTTTTTTTTCACTACTGCCAACTTTAAATGACTTTGAGCTTTAAAAAAAATCCCATAGCAATTATTCATGATTTGGGTGGCAGATGCTTCTGTTCATCATAACTAATCACTACTTGGTATCTGCAAATATCTACTCTTGTCTGATATTACTAATACTTGGATTATCATGGCACAGATTAAATTTGAGGTCTTTCCTCAATTAGATTTCTCCAGAAGGACATTTTTAAAGGATAAAATGAATAGAAAAAAATACAGTTGACCTCCTTTGGAAATGTCAGGGTGGGGTGATCGTCATGGAAATCCTCCATTCTGCTAACACCGCCTCATCCTTACAGCCTCCAGAGGGAAAAAGTACTTGCAATCACTTTAAATTGCATTACTTCACAAAGACTGATGTGACTGAGTGGCTCCATTGTCCTGGGGAAAATAAAAGCTAAAGAAAAGAACCCCCCCTTCTAATTCTTAGTTGTTTAAGAGCAGCCCCAGTATTGAAAATGGTGGCTTTGAACAGATAATTTGTCAGATGCTCATCTCAACAAAAATCCCTGGAATTGCCCTGTAGCCTGGAAAGGAACAGAACCATGAAAAGGAGGTACACCAAGGGCCTCCATAGAAAATCCAGCTCAACTCCCTCCTCCAGTGACTCTTCCCAGGAGCCTCAGGACCATGGCATCCTGTGGGCCCCAGGCAGTGTGTATCTCAGAATTGCTTCTCCAATAAACTGACTCCTTTCCCAAAGGCCCAGAGCCTTTGGTCCTAGGGGACTTCTCCAAAGAGATTGCTTTGAGTGACAAAAGAAGGACTAAACTTCATGTCCTATAAATAGACTGGAACCCATATTAATACCCTTAAGTGTTCAGGGAAGGGTCACATCAGTCTCAATAACAAGAAAACCATTTCACTGGATGGTCTCTGTTTAATTCATAGGGATTTAATAGTAGTGTGCATACTAAATATTAATCCTTGCTGAACCCTAGTACTCATGAGAGGATGTAGTCCAGGACCATAGATGACACCAAAAATTGGTAAAGTTCTTTATAAAAATGGTATGGTATTTGCACATTACCTATGAAAGTAGTTTTGTAGATTTAAACTGTCTCTAAGTTACCTATCATACTTAAATAATGTAAATGCTATAAATAGTTGTGATACTATATCATTAAGAAGTAATGATAAGATTTTAAAAATGTCCATACATTTCCGCTTAGACACTTTTTTCGATCAATGGTTAATTGAATCCTTATATGTGGAGCCTGCAGATAAGGAGGGACAATTACAGTTTTGTTTTTTACATGATATTTCATTTTCCTTGATAAAAAAAATTAAGCACACTCAGGTTTTTTCTCTAATATATTTACAGTATAAAAGATAGATAATATATAATACGATGTTTAAAAAGTGTCTTTTGTAATGACTCTAAGACCCTCATTTAATACAAAATGTTTTTTTCACTCCTAGTATGTATAAAGAAGCATGTTAAACACCAGAATAATGCCAAGAGATGACATGTTTCCTGGGTCTAAGAAAGTAAAGGAATCCAATGAATGTCTCTTTAAATTATGATGCCAATTGTACTGATTATTTTTTCATTAAAGGTAATTGGGTCTGGGCATAGTGGTATATACCTATAATCCCACACTCCAGAGGTAGAGGCAGGAGGATCACAAGTTCAAGGCCAGACTACTACTCTCTCTAGAGAAACCCTGTCAAACTAAATTCATATAAAATAAAACAATAAAGTAAATGAAAGATATATGAGACTCAGCCACTAAGGCTCTTTTCTGACATTCTCTTATCTCCTTAAAGATTAGTTCTCCCAAAAAATGAACACAATTAACGTCAATCCTAATAAATCACGTATCACAAAGCCTGGAAGAACACTGTCAGCAGCAAGCAAGAGGATCACAGTTTGAGATCAGCTCAGACAAAATGTTAGTGAGACCTCATCTCAAAGAAGATGGTGCTGTGTAGAAGGCATAATTGAAAAGAAAAAAATCTGAGGCCACCCCCAGGTAAAAAGCATGAACATCTAGCTGAGAGTGACCTGAATAATAATCCTGATTGAGCATGAGGCTCAAATGACAGAACACTAGTTTAGCAAATGACAGGTCCTGAGTTTAAATACCAGCTCCACTAAAAGAAAATAATAATAAATAATAAAGTTGTCTATAAGCCCCACTCCTATCTTCTTTTATGAAGATGATAAACAAACTTCTGAACTTCTCAGGTCATTGGCCATTTGCCTTCAGTGATGCCACATTACAAGTGATAATGCCTTACTGACTGATAACCTGTCTGTTGTCAGGTTATCTCAGCAGACTTAGAGATCCAAAACTCCAGAGAGGAAAGGAGAAAGTCCTTCACTCCTACAAACCTATAATATAGTTAGATAGGCTTTCAGCAAACATTCACACAAGCAACTTCTATTCAGTGTAAGAAAGAAAAAAATAAACTTGAAACATTAGTGTCCACTGAATATCTGGCTAGGCACTGAGTAATGCAGGTCTATACAGCAATATAACAATTCAGTAAATAAAGAAAAGATTCTATGTATAACTGTAAATCATGATGAGTATCAAGAAGCCAATAAGTAACAGAAAATCATCCATAAAGATGAATGAGAGAAGATCTCTATGAAGAGGATTCTGAAAGTCAAGAAATAATCATTATGAGAACTTTGGTCCAGAAAGAACAGTGTGCTAAAGGCTCTAAGGGAAGAAGGAAAGAAGAAACAAGAAAGGAAGGAAGGAAGGAAGGAAGGAAGGAAGGAAGGAAGGAAGGAAGGAAGGAAGGAAGGAAGGAAGGAAGGAAGGAAGGGAGGGAGGGAGGGAGGGAGGAAGGGAGGGAGGGAGGGAGGGAGGGAGGGAGGGAGGGAAGGAGGGAGGGAGGGAGGGAGGGGAAGAAAGAAAGAAAGAAAGAAAGAAAGAAACAAACAAAGAAACAAAGAAACAAAGAAACAAAGAAACAAAGAAACAAAGAAACAAAGAAAGAAAGAAAGCTCCAAGAGATTAGAGTAGCTTATTTATTGGAGGAAGTAGAAATTGAGATGTTAAGTGTTAAGCAAAAGGCTCCATAAAGAAAGGAATTGAGGTCAGGCATTGGTGGCCCACACAGGTTATCTTATCTACTCAGGAAACTTATATCTGAATGATCATAATTTGAGGCCAACCCAGGAAGAAAAGTCATTAACCAGAAATATCTGGGCTAGAGACATGGTTCAAGTGGTAGAAGCTCAGCCAACCAAGTGCATGGCTTTGAAGTCAAAACCCCAGTACTGTCCCCTCACACAGAAAAAAAAATGGAATGGATTTTAGAATTTATGAGAACTAGCGTGTTTTATACCACAAAACAACTATATTTCTCTTTTTCATGAGCTAATTCCTTATTTTTTTCTATTTGTGACATTGATCAAGATGTCTTATACTCACAAACTAACATGTTAAATTAAAAGCCTTTGTACCACTACATAAGGAAAATAAAAAAGGGATGTGTCAGAGCAAGATACAGGCTGATAAGAAAGCAAATATGTTCATTTAGTTGAAGCACAGTTTGTGAGAGACTAATATGTTTACTGTTTTTCTGCAAACTTTAATAAATGATACAAAATCTATAAGATTACTAATCAATTTTACTAATCAAGATTATTATAACACAAGATTGGATTATCAAACTACTTCAGTTTTGCCTGAAGCAAGTAGCTGGAACCTGTAATCCTAGCTATGAAGGAGGCTGAGATATGAGGATCATAGTTCAAAGCCAACCTGGCAGGAAAGTCCATGAGACTCTGATCTCCAATTAACCACCCAAAATCTAGAAGTTGAGCTATGGCTCAAAGAGGTAGAGTGCTAGCCTTGAACATAAAACCTTAATGATAGTGAGTTCAAGCCCCAGGTCGAAGAGACACACACACACACACACACACACACACACACACACACAAACACACACCCCACAAAGCCTACTTTAGTTTTATAATTTTGAAATTGCTGTTTTAAATATAGCTTAATGACATGAAAAAAGTACCCATGGACTATAGAACTTACAATATATAAGCTGTATTCTATTAGCACAGTTGAACACATTTGATGAATTACCTATAAAAATCTTGAGCCTTGTGTCTCCTCTATCAGACTTTGCTAACTTTTCTATAAGACCTAAGTATTTCCTGGATCCAGCCCTACACTACAACCTTAGTTCTCAAGCTAGTTCTTATGCCTGCATCTCTCCTTGCACCGAGTTCCTAAAGCATAAACCATGTTTATCATTTGTCTTAACTACATGACCTTGCATACCATAGTGGTACAAAACTATATATCTACCGAAACAAATGTGAATGAGGTTATTAAGACTTACTTTTGGGGTTATAAAAGATTAGACCTTATTATTCTTGAGGTCATCAAAGACATGCATACATGAAATTTAAAAGAGGATATTCATTTAGAGACCCCTTTTCCCCACATTCAAGCGCCAAACCCAAATACTCCCTCAGCTGTTTTGACACTGCATCCTTTTTAATGTTTATTCTTCTTCCATTCTTCACTCTCATGATCCTGTGAGTCTAGAAAACATAGCCATGTTTAAACATCTGGGATTCATCAGATTGATTCTGTTAATCAAAGTTCTAGAGATCAATTCCAGATGCTGACTAACTAAAATTACACTAGCCCTGATCACATTGTTAACCACAGTCAATCCTAACTCTTCTTATCTTGAAAGTAGCTTAATTTGTATAGGTCGCGGTTACACTCTACACTGTTTTTCTTTAATAAACTCTTAATATAGAGATTAGACTGTGAATATTAATAAAAATTGGAAGTCATACATTAAGTCAATGATACCATCAAAAGAATAGAAAAAATGGATTCTGTTCAAGTGTCCACTCTATACTGGATGCTACAATGGCTAATTACATATGTATTATGTAACTGATTTAATTCTCATAACAATTGTGTAAATAGAAACCATCTTCATTATGTAAATGAAGAGATACAGGCAGTAGAAGTCAATTCCATTGCTGAAGAAATTAGATCTTTAATGTCTAAGCAGAGATTACAGTGTCATTTTCTGACTGCATATCCAGAATTCTTTAAGCTGCTTTTTAATGCACTCTACACAATATGGGCCACAACAATGAATGTGAAAAATATATCTATCCACAAACCTGCTTGGAAACTATTTTTCCAAGCAAAGTCATAAATATAAAACCTTTACTTAATTTTCAAATATAACTAAGTATTTTGTTCATATTTTATTAATATAGTTAACTTGTCTACTAACACAATTGAATTTTCATGAAGTACCAAAAAGACTGGACTGTGAAGAAAACAAATTGGATCAATCTAATTCCAATGCTAAAGGTTCAGTGATAAGCACTCTGGATCTGCACAGCTCTACAAGAATCCAGTGCTATCAGTAAAAGTGTAGGCGGACTTCAGTGACCTAAAGGATTATGGGAGAGAAGTTGCAACTTGATCTTCCATAACAACCACAAACTTACTTTGAAGAGCAGAGTTCAGAGTGCTGTAATAAGTCCACAAAAATGAAGATAAACATATTTGAGAAGAAGAGAATAAAAGAGAGGAAGAAAGTGAAGGAAGAAGAAAGAAGACAATGAATTAAACTCTGAATTTGTTAAGAAGACAATATAATTGTCTTCCAATAGTTTAAAATCCAGGATTTGGTTACATAACTGGGCTGAGGAGGTACTGGACCTTCCTCCAAGATCAAGATTCCAATGTGAAGGCAAGATCCTACGTAGAAATTAAACTGATATCAAGACCTAAGTGCCTTTGGCTTCAGTAGAAGAAAATGCAATTACTATGTGGCAGGAAGTCACACTAAATTTAGGTCTTTAGAAATACCAAAACACAGCCAGGCACTGGTGGTTCACATCAGCTATTCAGGAGGCTGAGATCTGAGGATTGAAGTTCAAAGCCAGCACAGGCTGGAAAGTCTGAAATTCTTATCTCCAATCAACTACTCAGAAAAGCGAGAAGTAGCACCATGGCTCAAGTGGTAGAGTCCTAGTCTTGAGCACAAAGAGATAGCACCCAGGCCCTGAGTACAACAAGCCCTAGGACTAGCAAAAAGAAAAAAGAAATACCAAATTACCAAAGATTAATTATCATTTAGAAAGCTTACAGTTACTTCTTAAGCACTAGAACTGCCAATAAATCACTGCAAGTGAGAGATGAGACACAATGACAGATAAACTACCAATATCTTATACTTAAATCAGCTGTGGAGTCAAAATGAAAAAGACCATATTATGAAATATCTAGAGACACAGTTATCTATCAAGAAAGAACAAGGGATAACTAAAACACTAACGAGTGTTTGAAGGGTAGAGTATGAAAGAAAAATTGAGGTAGTTAATCTGAACAAAGTACATCATAGAAGACTATGTTATTTAAAAAACAAAAACAAGTAAAAGTGTTAGAAGTTAAAAATAAATTCACTGCTAGATTCATTTCAGTGAATCTATAAAGAAACCAAATAACACACTAGTTCCACAAAGAAACTGAATAACACAAGAGCCACTGTAAAAGAGACAATGAACTAGAAGCAAGAACTGGAGATTTTGCATCACTGAGAAACAAAATAAGAAAATGTAAGGTAGTGGCTATGACCTATTACAAACAGAATAAAAGTTAAACGTAAAAGCTTGAATAGTTTTGTAGAAATAATAACCATGAACTAGCAACATTTGGAGTCTGTCACAAAAAGCTTGAATCCAGTAAGTATAAATAGCTCTTGCTAGTAAAGAAGAAAAAGACAAAAAAAAAAAAAAATCCTTCACTTGCCATCCAAAACAGACATACAAATGACCAGAGTCATTCCAAAGAAGTGAAAATGCCTACTCTGCTGCCTTAGCAATCAGAAAAGTGCAAATTAAGAACATACTTTATTTTATTGGTCTAGTATAAAAATTCTGATGGGGTCCGTTGTACATAAGGAAGCAATCAAAATATATCCACCTCTACTGTAGAATAATTTGTTTATTCACATTTTATTAGAATGTATTAGTTGTAGGAGGGGATTTGGTGATATTTCCACATATGCATGCAGTATACCCTAATCAAACTCTCCCCTTCTGTCTCCCTGTCTCAGCTCACCTGTTTAAAACAAGTTTAACAAGTTTCATTGGTTTTTTGTTTTGTTTTTTTTGTCTGTTGTGGGGCCTGAACTCTGGGCCTGGGCACTGTCCCTCAGTTCTTCAGCTCAAGACTAGCACTCTACCACTTGAGCCACAGCACCACTTCCAGCTTTTTCTGCTTATGTGGTGCTAAGGAATCAAACCGGGGACCTCATGCATGCAAGGCAAGCACTCTACCACTGAGCCACCTTCCCAGCCCCTTCATTGTTGTTGTTGTTGTTTTACATACATGTAAATGAAGTACTCCAATCCCATTCACCTTCACTCTTTCCATTCACCCTCCTCCCTACAGATCCATAGTAACAAAAACAGCAGGGTACATTAAGACTAATGGAACAGAATAGAGAACCAGAAACAAAAAAAGCACACAGTTATAGCCTTCTGTTTTTTTGACAAAGGAGACAAAAACACACAGTGGAGAAATGACAGTTTCTTCTACAAATGTTGTTGGGTGAAGTGATTATCCACATGCAAAAGACAAACTCTCTCTCTCTGTACAAAAATATACTCCAAATGGGTCAAAGATACAAGTATAACATCTGGCTCTCAGAGAGAGAGAAATTATGGAAGATATTGACATTGGTAATTATTTTCTGAGTGGTACTCCAGTTGTCAAAAAAAATAAATAA
This sequence comes from Dipodomys merriami, assembly GCF_024711535.1. NCBI lineage: Eukaryota > Metazoa > Chordata > Mammalia > Rodentia > Heteromyidae > Dipodomys > Dipodomys merriami. The sequence continues at coordinate 146,926 of NW_027206261.1, forward strand.
GAGCAAGGATTGACAAAGCATACTGCATCAGATTAAAAAGTGGCAGTACAATAGGGACTTGATTTGGGAATCAATCATTTTGTAAATCTAGACTAACTTGTATCTCATCCAGAATTTTACTGGTAAGACCAAAATTGTAAACTTAAAAAACAAGGGCTGGGAAGGTGGCTCAGTGGTAGAGCGCTTGCCTAGCATGCATGAGGCCCTGGGTTCAATTCCTCAGCACCACATAAGCAGAAAAAGCCGGAAGTGGGGCTGATGCTCAAGTGGTAGAGTGCTAGCCTTGAGCTGAAAAGCTGATGGACAGCACCCAGGCCCAGAGTTCAGGTCCCAAGACCGGACCCAAAAAAAAAAAAAATTAAAAAACAAAAAACCTGCTGGGTGCCAGTGGCTCACACCTGTAATCCTAGCAACTCAGGAGGCTGAGATCTGAGAATCGCGGTTGAAAGCCAGCCTGGGCAGGAAAGTCTGTGAGACTCTTATCTCCCATTAACCACTAGAAAACTGGTAGTGGTGCTGTGGCTCAAGAGGTAGAGCGCTAGCCTTGAGCTGAAGAGATGAGGGACAGGGCCCAGGCCCAGAGTTCAAGCCCCACAACCAAAAAACAAAACAAAACAAAACAAAACAAAACAAAAACATTTGATACATCAGTCCCAGAAGACACATTAAAAAGAATTATGTGATTTACTAAAACATTTTCCAATAATAGAAAAGGGGATAACAAAATCTTATTTTAGGGCTGGGAGGGTGGCTCAGTGGTAGAGCTTTTGCCTTGCATGCCTGAGGCCCTGGGTTCGATTCCCCAGCACCACATAAGCAAAAAGAAAAAAGCCAGAAGTGGCGCTGTGGCTCAAGTGGTAGAGCACTAGCCTTGAGCTGAAGAGCTGAGGGACAGTGCCCAGGCCCAGAGTTCAGACCCCACGACCGGACCTCCCCCCACCCCCCCCCCCCGCCACCACCCCAAAAAAAATCTTATTTTAAAATTAGGTAAAAAGGAGAGAGAAAAAGAGAATAAATTCACTACAGCATAGCTTTATAAAATTACATAATTGTGAAACTGACAGCCCCATAGGATAGATGGGTGAATGACAAAGCCATGGTGTTGATGAAAAATGCAAGTTGAAATAAGTGACATTCATTAAGGGGTGAGGATGCACTGTGTACCTAATTATGAAATTCCCACAGGTACATGCTTTGAAATTCAAACCAGACTCCATTTAAGGATGAATAGTTCATATGTGGTAAGTTTATTTTCAATTTATTTTGTTTTGTTGGTTTGAGTTATTACTTTGTTATTTTATTAAGTAGTTCTACAAAGTGGTTTCAATTTAACATATCAGTTTGTGAGTACAATTCATCTTGATCAATGTCAGCCTTTTCCATCACTGGCGTGGCCTATGCCAGTGCCTTCTTCCCTGAATTTCCCTGGGAAGCATCTCATAGCCCTTTACTAACTTGCCACACAGCTCTTCCAACATGCATAACAGTTTGTACCATTCACATCTGAAAATTTTTCTATGAGTAAAATAACAAAATGGAATTTGAGTATATATTTAGGATATGCATCATGAGAACACATGAAATAGACAATAAAATGTTGGTTGAAAAATAATATAAATGCAAGATACTATTATGTGACATAACTGATGATCTATTCATTCATAGGTCTCAACCATTATAGCATGCAGGAAGCTCATATGATATACAAGTTATCTCTGTAGAAAAATCTAATAGAGCTTCATTGAATGCTAATAGCCTCTGATGATCTTAGTCATGTATTTTACTATTCATATATGACTCACTTCCCCAATGTCACCTAAAAAAATTACTTCCTTCCATGTTATTATTGCAGGAATGAAGATCACAGTTCTTACTGGAAGCTGGTGACTCACACCTGCATGACTAGCTGCTGAAGAGGCTAACATCTAGAGAGTTGCTATTTGAGGCCAGCTTGAACAGAAGAGTTTGCTAGGCTCTATATCCAAAACAACCAGCAAAAGCAGGGCTACAGGAATGGCTCAAGTGACGAGAGTGGTGGTGAGCAAGCAAGTATAAGGCAAGAAATCTATCCTATTTAGCAAAACATGGCAGATTGTATGTTTCAGAAATAGCCATTCCAAAGCCACTAGCAAATTTCCACACAAGGGTAGTTGAGTAAAGCAAATTCAAATGTAAAAGAAACATTAAAATATCAGCATATGTAAAGAATTAGTAAAGAGAGGAGAAATAAAAAAACAAGTCAAGAATACTTTATGCTAGTAATATTTGGGAAACGTTCTACATCAATAAGGAAAGTAGAAAAATGAGACTTAACTATATACTCAGGTGGTTATAAGAGAGCAATATAGCAAACTGTAATAATAAACTAATAATAATGAACTAATAATCTTAAATTTCGTATGAAAGGGGGGTAAACAAACACATCATTAGAATGCTGTTAGCTCAAGTTAAATTGGTGACATTGATCTTCCTCAGTGATCATGCTTCAGTCCTCAGCAGTAGAATGGATCAATGAACAACGTAATAAGACAACAGAGGCAACTACATATATTCAAAAATTGCTTGTTTGGACTATTTGTAGGCTGTTGTAGTTTTTTTTGATGGTTCTATTTTACCTCTGATAATAGTTGTATCTGAATGTATTCTTGCTCTATTCACAAATAAAAAAAAAGATAATAAAAAACACTAAAAGAAATCTACTCTGGCTTTATCCTATTTTGTCACTTTCTAAGCAGTTAATCATTTCAAGCCCATGGGATCAATAGTTTCCATAATTACTAGGAGGACTACTAGCGCTATACCCCTTGATTAGTTCTCAATGCTCATTGAGCAGACCAATGAAGATTTTGTGATTTTAACTTGTGCCCTCTATAACCTTCTTCTACTAGAATAAATAGGATTCTGACCACAAGGAAAGTTCAATGTTCTAGACAGCATAAGATTGTGTTTTTTTTTTGTTGTTGTTGTTGTTGCTTTTTTGGTTTTTTGTTGCTGTTGTTGTTTTTTGTACATCGTGGGGCCTGAACTCTGGGCCTGGGAGCTGTCCCTCAGCTCTTCAGCTCAAGGCTAGCACTCTACCACTTGAGCCACAGTGCCACTTCCAGCTTTTTCTGCTTATGTGGTGCTGAGGAATTGAACCCAGAGCATTATGCATGAAAGGCAAGCACTCTACCACTGAGCCACCTTCCCAGCCCTAGCATAAGATCTTGACAACATATAGAACTCTTTCAAGAAATGAATATGACCCAGACAGTGCTATATCACACCTTAGCTTCTCAAGAGGAAGCTACCCATAAGACCATAGTCTAACCCAGGCAGAAAAATTCATGAGATTTCATCTCCAATTAACAAGCAAAAAGCTATGTTGGAAGCCTAGCCCAAGTGGTAGAGTACAGGTAAGAAAGCAAACAAAATGAAAATGAGTACCTTAGTGCAAACCCCAGTATTGATGAAGCTAATCAAATGAATATGGATTTCTATCCTGCGGGAAATTTTTTTTTAATTTTTTGTACTTTTTTATTGTAAAAATACTGTACAGAGGGGTAACAGTTACATGAGCAAGGTAATGAGTACATTTCCTACTGAGCATTGTCGCCTCCTCCTTTGTTTTCCCCCTACTATCCCTTCCCTCCCACTTATTTTTTTTTAATATTATTTTATTTTATTTGAGAACATACTGTACAGAGGGGCTACAATTACATGGGCAGGATAATCCTGCGGGAAATTTGTATGTATGACCTCCTATGTTAGCTTGTTTTATATTTCTATGACTGAACCATGCAGAATACATAAAGACAAAGACAAGAAAAATTTTATTACAATCCTAAAAGCTTGAAAGCCCAAGGTTAAAGGGCTATCTTTTTTGATAGCTTTCTTGCTGGTGTGGATTCTCTGAAGAGCTGTTAACAGGTAGGCATCACATGGTAAGATAGAGCAAGCCTACTATTTCAAATCTCCTTCCTTTTTTATTTTTCAAATAAAACCATAAAAGCAATCATGGTGGTCCTATCCTCATGACCCCATCCAATTTTAATTACCTTCTCAAAGCACTCACCTTCAAAACTATTAATATACAACACTGGAGATTAACTTCTCAATACATAAATTCCTGGGTAAACCATCTAACCAACAAGCATTTAATGCAAATTGTGTTGCTTTAACTGTTGTATCCTTTGTCTTATTCTCTATGATTAAATAAATCTTCCAAAGTACTCATTTAATGGATTATTTTTTGTTCATTTCACTGGGCTCAGAGGTGTCTTTCAGATACAGTTACAATCCTTCCATACAAAGCATAATTTTCCCTTAGAGTAAACGTAACAAGCTACATACATCTGGGTGGTGTGTGGTTGCAAGGGTTTGTGAAACAGCCCTGGAAAACAAAGAGGTCACAAATCCTTTTCTCAAAGAAAAACAGAAATCAGTTCCTACTTTTCATCCAGGCAGAAAGCCAAGCCTAAAATAAGAAAACTCATATGTTTGTATTTGAGAGAAAGTTGTCTACATAAGTAAGGATTTTCCCCCAAATAAAAAAGTTCACATTCTGATGGCTTTTGGTAGATGATGGAAATGTAATGGTCAGACTACAAAACTTCAAAAATATTTCCCAAATACCTTGAGGTAATTTTTGAAAAGAAGGAAAAGCAAGATAAAAGAACCACAGCAATCACCAAAACTGATTAATGCAGAGGGCAGCTATGGTATTTAAAGGTTCACCACTTTCCCTACACTCAAGTACAGCAGAAATTTGTTCCCAGATATTTTTGTCCATGTCCCAAAGAACAAAGACCTCTGACAAAACAGGAGACAGATTGTGAGACTGCCCACTCTCGTTCCCCTCTGAGCTTCATTTGTGCTTCAAGATGGGGAAGACAAATGAGTATTAATCTTCTTTTTTGTACTTCAGTGTCCAACATCCCAACATCTCAACATCCACAGGGTGGGAATGGACTAAAGATCTCCAAATAAGTGGTGGTTCTTAATTAGGAGGAAGTATTTGATACAAGGACACTTTTGATGGTGATAAATGAAGTAGAAGAAAGTACCACAGGCTTCCAAGGAGGAAATACTGCACACCATCTATAACACACAGTACTAACAAGAAAAAATTCTGTCCCAAAAATCAAATTCAGGGGTTAAAAAATTCTCTATAACAATCTACATGAGTGATCTCAATTTATGAAAGGATGAGCCTCTTAATCTATTGATGTCTGGTGCCCTCACCATAACAGCTCTTTGGAGTGACATTCCTCCAATCATATTTGCATCCAACTGGTGCATTTTCTCATATTAATTTACAGCTAGGAGGTCCTAAATGTAAACAAATACTTAGAACCATTTAGTCCAGCTTTTCTGTTCTAACAAACCTAGCTCTCAAATGCTGATTTGCTGTGACCATAGAAATAAGACACAAAGAGCCAGGTGCTAGTGTCTCATGCCTGTAATTCTAACTACTCAGGAGGCTGAGATCTAATGACCAAGGTTCAAAGCCAGCCCAATCTGTGAAACTCTTATCTCAGCCACCAGTAAACGCGAAGTGGCACCGCAGCTCAAAGTGGTAGAGCACTAGCCTTGAGCACAAGAGCTCAAGAGACAGTACATAAGCCCAGAATTCAAGCCCCACCATTGACAAAAAATAGTAAGACAAAGGATAGTGATTAGAACTCTTCTAGGTATTGTTTTTAACTCTCCTTAGCTCAGCTGCATTATCTTAAATTATGTGAAATGACATTTGAAATTTGCTTTTACCCCTAACAGTATTTGTGAGTAGCTGTAAGCAAAAGTAAATTTCAAGTATAACTTAGATGTTTAAATTTTAATACAAATCATCAACTTTGTTCATTCATTCTCAAAACAATACATTTAATAAAAGACAATTATATATCTTGTACCAAAACATAAGGTATGCTGATTTGTCTTTGTTTTCCATTTCTTGGGTGCATTAAAATATAGCATTTAAAAAATACCAGTAATATTTAGTCAACCTTCCTTCCTAGAGAATTGAAAACCTTACCAAACGATTACTCTTTGTTTCGGGTATTAAAAGGTTACTGATGGATAAAGTAGGCTATGCTCATGTTTTCAACAATCTTTCTTGCAGAGTAGTAAATTGGAAGTTCCATTTATTTATCAATCTATTTATTCTTTCTTTTATTTTTTGTTTTCTATCTGAAATTTCTTTGGCTCGTTGAACTCAAAATTCTGGAATCACTAATCTACTATAGACAGCAAGCTATGTTGAGGAATCCCCTGTCTTCTGAGAAGGCCATGCCCATATCTGGCCAAATGTATCAGAAAGGTCTTCTTTATGTTCAAAAAAAACATGTTGGTTGTTAACACTAGCACCTTGGGATTTCTAGGCCATGACATCTGTCTTCTTCAAGCCAGCCAAATTGCACTCACACAGGACAGCAACACAGTGACAATCACTATGTCCTTGCTGAGTTCGTCTTCTTAAAGAACAGAATTTTCTGTTGTTTCCTAAACCCTGCTCAGTGCCCCCTCCATCACCTGTCCACTATCCTCTAAATAGCTTACTATGTCTACAAAGTTAGGCAACACTTTGCTGACTTGCGCAAAGAGGAAGAGTGCTATTGTTTTTCTGCCTTAGACCCTGAACTTACACTGTTCAAACAGGACAAATTAGATTTGTTGGCAGTCCATAGTATTATTGACATATGAAACTGTAGTCAAATTAAATCTAGATACTTAAACAAATTCTTGGTTTAACCCATATACCCCCTACTGTGTACACATCCCATTGGTGGAATTTTCAGTTGAGTCAAGATCAGCCTATTACATTTTATCTTATTATTGTTAGTCCATTGTTCCACCCCGCTGAGACTTTTACACATACTTTTGCTATGAAATATCTTAAACATATGGAAAATTAGAGACTAACATAATGAGAACCCATGTGTCCAAGTCAAATTTAATAACTTTGAACTTTATACCATTTCTTTAGTGTTTTCTTGTTTAGAAAAACAAACATTAAGAATAGCTGTAACACAATGACAACTCAAATCACACGCCCTTCCTTCTTTCCCCAATCTAGATGTTGCTGCATATCTTTCTTGTCTCAAATTTAAATGCTCTATCATGCATATACATATGTCTATAGACAATATGTAGTATAAAGCCTTCCAAAATATGTTAGCATAGTGTCTTAATTATTCTGTAACTTGTTTTTTAATTTGCCCTTCATGCCTGATAAATAATATAATAGTTTTGTCATTCACTTACATGTTTTTTTCTCTTCTTGCAATGTAGTAAATTGGAACAATGGTACCCTGAGCATCCTTACACCCATCATCTTACTATACATGTAATAATCACTCTAGAAGTAAAATTTCTGGGCTATAGTTACATATCATCATTTAAGCATTAACAAATTGCCTGTCAAAACAATAGTGCTAATTTATATTCCCATGACAATTTAGAAGGTTTCACATAACTCTATATCTTTAGTAATACTTGGTAGCACATACTCAGTTGTGAACTTCCCCAAAAGTTATATGTTATAGTCTTAACCTTCAGTACCTGACAAGTGGACCTTATACACAAATAAAATCATGGCAGAGGAAATTAAGATGAATTTATATTAGAACAGAGTTGGCTTCTAATCCAGATTTCCAGTCTTCTTATAAGAAAAGAACAGGTAGATAAGGTATGTGCAGAGAGAGAGAGAGAGAGAAATGAGGCATGGTGGTACAAACTTCTAATTCCAGCTATTCAAGAGATAGAGGTAAACAGATTGTCTAAAATCAGCCTGACAAAGTAAGCTCCAAACCTATCTGAAGTTTTTTAATAATGAATTTTTTAACTAAAACGGAATGAGGGGGGAATTCAGTGGTACAGTGCTTAAAAATAAACTTTACAATGTCGGGGAGGGGGTGGTGGAAGGAGTTGGGGAGGTAGGGAGGGAAGTGATGGTAGGGGGGAAACAAAGGAGGAGGTAACAATGTTTGCTACGAAATGTACTCATTTACCCTAATCATATAACTGTAACCCCTCTGTACAATATTTTTACAATAAAAATATTTTTTAAAAGTCTAAAAGTTCAATCCCAGTGCAAAAGAAGAAGGAAGACAACAATGAAGAGATAATAGTGACACAGCAGACCTCAAGAGGTTGCTAAGGATTACAACAAATCTCAAAATGCAAAGAAAGAAATACAAGAGATTCTCCCTCAAAATCCTCGTAGAGAAAGACTGACAATACCTTTGACCTCAGATTTCTGGGATGAACAACTGTAAACAATAAATTTCACTGTACTTCATTATAGCTATCCTAAATAAATAATATACCTGATACTGCCATGGATTTTTAAATGCTTGCCAATGTGACATACATAACATAGGTTGTTGTTTTTAATAACACTTTATTTTTAATAGTTATCAATATCTTTTTAATGTAAACTAACTCTGGGTATCATGATTAAAGATGCTTCTTATCCTGTGATCATGTTAACATCTACAAATTTTAAACTTTTTAAGTTTTGCTTTATCCAATTTGTTCTTTGATCTACCTAGATTTGGATTTTGTATATGGAATGAAATAGAAATTAAATTACATTTTTAATCCATTGGATAGTCAGTTCTCCAGGGACCATGTTCAGTCATTTGAATGCCAATTCTGTTATACAGTCCATATTTTATACCTGCATGTAATGGTTTTGCTAGGCTCTATGCAATCTTTCTAATCAAATTGAAATAGCACAATTCCTTAAATTAATTTCTGAAATAGATGTGTAATAACCGTTACCACAAATTTTCATTGGCACTTAAAAAAATCAGTGTCATTTTCCTTTCAGTTTCTAATTCCACTGCATGTTCTTTATGGGACATGACTAGTGTTGTCCTGAATCTGTAACTAGATTTAAAATAGATCTCTTTCTCTCTGATTTTCCAGATTCACTGAGGCCAAGAATAAAACAGCAGGATTTATTTCAAAGTAATGGGATAAATATTGTTGAAAAATTACTACACTTACAATCATCACCAAATAAAAATCAAATATGTAAAGGTTAAAAGGTCAGGAAAGAGCATTTTTATGATGAAACTTTTTAAAGCATTGTAGTATTTCTTTGTGATCTTCTATAAAAGAGAAAATACAATTCTCTCCCAAGCAACTTGTAGGGGTCCTGAAGAAAGCATTACAGATCTTGTTGCCAGGCTTCTAGAGTTGGGAGAACAAAATACTTATAGAAGCAAATGGAAAGGAACAACAAGAAACTAGTCAATTATATAATGCCTGCATCAGAGAGCAACAGCCAAATGTTTCCAGGTGGAAACTCTGAAGAAGCCTTGACAGATATTCAAGAGGTTAAAAAGGAATTATCACTAACTATTCTTAAACTGTGGCAAAAAGTAAAGAGAAACACTTTCAACTCATTCTGTAAATCAACACTAATGTGATTCCTAAGCCAGGCAGACATCATAAGAAAAACACATCTCAATATCCTGTATAATTATAGACTTAAAAATTTTCAACAAGAAAATTAAATTCATCAACATACAAGTTATGTTATGCACCATGACTAAGTGGAAATTATTTTAGGAATTCAAGGTTGGTTTGATATATGAAAATCTGTCAATATAATCTGTTTTATTAATCAAATAAGGGGAAAATAATCAACTTGAGAGATTAGGAAAGGCATTTGATTAAAAAAACAAGTAAATACTCAACAAACTAGGATTGAAAGGGAACTTTTTCAACTAGATAAAATATATCTGTCAAACCTAAAACCTTTGCTCAAAATGGTAGACTGCTACCCTTGAGCAAAAGAGCTTAGGGACTGCACTCAGGCCCTGCATTCAAATCCCATGGCTGACCATAAAACAACAACAACTTATACTGCCAGGCACCAGTGGCATCTTAGCTACTCAGGAGGCTGAGATCTTAGGATCATAGTTCAAAGCCAGCCTAGGGAAGAAAGTCCATGACACTATTATCTCCAATTAATACCAAGAAGCTAGAAGTAGAGCTATGGCTCAAGTGGAAGAGTGCTAGGCACTAGACTTGAGCAAAAAAACTGATCTGAAACCCCAGAACACATACACACACACACACACACACACACACACACACACACACACAAACTACCTCACAGCTAATATCATAATAATGAATGAATGCACGAATGAATGAAAGCTTTTCTCCCAGGGAAGGAATGAGAAAAAAAAATTACAATAACTTTCGCTCTTTTATTTCACATTATACTGGAGACTACAGCCAGGAGACTACAGGACAATTAAGCAAAAAGAAAATATAAAAGGCTACAAGATTGGCAAAAACAGGGACTGGGAAGGTGGCTCAGTGGTAGAGCGCTTGCCTTGCATGCATGAGACCCTGGGTTCGATTCCTCAGCACCACATAAGCAGAAAAAAAAAACGCTGGAAGTGGCACTGTGGCTCAAGTGGTAGAGTGCTATTCTTGAGCTGAAGAGCTGAAGGACAGCACCCAGGCCCAGAGTTCAGGCCCCACGACTGGCAAAAAAAAAAAAAAAAAGAAAAAGAAAAAGAAAAGATTAAAAAAAAAAAGATTGGCAAAAACAAATACACTTTAAAAATTAAAACATAAGTAACTCAAAGCACTTCTTCAAAAAATTACTCAACTGGCCAATAATCATAATAAAAGATGTTTAGCAACATTACTTGTCTAGGAAATGCAAAATAAAAATAAAGTGAAATATACTTCCCATCTGCTAAGGAGTATAATAAAAATAACAAGTAAGTGTCAGTGCAGATGTAGAAAACTCTTATTTTTAACCAGATAATAAAAAATATCTGTGATAGCTTTCAAAAACAATTGTCAGTTCATCAAATGATTTCATCTAAAATTATTTTATTAGGAAATTAAACTCCTATGAACAAACTAAAGAGAAATAAAAATGCACAGAAACTTTTATCTGTGTTCCTAAGTAACATTATTCTGAATAGATCACTAAATACAAAAAATATTATGTACAGTCAATAGAGCATGACTCAAAGATAAAAACAGTTGAGTACTAATGCATGCTACATACTACTGGTGGACCTTGAAGATTTTATGGAAAGGAAAAGATTCCAGACATGATTTCAATATATGAAATGCTCAGATAGGCAAATCTAAACAGACAGAAAACAGCTTGGTAGAAGCCAGAACTCGCAGGAAATGCTATTGAATAATACCTATTTAGGGTATGGGCTTATTTAGGGGACAATTGAAGTGTTTTGGCAAGTACACAGCACTAATGGTATAACAGGTTTACGAATAAGCTAAAATCAATTTTAAAATTTAATGGCTCATAAACTGTATGTTGTGAAAATTTTATTAATTTAATTTGGTATACAAATGGAGAAAAGTATTAGAGTATTGTCTAACATACATAAGGGCCTGGATTTGATCCTGGCACTGAGAGAGAGAGAGACAAACAGAGAGAGAGAGACAGACAGACAGACAGACAGAGACAGGGACAGAGAGAGATAAGAGAGAGGAAATTAAGACCATCTCCTCAATAGCCAAAAAAAAAAAAAAAAGTTAAAAAACTTTACATTAGAAGTGAAAGCAAACTTTTTTAATTTTCTCAAATAATACTTATACACATAAACACATAAATATAAATAGTATATTTAATAGTAAAATTGCAAAAATATTACATTTTATTAAACAAGAATATCTATCAGCACAGTATTGTTTATTTAATACTGTACCTGAACTTCTGTCAGGCACGTTGAACAATCATGATTATATAAGGTTTAAGCTTTGTAGAGGACACATAAAAACATTGTTACTTGCAGATAATATTATCAGCTACACAGATAAACCATCTAAATTAACAAGTTATAACAACTGAGTTTAGCAAAGATGTCAGAGAAAAGCTTCTCTATTAAAAAGTCAAAGATAATTTCATACCATCAAAAAACAAGTAGAAAATATAACAAAATGTAAACCTTTTGGATCACAGACAGACTGGAGGTATTTGGAAAATATTTTTATAAAAAATATATAATTCTAGCCAGGCACTGGTGGCTCAGGCCAAAATCCTAGCTACTTAGAAGGCTGAGATCTGAGGATCACTGTTCAAAGCCAGCCCAGGCTGGATAATCCATGAGACTATTATATCCAGTTAACCACCAGAAAACCAGAAGCGGCACTGTGGCTCAAGTGGTAGAGCTTTTACCTTAAGCTGAAGAGCCCAGGGACAATGCCCAGGCCTAGAGTTCAAGCCCCGTGACCCACAATAAAAAATACATAACTCCTTTTTTATTTATCCAATAAAGCACAAACAAGGTTGCAGTAAAGCTATCCACACAACTATGTTAGTTGCAGCACTATTTACCATAATCAAGATATGGACTCATCCCAGATGCCTCTCAATGGACAAATGGGTCAAGAAATTGTAGTGTGTGTGTGTGTGTGTGTGTGTGTGTGTATGCACAATGGAAACAATGGAAGTTTTAGTCATCCATTAGAAAGAATGATATTATACCATTTATAGGAAATGGAAAGACTTGATGGAAATGAAATATACTAAATGAACTAACCTGGATCCAGAGAAGCAAAGCTTGCATGGTTTACCTCATTTATGGTAGATAGAATGTGCCTTTATATCTATAAGGAAATAACTGAGAAGTATGCAAGTGGTTACAAATGAATTAAAAGAAGTATAATAGACTCTGTGGAGAGCTCAAATAGTATAAATCTTTAGAAAGACTAAGTCAAAGCCCAACTAAATAAGCACCAGGAAAGGGGTAGAAGGGAGTGGGGCTAGGGAAGAGGGGTAAAAGGATAAAGGATGGAAAAGAGGAAAAATGTAGTCAAGAATTTATTGTATATAACACCAAATTAAGAAAAGCCAGGGAAGGGGTAGTTTGAAGGGAGGTAGAACGCTGAAGGGATGATACAGCGCAAGCTGCACTATATTCATAAACTGCTGTGTTATATGGCATCTCTTTTATACAGCTACTAAAAGACAATGAAAAGTTTTTTAAAGAAAATATAAAATACCATTAAAATATGAAACTTTTGTAGAGTATTGGGAAATGGTCTGAGCAAAGATATTTCCTGTGCATGCTTAAAGATTGGTGATAGTTAAAGGCCAAGAATGGGAATGCTAGGGACACAGTGACCACGTAAAGAAAGAGAATGGGCAACAGAGTAAGTTGTGGGTACAGTGACCATGTACCAGAACTGGCTTAAACAAGAGAAATGCATTTTCTCACGTATCCAGAAGCTTGAAGTTTAAGATCAAGGTACTAGCTGGGCCATGTTTCCTTCAAAGCATGAAGGAAGAAATCAATCTGTTCCAGGCCTCTCCAGCTTTTGTTCTTTCCTGGCCTTTGGCAGCATATCTCCAATATATATAGGCTATGTTTCTTGCAAGCTTTTGTTTCCCAGTTTCCACTTTTTAAAGGATACCAGTCATATAGGATATTGGATTAGCACCCACTCTACTGACTTCATGTTAACTTGATTACCTCTGTTAAGATCCTATCTCCCAATAAGGTCACGTACTGACTTTCCTGAGGTTAAGACTCCACCATTCTATGCCTTAACATAAGCTACAGTTGAGAGGGAGCTTTTGTGATTAGTGGAATACAGTGCTGCCCAGCCATACCTGATAATAATGTAAATTAAATGATTTTTAGTTTGAGGAACAAGTAGAAATATTAACAGCAGCAAAAAAAGTTAGTGTAGGTAATAGGATCAGAGTAATGTTAGCTCTAACAATCTACAAGTGCTTTATTAAATCTTCTGGAAATTAGGACTTTGTATTTTGGGTCATGGAAGATCTACAGCAAAATACAGTTTCAGCAAAATAGAATACTGGAACTACCCAGAAAAGTTCAACTAACAGCCTACCCAAAAAAAAGGGGGGGGACCATAACAAAGAAATCTGCTGGAGGATACACAATCCCAAGAATTTTGCACGCTCTAACAATGAACAGCAGATGGTACTAAATCCAAAGAACATCGGTAAATAAAATAGCCAATGGTTTCAATCAGTTGAAAAACTGGAATGTTAACTCCAAATCCTATGTAAACCAGTTTCCAGAGAGAATTTTTTTTCTTTTTAAATAAAAACATATTTGCATTCTGATGGCACATTTCTTCAAGGCTTTCAAAGCACGTCCATGGGTAGGTTTTCAGTTTTAAGAGTCATCCATGGCAGGCCACTTTCAAGTTGGTATTATGGGGCTGTTTTCATTATAAAGGTAGAGTCTGTATTTCAGATCCACTGCAGAATCCAGGAAGGGAAGCTGGCTTCCCTGGAATGGTAACGATCATTTATGAGCATGCCTATGTGAAAATAAATGAGATGTGTGACTACGGTAGAAATTACAAAAATAAAAGCAAGCTGGAAAATTACATCTTTCCAGATATATTGCCATTAAATGCTCCAAATTCTGTTCTCATCAATGCTTTCGGCAAAATAGGGATGGCATATATTGGTGATGCAGTAGATTATACAAAAATTATCCCAACCCATAGATAACACTTTATATTAACTGAAAATTATCACCTCTAACAGGGCTATACTCTAAACCAAAGAACATGAGGAGAAAAATAGTCAAAATTACCCTCAATAAAACCCCTGTGTTTTCGTGCATTCTTTACAACCTGGGAGAAAATTGGTATTTTGTGTTTTTCCTTTGGGCTTTTGCATTGTGTATTTTGAGAAGCAAATCAAGTAATTAGCTAGTACATAAAGCCTAGATTATAATAGATACATGCTAGGTAGATGGTTTTGAAAGTTGAACTTGGATAAATGATTCGACTGTTCCACTTTCCTCTTAAAAGTACCTTGCATGATTAAGATTCATTTCATTTTCTCTCATCAATAAAATACGTTTAGCCCTCACCTAGCACTTCTTTGGCCTGCTCTCTCTTATTATTCTTGTCTCTTGCCTCTTAGGATATCTGTGGGGGGGGTTGTTATTTATTTATTTATTTATTTTTATTGTGTGAATACCATACAGAGGGGTAACAATTACATGGGCAAGATAACAAGTACATTTCTTATCAAGCATTGTTACCTCCTCTTTGAGGATATCTGTTTTTGTTTCTGTTTCTCTTGGAGCCTTAAGGTTCTGAAAGGCCGGTGCTGATTCCTGCAGTGCCTATAGAAGGAGTAGTTTAGTCTGCAGTATAGCAGTATTGGAAACTATGTGGGCCTTTGCCAGACTCTGCCATGTACAGTTATAAGGTCACTAGACCTCTCTAGTCAATACTATAAGGTTGTACTTAGTGTCTAATTTACATGATTTACACAGGATATATAATTTTCATAGACAAAAAGACAGACATATAGACAGACAGACATATAGATAAGGAAACAGAGCTTAGAGAAAGTAAACACTCACGCCTTTAATACTGGCTACTCAGGAGGCTCATATATAAGGATCATGGTTCAAAGCCAAACTAGGCAGGAAAGTCTGTGAGACTCTTTATCTCCAATTAACCACCAGAAAATGGGAAGTGGTGCTATGGCTCAAAGCGGTAGAATGGTAGCCTTGCGCAAAAAAAAACCCTCAGGGATAGCACCCAGGCCCTGAGTTCAAGGCCTACCACAGACTCCACGCTCCTCCCTCCTCCCGCCCCCCAAAAAAGAAAGAAATTCTGACTGGCTATTTTAATTTAAGCCTTCAAAATTTCAGAGCCATAGGTCTACCCTACCCTATGCTCATAACACCAAAGTCATAGCAACAACTGAATGTTCCTCAGAAGTCCCTGGTCCAGCACTCAGACGTAAACACAATCATGGAACAAGTGACAAGTCTGCAGGCTTTTCTCTTCTGCTTCCTAAAATGTGTTTCTGAAGAGGCTGAATGAGCTGGTTCTACAGCTTCTCCCAGCTACTTCAGAGGATCTAAGCCTTGGACAATATGAAAGAGCTAACACATACCACATGATGGATTCTAATACATCAGGAACAACTGAATTACTTGCTCCATAATCTCTCAGAGGTTGTTAAGCCAAATTTTGTAAATTACCTTAATATCTCTCTTAAAGAGGTTTCATATACATTATATATAACCTTAGAGTATATATAAAATTTTCTGAACTTAGTAATTTTACTCATTTGGCCCTGATAAGTACATGGAAAAGAAACAGGAAACAAATGAGAAATCTTGAACTCTCAGGTGACTCTGACTTAATACTAATAGTTAATAATCAATACTTGATTTGTTCACAGTCTTTGAATTTGCCCTTATTTATCTAGCTATTAAAATACCAAACATTTAAAGGATTCACTAAAACACATTTATGCATTTCATTTTTCCATGATCAGAAAGAAAAAATATCCATACCACTCTCAAAACATTTCTCCTATTAAAAAATGTTGCAAGAATACTTAAATATTCACAGTAACAATGACTTTTAAATGAAAAAACAGAAAAAAGGAGAAAAAAGTCTTTTCTAATCTTTAAGAAATATGTATTTTATTTAAACAATGTCAAGTACTACTATAAAACAAAATCAATAACAATAACAAAAACGTGTAGGTAAATTGTTGATTAAATTTGAGTTTGTTGTTTTTTATTTTGCTTTGTATTGCAGTTTGAAAATTAAATCCAGTGCCTCAAGAATTCCAGGCAAGGGCTCTCCAACTGAGAGAGCTGCAGTTCCAGCCCTAAATTTGGTTCTAATTAATTCACAACATTCAAATTAAAGAAAAGTCTACCGTGAAAAATGTTTTAGATTATCAGTAAAGATGGAGGCACAGATTTTTCATCTGTTCATGTTGATCCAACATACTTGAATCAAATATTTGAATAAACAGATACTTATTTTTTATTCAAGAAATACTTATTTGGAATATACAAATTAAACACGCAATGCATTTCAGGCATCTAGAATGAAAAAAACAAGTGTAAATTTTTATCCTGAAGACACTACCTTCTAGGAAAGGAGAGAAGAAATAATAAATCTATAACTGTTTGCAAAACATCAAATGTTTGCAAAATATCAACAGTGATGAGTACTTTGAAAAAAAAACAAAAAGGAGAGAATGTAGAAAGATATTGCCAAAAAGCAGAAAATAATGTCGTTTATGTAATTTGGTCAGGAAAGAGAATTTTAGTGGTTTTTATTGGTTCATTTGCAATACAGAGCTATTGAATAGTGCTGTACTATTGTTTAAATAAATGACTATCTTTTAAATACATGAAATCAGGTTTTAACTTTTCAGAATCCTCTGTCTTAATACTATTGTTTGCCCATCATTTATTTCCCTATGGAAAGTCAATAAACGTGAAACAATCACAGACCAACTTACACATTCTCAAACTTTCAACCAATGAGAAGATTTTCAGGTGATATTTGACAACTCATAATTGTACCATATCGAAGGGACATTAGGAGACAGAAGATAAGATCATGAGCTGAAAATGCTCAGCTAGTATTGATTCCCATTATTTTACCCAAAACATTTAAAGAATGTAATAAGTATAATATGGTCTCACTGTTGAATGTTGGCAAATTTCAATTAAAAATGAACCATCAAAATGGACACTAGTGGCTCACACTGGAATCCTAACTACAACTACACTAACATCTGGAGGATCCACAAGACTCTGTCTTCAAAAACTCCAGCAGTGACTACACGAATGTGTACTCACATGCACATCTCTGGGAAGGTGGAAGGAAGTCACAGAATCAGAGGAAAAGGAGTTAAAATTGCAGCAGCGCAGTGCACTGGCTGCACTGGACATTGATGAAAGTGAACTATGCAACTCATGTGTGGAGATGAGAGGGAGGGAATGGGAGAGAATGAGGCAACAGATCATACTATGCAAAATGAAATGCACTTATTACCTGATGTATGTAAAGGAAACAAATCAGTATATCACCTCTAAAACTAAAACAAAGTAAATGGGGGGGTGGGAATCATCAAAAAGCCAGGCTAGCAGTATGGATCAAATGGTAGAGCTCTTACCTAACAAAGACAAAACTCTGAGTTCAAGCCCTAGTACTAACAAAAAAGAAGAAAGGGGAGGGAAGGGGAGGGAAGGGGAGGGAAGGGGAGGGAAGGGGAGGGAAGGGAAGGGAAGGGAAGGGAAGGGAAGGGAAGGGAAGGGAAGGGAAGGGAAGGGAAGGGAAGGGAAGGGAAGGGAAGGGAAGGGAAGGCAAGGGAAGGCAAGGGAAAGGGAAAGGGAAAGGGAAAAGGGAAGGGAAGGGAAGGGAAGGGAAGGGAAGGGAAGGGAAAGGGAAAAGGAAAGGGAAAGGGAAAAGGAAGGGGAAAGGGAAAGGGAAAGGGAAAGGGATAGGGAAAGGGAAAGGGATAGGGAAAGGGAAAGGGAAAGAGAAAGGGAAAGGGAAAGAGAAAGGGAGAAGGAAGGAAGGAAGGAAGGAAGGAAGGAGGGAGGGAGGGAGGGAGGGAGGGAGGGAGGGAGGGAGAAGAAAGAAAGAAAGAAAGAAAGAAAGAAAGAAAGAAAGAAAGAAAGAAAGAAAGAAAGAAAGAAAGAAAGAAAGAGGAAGGAGAAGAAAGAAAGAAAGAAAGAAAGAAAGAAAGAAAGAAAGAAAGAAAGAAAGAAAGAAAGAAAGAAAGAAAGAAAGAAAGAAAGAAAGAGGAAGGAGAAGAAAGGAAGAAAGAAAGAAAAAGGAAGGAAGGAAGGAAGGAAGGAAGGAAGGGAGGAAGGAAGGAAGGGAGGGAGGGAGGAAGGGAGGGAGGGAGGGAGAGATAAAGAGGGGGAGGGAGGGAGGGAGGAAGGAAGGAAGGAAGGAAGGAAGGAAGGAAGGAAGGAAGGAAGGAAAGATGTGTTAGTAATAAAAGGTTACTTCTAATGTTTCCACTTGACAACTCTCAGCATGCACTTAAGAACATCTACTGTAAGTAAAATAGATCTGCCCAATGTCTATGATCTCAACCAGACCATAGAAAGTTTCTTTGGTCTTTGGCGGAGGGGAAGAGATTTTACATGGACATATACTCAATATGTAGACTTTCAAGTGAATCCCAGGCAGATATGTAGAATTAGAAACTAGAAAAGGACTTGCAGACAGAGACTTTAAAACATAACAAGACCATTATTGTTAGACAACATCAAAGGCCAGTCTATAACAACCTAGGTCATCTGATAAGCCAATAATATCCAAGTCTCCCAATTCCCAAGGAGAAGTCAGCAGTGTTGGTGATGGTCAGACATGTTGTAGATTATGCTCCTAGAAAGAGTTCAGATTCCAGACATCTCATTCATCTGATTACACTATCAAGAAAAGAAAAGCATCTGTGATCTCTGCTGCAGTTTCTTGGCTAGGTTGCCTAAGAGATACTTTATGTGGAAATACTACTAGCTTGTGAAAAATATGGATCAGCCAAGATATATACTTCTGTCTTTCCTTAGTTTTAGCAGTTCACTACATTTAAAACTTATCATCGGGGTATTTATAATATTTTCATCATTGTTGATCCATTTGAATTCTTTGCTACTATCCAGGATAGCTCAAGAAGTGGGGAAGATAGAAGCAGATTGAAGGCTACCCATCCATACACCAACTGCACAGGAAGAAAAACATTACATCTTTGGGGTCATCTCTGTATTCAAACCATCCTGGGGGTGAGCCATACAATTTGTTCTTTTTCTGGAGTAATGAACACTACAGGAAATTATGAGATACCGTTTCATAGCAAATAAAATAGCCTCAATGCAATAAAACAAAGTTAAAATTACCCTTGAAATCAGTAATGCCATTGGGTGCCATTTAATGGAAAAGAACATTCATAATTTACATCTCCCTATAACTGGCCATTAATCAATGTCTACTCAATGCAACTAGGCCATTAGCAATGGCTTAGGAATATATACTTCAGATCTGAGCCCATTGAGAAAGAGCACACAAATACTGAGCGACATCAGAATTTGCCATATTAAGATGGGTGGTTAGTTACAGTAGCACATCCTCTATAATCACTTCAAAGGTAAGTTGCCCAATAGAATAACCAGCTTTTTCTGATTACATTTTAAAGGGAAAGTTCTTTTGGAGCCAGTACTTAGAAAAAATAGATGAGTAGATTGTTTTTATTTCTTAATGGATGGACATCCATCTATTTCTCCAGTTGTCTGAGTCTTGAGGAATTGGCCTTGATGGGATTGATATGCCATTTCTATTTTACAACAGAATATTGATCAGTTTTGTTCTGTTTCACCATATGAGAGTTTAACTCAAAAAGTTCTTAGTACAGATTGGAAGTGTGGAATTGGAGAATCAACATTACCTTTTAGTGAGAAAATTCTCTGCTATTTCTGTATAACATCATGTTCTATACAAATATTGAAAATATCACCCAGATAATTATTACCTGGGTTTTATAATGTATGGCTATTGCTAGACCCAAAAATAATCATGGGAACTGACTGAGATGCTTCTCAGATTTACAGGTAAAAATCTGAGCTCTTGCTCTGGAAAGAAAAAGAGAAAAATTAAAAATTCTCCACTTCTGTATTTTACTCATACCTGGGAAAGATAAGAGGAGGTGGGCAACAGTAGCCTTTCAGTATGAAAAGGTCCACACAGAGATCAACATGGCCTTGAAAGCAATAGGCCTTTCTTTCAACAACTCCCCTTCAGCACTACTACAATAAAAGACACTGCCCTCATCTTCTGGGCCTCCTTTCAAAGGCTTAGGGATTTTCAAGTCTTTCATGGTAAAGAGTGAGTGTTAGAATAGCTTAAAGATTCTAACAAATTGCTCTTGCTTGTAAATTAATTTGTTGTCTTGGTTTCATACCAGTTACTAGTTCCTTTATGTTCTCTTTAGCTTCCTAAGGTTTCCCTATATCTGTCTTAAAGATCAACAGCCATTAGTTTACGCTTTAGCCACAACTTTCAAAAGTAAAACAGAACACAAATGTAGCTGAGAGAACTAAAATCTCTCACTTACTGGACAGTACTAGGGTTGGAACTCACAGCCTTACACTTGCTGGTCATGTATTCATGTGCTCTACCACTTGAGCCATGCTCCAGTTGTGTTATTTAGCATAATTTAATCATGGAGTATATATAACATCATCTTTACAGTATTCAGAGATTTTAGAAAACTTCAAAGAAATGGGAACTTCAGAAGATATGTTCGAAGTCTGCCTATCAGACTTCTGCATATTTTTGGTAGCCTTATGTAGGCATACTGGCAGAGATATTTGCTACATGTGCACCTAGTTTGTGTGGTCTTAAGGGGAGCAACCATCTTCCTAGAACAAGCATGAAAGACAGTGGATGCTCAGGAATAATTTGGTCATTTGAGCAGGATACTCTAAAGGTAATAGGAACTTGAACTAAGCAACATGGGTGGCCTCTAAAAGATGCAAGAAGGATTCCCCACCCCACTCCCCGAGAGCCACCAGAAGAAACCTTGTGAGACCTTGAACATAGTCCAGCAAGTCTTGTTTCAGATTTCTGACATACAGAACTCCACTGTATTGATTTAAGCCAGCAAGTCTGTGGTAATTTGTAATAGCAGCAGCAAGAAATCAAAACTGGTCAAGTATCCAGTAGCCACAATGACATTCAGCTGACAGCCAAGTCAAGGAGAGAGTCAATCCAGATGTCATGGAGACCGCTGTAGTGATCCCTGCCTAGCAGTCCTTGCATAGTGGGTTTTAGTGACAACTGCAATCCCTCTGCTTCACTGCTGTTCCTCTTCACGCAATGTTAGATAATTTTTTAATCTTAAAATTGTTTCTCTTCATTTATTTTGTCGCTTTATTTTCTTGCATTGTCAGGGAGGAAACCACACACTCTGCAAGTGCTCAACCACTATGTGACTCCATAGGCTCTACCATCCCTTATTATAGCAAAAATCAACTGTCCCATCAGAGATGGAGCAGTCAAAACTTATTTCCTAGAAACAAAAACAGTAGTCTCTCTTTATTGTAAGCCCTGGAGTATATGAATCTGTATGCTGTCAGCAATCATTTTCGTCTCACTATAGGTGGTGACAACAAAGACATTTGCCCATACATATGTGTATATGATCTTTGGGTATATGATGTATATGAATATGGAACAAATGAAATGGGGAGAACATTTCCAATCTCCCTACTGACTTCTAATTCCTGGCTCAAATCTACCCTATGTCTGAGTTGCATTCCTGCCTTTCACTCCCATGAAAACCTTGTCATTTATGAACAGTTGCATGAGCCAACTTCAGGTGGTTTCTCTTAGTTAGAATGCAAAAAGTCCAAAAGATTACAGACAAAAGAGAACAACAGGAGAAGAGATTGTTTGAGACTTATAGCTACAAACTACAAGGTAATAAACTCGACTGAGTAAAACGTGACTGGTGACCTACCCAGAAAAGTGTGTAACAAGGTAAGGTATTTATATTGGTAATAAATTATAAAGTTTTATAATTTAGCAGGGATAACGTGCCAGATGAAATTATACAATTTACAAAATAGATAAGGTCTACTTCTTGATTCTTTGGGTGCCATCAACCAATGAAGGATATAATAAAAGGCGAGGGGGAAAATGATATGACTTCTAAGATGTAGTTTAAATTTTTTCTAAAGAATATGGCCAGTATACTGAAGACCCAAAGAGAGATCTTGAGGAGCCTGGTTCTACATCTCAAGACCTAGTAATGAAAGCTTCCATTTGGACTCCACAGATAGCTTAATATGTCACTTTTGTGACCATGGTAAGCCGGAGTGCTGCCACGGATGAAAGATGGAGCAATGTGGCCCAACAGTGCAGAGTAAGCTCTATGCAAAGAGAATCTAGATGTGAGCCCAGCTGATTTGGTGCTTTAGTTGCCTTGTTGCTGGGATTGTATACATCCTTAGCAATTGTAGGAACAAAGACTTCATGAGTTTCTCATGTGCCCTAAATAAGGAAGAGTTATTGAGGAATTACCTTGAATGCTCTAGAAGGAAAAGGAGATCTTCAAGTAAGCAGAAATGGATGTGGACCTAGAGTTTATAGAAGGAGGTTCAAGTGACTTCAACACTAATCAGGATGAATAGTTCCATGGATCAAGAGAAGAACGAGTAAGAAGTCCCCATGTAAGTGAAGATAACCTGGAAAGAGCCAGATGTAGTAGCATATGACTATAATTCCAGCAGTCAGGAAATTGAAGCAGCAGGATTGTGAGATTGAGGCTAAGCTAGACCACATAGTGAGACCCTGTCTTATACAACCAAAACAAAACCAAAAAAAGAAAGAAAAAATTGTCAGACTGAATCATAAGAAAGAGTAGACTCTAACCCTGTCAAACTCAGAGGGTACAAAGCAATGGAACTAAAAGTCATCCGTTTCCCTTACCTTTCCCCTCCCCTCCCCCATGCTTAGCCCTGGTGAACTGAACAGTGAATAAAATGAATGTGGGGAATGAATCCCGAGCTTCAGCTGGGAGGTGAGAAGTTGTGCCTTTCAATAAAACCTCAAGTGTTAATTATGAGCTTGAACAGCCTGTATTTAATTTTTGCACTATGTCTGTGGTTTGTGACATAAATTGACTCCAGGACAGTCTATTATCAGTAAGTCTATTAAGTAGCTAAGGCAAATCTTCCCCCAGTGAATAGAGTTGAAAGAGACATGTAGAGACACAGCACCTATCACACCCCTTGAGTCATGCATTTAGTTTATCAATTGTACATACTGACAGTGTGTACGTAATCTTCATTATAAACGTTGTGGTTTTCAGATTTTCAGACATCTGCAAATAATTGGGTATCCTTGATTTAAATACTTGATTTAAATACTATAGTAAATTTAATGCATTTAGTATATAATCAGTGCTCAGTAAGCAGCGGATGATCCTAAGTCTACATCAGGTGGGGTAAATTTCCCTGTGGTGCCTCTTCACGATGATGCTGTACTAGCTATGGTGTCAAGATAATCAGCAGGGGAAAATAACCAGAAATTGTATAAAAAGATAAAAAATAGTCCCTGATACAAAGCCAGTTTTCCTTATTTTCTTTCCCTATTGCTCTCTTGTTCTTAAAATGTATATCAATGGATACTTCCTCAAAGAAAGGTATATAAGAAATGTTGTTACAACTACAACGTACTTGGTCAGTTTCAGTAGAGCCAAATACATGAACACACACACACACACACACACACACACACAAATACACACACAAACACACAACAATTCACACACACATAATTTTTGTACCTTCTCTTAAAAGAAGCCAATTCCTTTTGTTTTTATCAGCTTGCTTACTATTGTGATCCAAGAGAGATGGCAGGACAAATTCCATCCAAGGGATGAGAAAATGCTTCTTCTGACCACAGAAAGAGAAATATATCTCTTGTTGAAGAGTGGTCAAAATCTCTGCCTTGCTTTAAGCCCAGATCTTAGGAAGCATATCTGATAGGTTGAGAGGAAGGGTTTCACCCCATTTCCCATTTTCTCTTGTAGGAAGAAAACCCTGTTGGAGTAGCCACCACATAATAGACACAGTGCCATGATGAAATCTATGAAAAGTAGAAGTTGAGTTTATCTTCAAAGGGCCTAACAGCCTTCCCATGATGTACAAGGAATTGAAAGGCCCATGGGGATGGCTGAAGAGCCAGAGTAATTCAGGGTAATGGCCAATCTTGATCATCACCTTGATTGGATTGAGCGATCCCTAGGAGAATAGTAAAGCACATCCCTGAATGTGTCTATGAGAGAGCTTCCTGAATTAATGACTATCCTGAATCGATGTGGTATTGTCCAAAAGGCTACATCTCAGGTGTAATGCAGAGGGAAGAGAGAGGAAGCCCACTAGCAAAGGCATTGTCTCTCTGTTTCCTGATCATCAAGAGGTAAGTAATTTTGTTCTGCTACATGCTTTTGGCACTAAGATGTTCTGCGTAGCCACAGGCACTCAGCAATGGAGCAAGCAGGTCACGGACTAAAATCTCTGAAACCACAAGCCAAATAAATCCTAAATCTTTCCTCCTTATAAGCCGATTTTCTCAGCTATTTGGTCACAGAGACACAAACTAACACACACAGGAAGGAAGGGAAAAGTCCCTGACAATAGCCTCATTACTTGACCACTCTCTCTAGCCACTGACTCCAGAAGTAGAGCCCTCAGTGGCTTCCTGGATCACAGCCACCATGCTACAGAGCCCAAACAGGACCCAGAAAACAACTCTGCAACTGCCATCCAGCTCTGAAGCTTTTCCTATCACCACCAACACTCCCTCCACCACACGTACCCATGGTAAAGTAGCCAAAAGCCAACTAGGCAATTCAGGAGAGAGTGAAGGTAACTACAGAATTTGAAAAAAAAATGGAGCATTGACTCTTGGAGGCCTCTGGTTCACCAAAGTCAAAGAGAATCATCAAAATGTGACAAAATACACCCAGAAAAAGACTACAGCATTAGAAGAAATATAGTACAACTGTTAGACATGAATTCAAACAAGAAAAGTGGTAAGGAAATGGCTCTGAATTATTTCCTTCAGGTTGTTGCTCAGACCCATATGTGTTAAGCCTTCCACTCTTCTACTTCCACAAAATTGTACTGTCCTGGTTTTATGTCAGTATTACATCATACATATGAGTTAGAGTTAGCCAGTGTGAAATTAATTAATCAAAAGCATGAGAGGTTTACATTGGACTAATTAACCACAAAACAAGCATAAATCTCAAGAGCATGCTCTACACAAGAACAGCACAATAGAACATCCAATTAGCCCCACAGTCCAGCTCCAGCTCTGTAACCCTTCAAACACCCTTCCCATCTCTAATCGAAGATGACCAGGTTTTACTTTTTTACTGTTATTTTGTACTCGATGGCAAAACAATGATCTACAAATTCAAATATGTAATACATAGACCAGTTGCCTCCAGGATAATAAGGTTTATTTGTACAGCCATGTTTTGCATTGTTGCTCACAACACAAGACCAACAGAATTGATTGGACAACACAGACACAACCTGAATTGAGTTAGGATGAAAAACTCTGCTCTCTGTCTCATCAGCAGTGCCACTGTAGGTTATAATAAGCTAGGAGTGTTCTTCCAGCAGGTTATAAAATTGGACCCAGAGGCGATTTGGCTTGATCTGAAGAACAACCTATTACACAGAGTATGGACTTGCAAGAAAAATAGACCTAAGTTGAACTTCTGTGATTTTGTTCTCTTCTTGGTGAAATGAGATTAATATGTAATATTAAATGAGTTTGGTTCTTAGATGGAAGCAACAGACACTGACTCCAGTCTGGCTTTAGGGAGCAAACAACTTTATGTAAGGATGGCAAGCCGCACAGGGCTACAGGGGAGGGCAGAGGAGCAGGCGCAGAGGGTAACCAACTGCAGAAGACACCACCCAGCCTGCCTTTCACCTGCCATTGCCACCTCAGGAAGATGAATGCTTTTCTCCACATGCTGCTTTCAAGACTCCCCAACTTAAATTCATTCTCATCCCTCTGCTTCTTGAAGGCATCCATCCTCTTCCATTCAAACTCCAGAGACTATCTCAACAGTGAAAGAAACAGACTATAAAGCAGGAGGCCACTGCTCTGTAGTCATCTATACATACTTTCCAGCAAAGCTGACATGACTATCCAGGAGAAGATCGTAATCCCTAAGTTAAGGCTGGCACACAGTGGATACTCAGTAGCCTTTGTTAAAACTGGTGCCTCAAAACTCAAGGAGTAGAGAAGCAACATAGATAAAAATGTCCGTTCTAGGGCTGGGATGTAGCTCAGTGGCAAAGCGCTTGCCTAGCAAGTGCAAAGTCCTGGGTTCGATCCCCAGTACCAAAAAAGAAAAGACAAAAAAAATACAGTTAAAAAAAAAACCCAAACAAAAATGTCCGTTCTATGTCACATTCTGGGTAGACAGTGATGACTATTTTGCTTTTCTCCCATATTCTCACCTTGCTAGAAATTATATTTCTTTTGACTTTTTTCTATTTGGAAGTATGAAAACAACTTTTCCTGATTCATGGATTAATATATTTCTAATTCATTCTTTTTTTCTAATTCATGGATTCATACATTTCATTAGGAACTAATATAAATAGCAATTTTACAATACAGTGAGTGGCTTATGTCCAATTATTGCTAGAGCAGTTATTGCTAGAGTTTTGAATTTAGTGAATACTTTTTTCCCATGCTAAGTTCTACAGTATTATCCATTAGATATTTTTATATCTTTAATTTTTGGATACTGAAAGTAAATGTTAGGTTTTTATATTGCCTCCTTATCCAGCTTTTAAATGCATAGTCTTCTCAGTGATTATGATTAACAATTATGTATTAACACTTCAAAAATCATAAGTACAAATGTTTAATAAAACTTCATTAAAAATAGTGTTTCATTTTCAAAAAAAAAGTAATGCAGTTTCCAAACAAGGAAAGGAGTTTTAATTCACTCATTTTTACCCTTAATTTTATGTTATGAAATACTCCAACCCTGTAAATATTATTGCCATTAATTAATTTCTACAATGAAGCAAATCTCACTCTATTCAATTGCCAGAACCCAATCATTTTAGTATAAACATATGATCATTTGTAGACAGGGTACTGAAAAACGTAGAGGGAAGGTAGTTTACCATTGAAGCCCGGAACAATTTTATCTTTCTCTCAAAATTTGTGTTAGGGGGTGGGGGATACAATTACAAAATAAACACAAAAGCAATTCAAGATGTTCCAAACCATGGCAAATCAGAATGAAACAGACCATGCAGCAAAGCCGTTTATTCAGCAGAGCATTTCTGGCCATCTGGATCATCTTTAAACTAGACAAGGCAACACAATGAAGCACACAGACAGAATCAGAGCCACACATGGCAAAGTACCCAGCTCTTACCTCAGTCCTATGCGTGGCCCATGCATAGGCTGGACATGACATAAAAATGAATGTTTAATAAAAAAACTGGGTTTTTACCAAAAGTTTTAAATTTAAAAAATTGCACACATGTATCAAAACACAAATTAAAAATCAATGTAATTACATCACCAGCACATAGGTATAAACAGTCATTTGATTTATTTCCTTATAGTTGTATTTGCTTATACATGTGTGCATGTGACTGAATGTGTGTGCAAAATATAATCATAATACACCTGTTTTGCAATTAAATTTCCCTACTAACAATCATTCTAGCTCACAATATTCCATTGCATGGAGTTCCACATTTAATTAGACAATCTTGTTCATAGGTTAATTGTAATTCTTTGTCAGCATATAAATACAATTGTGATGTATAATAAAAAAAAATTTGAGTTCACTATTGGTGTTTGTTTGCTTTCAAAGTATGCTCCCTCCCCCCATCTCTTCTTCTTGCTCTTCATGCCCTGGAGGGTCCATAAGAAAATCTGCATGCTGTTTCTTTTGACACCAGTGAGAAACTTCAGAAATCACACAACCTTTATCCCATGAACTCTCTCCTTGACCCCAACTACCACACCAAAGCACAACAGAACCAAAGTTGTCTGTTCTTCTTTTTGTTCAAGCCTTTCCAAACAATCCCACAATGTGGGTATCAAACTTTATCCTCTTGGTAGTTTCTGGCATTATGGAGATCATTATCCAGTTTTGAGTGAAGGCTTCACTCCACCCTCCAGAGGGCAACTATGGCAGAAGTGGTAATGTAAGCAGGATGGGCTGGGCCATAACTTCCATTGTCTGGGATTGTTTTCCTCTTTCCTTTGGTTACTAACTGGATCATCTGCTGGCTGCAGGCCTGCATTTTTTGGTTATGGTCTGCTCCCTAGCATGAGTTTTTAGTAGTGTTGCTGCTTGGTAACATACTTCCATTACTATTGCCTATGCTCTGAGGCCTTTTCAGTGTTCTACCAAGCTTCTGTTACAGATTTAACAGTCTGACATTTCAATAATCAGTATTAAAGGTCAGAAGGATGGGAGGAGGTCTCCTTAAAGTGGATTATTCATCTTGGCTAGGATTGGACTGAGGTGTGTCTCTCAATTTGAAAATAATCTGTAAATTAAGGTGGGTCTATTCATGCTGTCACTTACAAAATGATCCACTTGGAAGTGTGGGAAAGGAAAACAGAGAGGGGGGAGAAGGAAGGAAGGAAGGAAGGAAGGAAGGAAGGAAGGAAGGAAGGAAGGAAGGAAGGAAGGAAGGAAGGAAGGAAGGAAGAAAGGAAGGAAGGAAGGGAGGGAGGGAGGGAGGGAGGGAGGGAGGGAGGGAGGGAGGGAGGGAAGAAGGAAAGAAAGAAAGAAGAAAGGAAGGAAGGAAGGAAGGAAAGAAGGAAGGAAGGAAGGAAGGAAGGAAGGAAGGAAGGAAGGAAGAAAGGAAGGAGGGAAGGAAGGAAGGAAAGAAGGAAGGAAGGAAGGGAGGGAGGGAGGAAGGGAGGAAGGAAGGGATGGAAGGAGGAAGGAAAGGAGGGAGGGGAGGAAGGGAAGGAAGGAGGGAAGGAGGGAGGGAGGGAGGGAAGGAGGGAAGGAGGGAAGAAGGAAGGAAGGAGATAGAAGGGGAAAAAGGAAGGAATGAAAGGGAACGAAGGAAGGAAGGAAGGAAGGAATGTAGGTTAGGATTTATCCCAGTTTGGTACAGAAGGCACTTCCATTAGTATCCTCAGACATTATTTCATTACAGAGATTTACTAACCCTTCCTCATGCCTCTTTGAGTCACTCTCTATGATGACCATACCTATCCATTTGATTCTATTACAAAACTTCCCCTCCTCAAAGACACTCCAATGAAGCAGCAACTCTAGATTCATACAAGAAAATCAGCGAGGAAGGACCTCCCAAGGCCTCATCCTAGGACTTCCCCAAAATAGCTTAGTGATATGCCTTGGACAATAAAGTAAAATACTGGCAGGGCCAAAGGCTCTTTAACAAATGGAAATCGTACTTTTACACAGAGCCAAACATAGAACCTGAGCCATTTCTCCACCTATGAAGAAATCATTTTCCTGGTACTCCTTGCCTTCTCACATGCACTGACAGCAGAGGAGAGCTCTGTCTATGGCCACCTGGAAGGTCCTTCGGAATCAAGTGAATGATCAGAAAGGGAGTTCATACACTTCACAATTGGCACCTGCAATGGGATCCATGGAAAGCTGCCATTATGAATCCCTCCAAGATCTCTGATCCAAGACGGGTTTCCTGGGTCAGTCATTTCTGATTAAAATTCAGTGACTGTCTTAGCACTAAAGGATACCCTGGACAATCAGTTTTACACATCTTCATAAACCCTTGGGGTAACTGTCCTAATCAATAACAACAGAAATAGTTCCTTATGAAAGACTTCCTTCATTAAAGTAAAACATTCTGGGAAGTCTTTGCCTGACAGATACCTAACATATGGGGAAGTCAAGCAAGGCTCTGTACACACGGATAGCCTAATACAAAACCTCATGGCACTCATCAGTCCCTTCAGCTTCAGACATTAGGCACAGTGACCAGTCAATATAGTTACTATACTTTTCACTAGAGAGAGAGAGAGAGAGAGAGAGAGAGAGATTTGCCAATGGAATATCTACAGAAACTTTCACCCCCCCGCTTACCAGCCTCAGGGTTCAGGCCTCACAAGATGGTATAATGACTTACTGAAAACAAGTTCAAATTTCCTTAAATAAGACACAGCACATTTCTATCATCAATCAGATAGTATGGTTGAACTGTAATGGAGAGTCTGACTCCATTTTTGATGTTTGATCATGAATAACTTTCAAGCTAGGCCCTCCCCTTACTCCCTTTGCCCCACATCTGGGAAGGCCCTTAAGAATGTTTTCAGTGTGGGCAGGAAATTCAAACCATGCACGCGGCTGGTCCTACCCAGAAACACCCACCCGCCTCAGTTCCACTCCCCAGCCACAACTCTAACCAAAGCCACTCACCTCTCTCTTGCTCAAGCCTTCTCAGACCAGCTTGGGTGTCTGCTCTGCTCTCCCCAGACAATTCTATTACATGAATTACAAACCTTTATATACATCTGGGTGAGTGGGAGGCTTCATCAGTCTCCACATCTGCAACTATTTGGGGTGAGTGGTTGATCTGCCCTCCAGTGGCAATTGGAAAACATATATTTGCACCAATGTCTAATTATTTCCATAGGAAAAAAAATTCCAAGAAGACAAATACTTACGAATTACAATTTCTACAAGTTTACTGTTTACACAATGATGTAAATTGGGTATGTTTCTGCAAACATCTAAGAAACTTTTTTTTCTGGCTAGTCTAACAATTACCAAATATAGTTTATTGCTTAAATTTGTTTGATAGTGCTTAAATTTGTTTGATAGTTAATAGTGTTAAACATGTTTTCTATACCGTTTTACATATCACTCAAGCATAAGGTCTTGAGTTCAGATTATAGTATTGAGAAAACAAAACAAAACGTTAGACCCTACAGCCCTCTTTCACAGCTTTCCAGTGCTTTCTCGTATCCCTTAGAACAGAGATCCTCGACTGATTTTGCCTCCCAGGAGATACCTACCCAGATCTCCAGTTTTTGCCTCCTGTCCCCAACTGTTAGGTCCCCCTAACTCTCCTCTAGGTATAGCAGCCCCTTTCCCTTCCATACAATTGTCACATAGAAGGTTACCAACTCAGGACTCTTCTTTCAGGTGTCAATAGCAGGTACCACCTCAGTGAGGCCTTCTCTGGCCATAGGGTCATAACTTTGAATTTTCTTTACTAATACTACTTCTTCTATCCTGTCACTATTCTTCTTCACCACTAACAGAAAACAGTGTATATGCACCTCTCTTATCACACTGTGAACGCCAAGAGGGCAGAGATTTTACTATTACTCAATCTATAACCCATAACTAAATCCCCAGTTCTTAGACCACTATCTAGAGCATAGTAGGCAATCAGTAACAGGTTGTCAGTTGATACCTGAGTGATGGTATCATATGTCATATGTTGGTTGTGTCTCAAGAACTCTGCCTATCCCTCATATTTGGTTAAATGCTTTGTTTCTTTGTGTATCCAATGATAGTTTAGGTGATCATATAAATTTAAAGAACTATCTGTAATACATAACTATAGAGCTTAATTTTGCTTTAATTATTTGTTTGCATCTTAAGATGTTTCATGACATGAAATATCTTTTGACTTCAATACATCAAATTACAAACTCAAACAACAGACTATAACCAGAAAATGTAAAGACAAACTAATAGTCCAGCCAAGTCCTCTCTTAAATCTATCTTTAAGATTGTTTGGCATTCTCTAGTCTTTTCTTGAGAAGATAATTTCTTCTCTAATTTCAGAGATCTGACCACAGTACAATTGCTTTAATGAGGAGAAATGTTTTTAACTATATTATTTTATGTCTCAAAACGTTTCTCTACTGTGTCAATGCTAAGATACTGCTTACGATTCTGTAAAAATCTACATTCTAAAGTATTCAATCCCTATAGACATTGAGAAGAAGAGACAGGACTTGCTATACAAATAAAATCTTAATTTGACAATTCCTGAGACATAAAGTAGAAATTTTTCTACATGAAATAAATGAATCAGGGGCTATAATTAACCATGTTCTGTGTTCCGTATTAACCAAGATTCATGTTTTGATGCTGAATAATATGAGTTCTCCTTTTACAGTGTCAATCCATGACTAGCCCACGGTCCCTTTGGCTCAGAATCTATGCCCATTAAAGGCCCCATCTCTGTTAATCTGTCACAGATGGATTGAATACACCAAGATCATAGTTATTCATGTGGAAAACTTGAGAGTAAAAGAGAAATTCTCTGGACTTCCCCAAAAAAAGTATATTGAAAGAAAAATGTGAATCTGAATCCAACAAAATTTGGTTTTCTGCCCTCACTAGCCATCAGATCAAATGAAGTATCAGCTGTTCCTCTTTCCTCTCTGATCTTAGGTTGACAGTTTCTCGACATAGGTAGAAATTTTATAGGGTTCAATGATTCATAGTGATATCATTTAAAAGGACTTAGTTTCACCTTGGTGGTAATAGGGAATATGAAGTAAAATAGGAATCTCATTTCCAGAGTGCAGACACATCAATACAGAGGGAAATTCTGGGGGATTAAACCAAATATTCAAAGACACCTGTCAAAATATCCCAAGTTCACAAAGCTCTGTGTTCCTTCCAGAAATGTACAACTGAGTCTACCTTTTACTAGTACTGTCTTTTTTATTTTGTTTGTTTTATTTAGGGTGATATTAGGGAAAGGGTATACAGTATAAAATGTAAAGAATTCCGGGAGGTAAATTTCTCCTACCACAAAAAAAAAAAAGTTCCACTTCTATCATGTGACCCAGAAATAGCAATTGAAAGTCTTCTTCTGAGTCAAACAGAATTGATCAAAAGTGACAGACATCATGAGAGCTGAGACTGAGAGGAGTCACATTAGTGTCACAAATGGCTGGCTATGGTTCTTCTGTTCCATGGGAATCAAAATAGAGAGGCTAGGTGCAGCTGCCTTAGTGTTGACAGCCCTCAGCTCCAGGACTCACAGGCTGGCCTCCATAGAGATTCATGTTGTAAGTCATGGAAACAAGAAGCTATGGCTCCAAGCTTTCAAAGCCAGAGGCATATTGTTCTACATACTCAAAGTAAAGGCTTACAGAGCTCACCGAATGGCTGAGTTACAGCTCCTGAGCTTTGGGTTTGGGGACCTCAGCAACCTTACTTTTGATGACTCTCTCAGAGTCTTTTGGTGACTGGAGCTTGCAGCCCACGCCCTCTCAGCTTCTGCCTTCACATCTTCATCACCTATGACCTCGGTATCTCCAGAATCCATTTCAGCCTTAGCTTCTTGCCGTTTCTGCCCTTTGTCACTCTCTAGAACACACCTCAGTTATCTTGTAGTATTAGAATTCAGAATTTTGGAGTCTTAGTTATAGCTTTTCTGAGCTCTCTAACTCTTCAGTTCCCTCTTTGCTGCTAATAGAATCAGAATCCCTAAAGTCTTTTCTGTTCTTTAGGAAACCTGCCCAGCTTGTTCTACCCATTATAAGCACCACACTTAGACAAAATGACCATTTGATAGACTCCTTAATTGGGTCTAATGTTGCAATAGTAGGGGTGTACATAGAAGTGGAGCCCCAGGCTAACCCAAATTCTCCCCTTCACAGGCTCATAAACAAAAGATTTGTACTTATCCAGAATGAGGTTTTTTTGTTCATAAAGAACTCTAGAACTTTTAACTTGTTACTAAAAGAAAGTACTCCATGATTCCTCTTCATTGTATTCAATATACCAGCATCATTGTTCTTACATCTTGAGACTATTATTAAACAAAAAAAAATGTACTGCCTATCCACTGTCACTGGATATATGATGGTTGATTTGATGGTGGCTAATGGGTACCTTTGGAATGTGAATATGCTGGAAAAGGAATAATTCACATTGCAGGCAAAAATGCAGTGGGGTGGGGTGAGATTTCATTACACTATTCACAATTTCATTAAAGCTCACAACACATTTATTTCTAGAGTTATTCCTGGAATTTTCCATTCAATATTTTTGGATTGTCGTTAAATGTGGGTAACTGATAATACAGAAAACAAAGCCACAGATGGAGGGGGGCTACAACACACAATTCAGAAGTGGAATCAATGCAATTATTTTTCCAAAGTCAAGTGACTTAAACCCATTCAGACCCTAAGACAAACACTGGTCATTAAGTCAAGAGACTGATGAAATCATTTTGAATAGAGAAACACTCACCAGGAGAATTACCCCTGTGCCCCACTCCCAGTAGGAGGCTGACATTTATCCTCTCACCCCAATAGAAACCACATAAATCACTGGATCAAAATGTTCAGAAACTTAAATAGCCAGGTCTGTTGATGTCATATTATTGTGTATGAATGTATGTGTGTGCACATTTGTATATATGTTATAGTGTTCTATATTTTAAACTTTGGTCAAACTTAATCGCTACAAGGAACTAAAATTAAATGTACTTTATACTGTTGTCCTCCCAAATTCTGTACTTTGAACTGTGTTATTTGGTTGGTTGGTTCATTTACATTAGAAACCCCCTTTGTCCTTTGTCTCACCATTTTGTCATTAAGGGTAAACCAATGAGATAACAAAACTTATAAGACATGTTGGAAATAAACATTACTACTGGGGGGGGGCAAGGCATTGGAGAGAGAAAGTGGGAGAAAAACAGAGGAGGGGGTAACAATGTTTGACAAGAAATGTACTCACTACTTTACATATGTAACTGTAACCCTTCTGTACATCACCTTGACAATAAAATTAAATCTAAAAAAAAAATCTGAGCAGTGGTCTGAAGTCTTATCTACTTAGAGCATAGACAGTCTCCCGTTTCAAGCACCTCTGAATACATGGACAGCTTATACAGAGATGATCTCATCACCAGCTGTCCTTCAGTACACTGATACATGCCATGTAAATTGGAAGTAATTAAGACTTTTTCTCCAACCTGTAGTGCTGAATTGCTAGGCAAGACAATGCACAGCATGAGGAACGTTGGAACATCTTCCCAAAAGTTATGCTGCTCTATCCCTCCATCTCTGAAGTGACATATTAAGACAAACAGTTGCTAAGTAGCACAATGAGTATCAGCCCTCCAACTTGTGCCACCCGACCCTGAAACAATGGGTCTGATGCTTCTCCCAGGCTCACACCCTAGGCCAGTCCCCTCTCCATTATTGCTCACTCTTCTCCCATCTGTGAAATTGAAAGCTATGTTTATCCTCTATACAAATGTATGTTTAATTGTATAGTACCTGCTAAAGGATCATCCATTTCTCTATTTTGAATACTAATATGTAGAGTGTACCTTACTGATCTTTTCTTTCCTGGCCAATTGGCAGCTAGTGAAAAAATGGCTTAAAAAATAATTTGCTCATTCTAGTATGTCCCATAGTAGGAATTACACTGTATATGGTCTTCATAAACTGGCTTCTTCATTGAAACATACATTTAAGATTTCTCTAGCTCTTACCATGGCTAGACAACTCATTTCTTTTTAGCACTCAATCATATTCTATTGTCTAAAAGCAGTCAAAAACTGTATTCAGAAAATTTCAACATCTGTTTCATGTCAGAAAGGGACTACATGTTGATCACAATCCAGACAGCACGTTATATTGGCTAACAGTTGTTTTCTGTACAAAGGCCAAACATGAGGGCTAAGAGTTGCAAAAACTTCTCTGCCAGGTTGCTCACCAATAATGGTTGGTTATCTTCCATCAAACTCCATCAGTTTTCAGTAATGTCTCAGTTTGAGAAACACCATGCTGTCAAGAGCTAAATTCAGGATCTGGAGTAAAAGAAAATTCCCAGTTCAAACCTTCACATGTGTATGACCTCTTCACTGAATAAATGAATAGGTAGGCAGAAACATTGCTACCCACAACAGATTAGGCTTCCTTTTCTTAGCTAGACAGGTACACACATTCCTCTCTTAAATTATTTTTAAGTAGTTGTACAAAGGAGTTGTCATTTAACAAAGTAGTTGATGAATACAATGCATCTTCATCAATGTCACTCCTTTCCACTTTCCCACCCATCCCTCCCTACCCATCCCTTCCTTCACTCTTCTTAATTTTGTAGGCTATACATCATACTCTTGACTGTATTCTACTCCTCTTCTCCTTTCTATTAATCTACCCCATTGAGCCCACTCCACCCTTTTTAAGGATGGCTTCTTGGTGTTTATTTTCTTGAACTCACACATTTTTTATGCACCATAACAGGTTTTCCTGAGCCTGTCAGTCTCTCACCCAAGAACAAAATGGCAAATAATAGTCACTTAGACCTATTCAGCATTTTTCTAAAGGAACATTACTATCACTGCCAGAAAATGTCAACAGTCTAAAGAGATGAAGTAGCAAATTTGGGGAAATATATACTAATAAAAAAACAAATCATACAAGGTTCAAGTGATTCATACTTGTAATCTTAGCTACTCAAGAGGGCAAAATCTGAGGATCTCAATTTGAAGCCAGCCCAGGCAGATATTTCCAAGAGAATCTATATGGAAAATAACTAGCAAATGATGCAATTTCTTCATCTGTAAAGTGATAGCATTTCCATGAATTAACCCATCTTCTCCTCAAAGTTGGTGGCCTTTCAGTTCACTCTTGGTGTTATCACTAATCTTTGTATTTAAAAACTAAATCCTAACAGAATAAATGCATCCCTTTCAAATACCAAAGGAAATAAATAAGAACTGGAGGCATTATTTAAGTGATAGAGTACCAGCTATAAGCAAAAAGAAGTGAGTATAATAGACTGATACCAACATACAAACACATACACACACACACATACACACATACACACACACATACACAGATACACACATTCACAAAATACACACACAAAATACAAAACACATAAAAAAGATAATAAAATCCACACCATAAATTAATAAATTGATGGCCCTCAATTATCCCCTGATGACTAAATTATAAAAGAAAAGATATAACTGGAAACTGGGATTGGTCAACTTATTTTTTTGTTGTGGGTGCTGGCTTTGAATATGAAAATGTATTTGATGAGAATCATTTTGAGAACTGTCCTATTGATGTAAGTTTAATTTTTAAAAAATGAAATTGTACTTCTTAGCTGGACAAGATGATACTTATAATCCCAGCACTTGCAAAGCTGAAGCAGGAGGAATATGAGTTTAAAGCCAGCCTAGGCTACACAAGATTTTTCTAATTTGGGGAGGAAAGGGAAATAACAAAATGCTTAAATAAGGATACAGGTTGACCCATTGTAACAATGAGATGTACAGACACTATGTTAAAAATAAACTTTACAACTTGGTGGGGGAGGGGGGTAGTAGGAGAAAAACAAAGAAGGTAACAATGCTCGATAGGAAATGTATTCATTACTGTACTCATGTAACTGTAACCCCTCTGTACAGTATTTTTACAATAAAAAAAAACATTTTAAAAAAGATTGTGTCTCAAAAATAGGAGATAAAGATGAGAGAGTGAGAGAGAGATGGAAGGAGGGCAGGAGGGAGGGAGGGAGAAAGGAAGGAAAGAAGGAGGGAGGGAGCAAAGGAGGGAAGAAGAGAGGGACAGAGGGAGGGAAGGAAGGAAAGGAACAAAAGAAAAAAAAGAGAAAAAGCAAGTCTTACTTTTGGGTAATCCACAGTTGGATAATCCTCAGTATTACTGAAGAGCCTAACAAACCCTGGTGAAGTCTAAGAGGGTGGTGCGGAACTCAGAGTTGATGGCTGTGCAGAGTTCTAGGTAGAGGACAGTAGTGCAGGGGTATAGCAGGGGACATTATCCTTCCCAGATGTATAAGGGACACAGAAAGTTGTAGGTTACAAAGACCCAGAGAGCTGAGCATGAAAGGAGCTTTTGAACAGAAGTCCTAGATTTTCAGGGAAAAATAGTCAGTGAACCTGAAATAAGAAGACATGGAGAGGGGCTGGGAAGGTGGCTCAGTGGTAGAGCGCTTGCCTCGCATGCATGAGGCCCTGGGTTCAATTCCTCAGCACCACATAAACAGTAAAAATGCCGGAAGTGACACTGTGGCTCAAGTGGTAGCACGGCTCAGGGACAGTACGCAGGCCTAGAGTTCAAGCCCCACTACTGACAAAAAAAAAAAAAAGAAAGAAAAGAAAAAATAGACACAGAGACAGACAGCTTGGGAACAAAACCCCAAACTCTCTGGTCCTCCTGAGCTTGGGCCCTGCTGTAGCCTAGCTTGGGACAGCCTTGGACTTAGTGATACAGAGATCCCCCAGAAGGAGCAATCCTCTTATTTAACTTGAAATCTATGCAAGCTGTTTCTCATTAGCATGATCAAAGTTCCTCTCTTTATTATTCCACAGCTTAACTAACCTTCTGGTTTAATCACAAAGGAATGTAGCTTTTAACTATAAAGCTTTAGATAGCCACAAACCTTATGAACCATTTGTTATAGGAAGTTATACTCATTCACTTAAATAAAAAAATGTTTGTAATCAGAAGTTCAACTTAACCACAGTTAAATCATAAATGTGCTCACTAATATCAACCTTAGAATGCCACCATCTGAAAATGAATTCATCTATCTGTAGATTCTCTTTCAACAAGAAAATACGTTAGCTTGCCTCCTCCCAGAAATGTAGAAAGAAAAACAATTAGCTAAAGATATCAAGAAGTTAGTTTGCTTTTTCATACCCATTAATTCACTCATGTGCTGCTTGGAAAGTCTTGGAAAGCCTTTTGATATTTATGGACACAATTATTAGGCTTTAGAATATAGATAGAGTCTAAATTACCAACATTTTATAGACTTTTAAATAGACTGCTGCTTGCAGTTACCCCCAAAAAAGTGATTTTAGACCTTTGCAGGGTAGTCAGAGTAATCACTTGAGATCAGGACAACTACAGCAAAGTATTTCTCTATTTTTTAAATAATGCATGTTCCACAAAAAAGAGATCAAAAAGCTGGGCGTGGTGGCTCATGCCTGTAATCCTAGCTACTCAGGAGGCTGAGATCAGAGGATCACAGTTCAAAGCCAGCCTGGGCAGGAAAGTTCATGAAACTCTTATCTCCTATAAACAACTGGAAAGCAGGAAGTGGCTCAAGTGGTAGCGCTTGTCTTGAGCTGAAGAGTTGAGCGATAGTGCCCAGGCCCAGAGTTCAAGCCATATAACCAACCCAAAAAGAGAGAAAGAAAGAGAGAGAAAGAGAGAGAGAAATCAAAAGAAATTGTTAAATGGCAACTCTTTTGTACAACTAAAGATAATAAAAAATACTTAAAAATATAAATTATAAAATAAAGTAAAAGCAGATAAATCAGTATATATCAACATTTTTAAGTATACATATTTTGGCATCAATAATTTTCTATATATCTTACTTTAGAAACTGCACAAACATGAAATGTTTAATTTAAAATAGTATTTTGAGGGACTGGGAAGATGGCTCAGTGGTAAAGTGCTTGCCTTGCATGCATGAGGCCCTGGGTTCAATTCCTCAGCACCACATAAACAGAAAAAAAAAGCCGGAAGTGGTGCTGTGGCTCAAGTGGTAGAGCACTAGCCTTGAGCTAAAGACTGAGGGACAGTAGCCAGGCCCAGAGTTCAGAGCCCACGACCGGACCAAAATAAATAAATAAATAAATGAAATAGTATTTTGAATATATTATTAATATAATTATATATAAATCATACTTACCAATTATTATTTTATTATAAATATTAACTCATTTTAATTTTAAGAATGAATAACTTCTCTGAAATATTTCCATGCATGCATATATACTGCTTTATTGAATTTTTACAGAAAGCTTGCCTGAAAGTAAAAGAGGGTCTTTTAGGGTATTAGGGGTGTCAGGACAAGAAGTCTCTCTATGTGTATCTGTCCTTCCAATATAAATCTGCTAATAAGAAATAGCAAGTAGAAGTCCCAGAATAGAGTGATCAAGGCATGTTGCTTCAGTCTGCACTTGACTTCAGGACATATATTAGCCCTGGAATATCAGGACTTGAGTCTGACTTAGTAACCTTCCTTAATATGTATTCATTTAGAACTCCTGAAAACTCCCGGGCCACAGCAGACATCTCAAATATCATTGGAATCACAGCAGTGTGTTCCTGCTTTAATTTTCTGAATGTCAGCTCTGCATTTTCCTGTGTATACCAATCTATAAACAAGTAGAGAAGAACTATTGTCCTCCTGATTAATATGGTAGAGCAGGTAATCGAGAGTCAGTTCTAGAGAGATTACTCCAGGGTCCCTATGTACCTCTTCACATTATTCTCTCCATGGTCTCCTTCTGAATCCAAGGCATGGATTGCTGAGTTCAATACTTAGTCCCCTAGTCTCTGCTTATCACTAATTCTTCCCCTCTTTTGCCTTTCCAAACACTCGCATTTCCCTAAAGCCATATACCTGACATTTTTTTCAGAATTATGGATAGGCAGGAAACTCAGTGTGTCTAACTTGCAATCTTCTTTCTTTATAAAGGATTATTTTAATGACTATTAAAACATGGGTCATCTCTAAAGTTGAATTAGAGTTGGTTTCCTTGAAAATAGATCAGAAACAAATTTAAAATATATGAATGGTCAAATAAAAATCTAGGTGTTGTTTTGAAGAAGCAAGTAGAAATTCCTTCTTGGTGAACTCTAGACAGCACCAATTATTATTACTATCCATTTCTTCTTCAATCATAAATTTTATGGCTTTCTAGAGTTTTGAGTGTGGTGATTTTAAGAATTCCAACCTACTACCAGCTATGTGATGAGCTTTAACTACCAACTCTATGATGAACACTCTTTAATTTGTATCTTCCTGGAATCTAAATTTCTATTTTCAGCTATGAAATAATTACCTTGGCTTTTTCTATCCCCTTCCAGCATGTTGTCATAAATATACTCTTCAAGAACCCCTAGAGTCACAATGATAGACACAAAAACAAAGAATTGTCTCAGCAAAGGAAAATTTACTTCCGTAGAAGATAGTGTCATCAGCAGCAAAAATCAGGCAAGCAAGCACACATAGTGGGCAGGCTGCTCCCTCTTTGTCCCTAATACATAGGCCCTGCCTCTCTGCTAGGAGTCGTGGAGCTCAGATTCACAATCTGCTTGTAGTTGGCTAATTTGAAGAGGATAACATATATTTACATAAGGTGACCACTCGAAGTCCTTGAAATAAGATGAACAGAACACAAGCAATCTCAAAACATACTCAGACAATCTGCTATTTCTGAGGAATGTCTTCTGAGGTGTGTCTTACATCTTAGAAAAACTAATTAAAACAAAAGCTTACATTTCAAAAATCCTTCCTTATTTCAGATCACATCCTCTTTTCCTTTCTTGCTGATATTTGTCTTAGCAGAATAATCAAAAAGAACCCAGCCACCAAGCAAAAGTAGGAACTTTTCATCAATGTACTTTGATTTTTTAAAAGACTGCTTTTCTCACAATTGACAGTTAGCTTAGTAGGACAAAAAAAAAAAAACTTTTCCTTGAGCTATGAAACCTACTTCAAGTTTTGGCAACATCGAATCAACTGAAAACACTGTACTTTTACATTGTATTTTTATTGTCACTACTACTTATATCTAGAACTTTCTTTCTCCTAGTACTGTATATAAGGCCTTTCCGTCACAACTCTGTCTCCTCAAACATTATGTCATACTAATTCTGTTATAGAACCTATCTAGTACTATTCAGACAAACTGTTCAGTTATTCAGAATAATCTATCTCCACAGAAGATACAGTGTCTTTCCCGAGTAAGCAGAGATACTGTAAGACTTCTAAGATTGGAAGAAGAAATATGTTGTACAACAAACAGTAATCTATATTGTATCCTTAGAGACATTTTCCTTCAACTTCCAGTAAATAGATTCTACATGGGATGGGGAGGGGGAGAGAACAAATAAATTGAACATGAAAAGAAACATCTGAATCTAAATTCTTGTATTAATCACAATTATACTACAGTCCCTCATCCAGAAAAA
The DNA here is from genome assembly GCF_024711535.1 of Dipodomys merriami. NCBI lineage: Eukaryota > Metazoa > Chordata > Mammalia > Rodentia > Heteromyidae > Dipodomys > Dipodomys merriami. The sequence goes on from NW_027206261.1 coordinate 189,220, forward strand.
TCTTTTATCCCAGGTTCAATATCAGTTATTTACAAATGTAGATAATTCTAATCAGTAAGAACTTTTAGGTTGGCATTGGAACAGTGTGAATATGCAATTCAGTGAAGATGTTAGGACACAAATGAAGCATGTTACATTGGTAATATGGATCTGATTTCATGTACCACACACACACATCTGCAAAGGCACTAAATTAGACACAAAAATCACAGGAGGATAGAAGATATCTTTCTGCCCCATTTAACAAGCACAACTTTTTCTTGTTTCTTGAGATCAAGCTCTCGTTTCACTTTCTTATTGCCTATCAATCAGCTTGAGAAGACATCTGCAATTGTACTTCCTTCATGAAGACATAAATCCTGGTGGCAGCACTCCACATTCATCTCAAAGCTCTACACTAAATTACCTTTGTCAGCCTACATAGAAAGTTGAAGGCACGCTTCAGCCTTCCTTGATTAAATCAGAAGACATACCAGCTAGCCAAAGAATGGGAAATCCTTGCATTTACATGCTCCATTAACTGCACTTCACTGAAAAAAAATAAATCTCACTGCACTTCTTCTATCCTCCTAATTGCTACTTACAAATTATTTTCCCTCAATCCTGATATCGCTCATAAATCAGATAGCAAAAGCATTTGTGCCTGAGTCACTGCCTCTCATTTAACAAGATATGCTACTGTTCTGCCAAAGACCCGTAATATACCACGTCACCATGGGAACCCGGAAATGACAAGTTGGAAGCCCTCCCTTATACAAAATGGGTACAATTTCTATAGTCTTTGCCCAACAACATCAAGGATTTGCCATTGAATCTAAAACTCAACTCATTCTCCGTATCAGAGAAGTATCTGTCCATTCTACATTCTCTGAAACTTCATCTGCAATTGGACTATACTTCCTAATTAAAAAAAAATACAGAGAGAGTAATCCTTGCATTACAAAGAGAACCATTCATTTAACATTCATGCTTAAGAAACATAGCATATGGCAAAACACTAAAAGAACAAAAAAGATCTGTACTGAGGGCACAAATTGGTGTGTATTTTATGTTACAAAAGCACTCACTCAAGGGAAAAAAGAGTGAAAAAGTGCAGTAGTGAAGCTCTCTGGACCTTGATGAAAGTGAATTTTACAACTCTTGGGTGGAGATAGGAGGGTGGGACTAGGAGAGAGTAAGGGAAGGGAAGACACTGCTGAAAGGAAATGTGTCCATTACCTGAATCATGTAATTATAATCCTTTTGTACATAACCTTTATAATAAAAATTAAGTATTTTTATAAGAATTATAAAGGCACATCAGCTAAGACTATCAGAGGATTTGGGTAATAATAGTGTAAAAATTAGAACACATAGAAACTCGACACAGGTTAATTAATTAATTAATTTATATTGTCAGTCCTGGGTCTTGAGCTCAGGTCCTGGGCACAGTCCCCAAGCTTCTTTTGTTCAAGGCTAGCACTCTACCACATGAGCCACAGCATCACTTCAGACTCTTTCTGTTTACGTGGTGCTGAGGAATCAAAATCCAGGCTTCACGCATGCTAGACAAGGACTCTACCACTAAGCCACATTTCCAGCCCTTCACAAAGATTTTTATTTCCAGTAAATTGTCAGTCAAGCATTTCATGTAGGACACTGACACTTGGACTGTCTCTTAATTGATGCTTGCCATGTTTGTGGGTCTTGTGAAAGTTCGGGTATATATTATGCTGCAAGCCTTCCTTATCTAATTTAGCATATAAACCCTTTCTTCCTGCCCTAAGGTGTGAGGAAGGCTCTTTCTGTGACCAAAACATTCTTCTGTCTGTAAGTCCCTACTAACTTGTATTCTGTGCAACCTAAAAGATAAAGACTCACTCAATTCGAGACTCTATAAACTGTACCCGTCCATTCTCATCCAGGCATAGAAGTCAGACACTACGGAAGTAGAATAACATGTCCCTTGCATACAAATTGATCAGAAATGAAGATAAAATGTCTGTAGGTTTATAGATAAGAAGGAAGAAAATACTCATTTTTCAGAACTTAATTTTACATCATGCTTCAGGGATAAAGTTTACTTCCAGTGAAATAAATATATTTAAGCACATGTATCCAGACCTATGACCCTTATACATAAGAAAAAAACTGCCATATGATTTTTCTGCTACACAAATGTTTACTTCTTAACTTCCTCCCTTTATACCTAAAGAGCTTTGGCCTAATACATACCAAAATTTTCAATTATAAAGAAAGAAGTCATTGTATTCTCACCATAAAAAAAATGTCTTTAGAAGAAAAGAAAAGCAACCCTACTATGATGATAATGGACCATAGAGAAAAGTCATTGGTCTATATGGTATCACAGATATCACTCATTTTCATTCATTTTCCTGAAAAGTTTTATCCATGATTTCAAGAACTAAGCTAAGTAATCACATTATATTTTTTTAAGGTTCTATAAAAATTTAAAAATTTTAAGTCAGGCACTGGTAGCTCATACCTAGCTACTCAGGAGGCTGAGATCTGTGGATTGTGGTTCAAAGCCAGCCAGGGCAGGAAAGTCCATGAGACTCTTATCTCCAATTAGCCACCAGAAAACTGGAAATAACGCTGTGGCTCAAGTGATAGAGTGCTAGCCTTGAGCTGCAGAGCAGAGGGACAGCACCGAGGCCCAGAGTTCAAGCATCATGACCAACATACACACACACAAAAATAATTAAAGTCAAAATCAGAATCACAAATGCATTGCTAGTCACCAGAGTATGCAAAATTTTCCCGCACATATTGACTTCGCATTGATACAAACTATTGCTAACCATCTTGTATTTGTTGAATTTAAAACATACTTTATGGAAAATTTTGGCTATTCAATTTTAAAGCCATGTGTGTGTCCTAGCAAAATATTTTGTTTGTTTTGTAGTTTCTGTTGTTTTGTGTGTGTGCGTGTATGTGTGTGTGTGTGTGTGTGTGTGTTTGTGTGTGTGAGTGTGTTTAGATATGGCCGCATTATGTAGCCCAAGCTGCCCTGGAACACATTAGGTAGTTCAAGTTGGCCTCAAACTGTGTTCCTCCCAAGTACTGGGATTACAAGCATGTGCCACCAATTTTCCAGCTTGGAGAATTTTATTCTGCTCAAAATAATTAATAGTTAAGTAAAATTCTTGATGTTGTCCAAGAGAGTCAGCTAAAACTATAGAATAATAAGATGACCCACAGTTAAGAAACCAGAGTTAAAAGTAGTGTTCTGTGAAAGGAGTGAAATTGGTTGTCTATACTTCTTAGCAAGTAACCATGAAACTGCAAAGAATCACAACAGATTAAAGGGTACAGATTTACAAAAGGCCTTTCAAAGAACTTGGCTGATTTATCTCACCTCTTAGTATAGTAAATACACAATGTTTCTCATATATACATATATAAGAGGATATATGTAGTGTATATAGTACTATCTGAATAAAATATTAACTTATGAGTTTTTCATTTTTTTAGCAAATGGTTACTTTACATGATTATAAGATTGATCAAGTATCAGATAAAATTAACACAATTTTAATAATAGAACTATTTATTAAGCATTTACTCTACTCCAGAAGCCTGTTAAAAATTACCCACAAACTATCTCATTTATTTCTTAAAACAATTACATAAAAAATTGTATCAAACATATTCTGTGTTTCAGAACTTTTCTAAACTGCTTTATAAACAGGAGAACATGCCTGCGGAAAAGTTCAACATGTATGAATGTGAAAAAAATTGACCATACTAAGATGCTTTTTTAAGATACTCTCATATCAAAGCACAGGCATTTTAGATAATGAAAGAAATAAACGGGAATCATTTGGACAAAAGTAAATACTAGGCAGTCTGGAAGTGTATGTATACTACACAGACAGATAGTCTAGACACTAAACATTGTTAGCATTAGTTCCCAAAATTATCCTTGAAATACACATACACACACACACACACACACACACACACACACACACACACAGAAATTTGGTGTCATGAATATTCTCACTGGCTGAGTTGAAAAGAAGTAGGATAATTTATAACTGGTTTAAGCTTTATCTTGTGTCTACATTATTCTGCTTTATCTCCACTGTTTTTACATTCATGTTTATGTCATATTACCTTTGGATAGTTTGTCTCAGGTTTATTGATTCTATTTACTCTATTTGGACTGTGTCTAGCCTGTTGTCAACTATTTTTGAATAAATTCTCTTATCAGAAAAAAAGAAATATAGATCAAAAAGCCTGTAAATCTCAAAGCATTTATACAAGATATATAAAAAAATATATAGTTCTTAATACAAAATTGTTTTTATATAAAATCATTTTATAGTTTTTAATTGCAAACTCTAATAATTTTGAGGACCTTCTTCCCTCAATGGCACTCATATATAGCAGTTAATATCTGAATTGTTGATCCTCATTTTCCTCTCTTCCCATAACTAGAATAACATCTACTACTTTAGAGTCCTTATTCAGAAAATAATGGTATGTGATTTTTGCAATGTTCTTTGGCATAATTGGTAACTAACTTTTTACCATACTCATTAATACTCTTTGATAAAGAACAATTTGTTCAGCATATCATAGCCTACATGTTTTCAAAATGACTTGAAGTGGCTTACAAATAGAAATATCACAAGAGAGCCCAAAACCAAATCAAGAAACTGTAAGGTATATTAAATAGGTAGGTTTCATTAGGTAGCCGATGAAGAGAACACCACACGCTATTCAGGCAGGAAAAGAAGTTTATTTACCGAACTGCTGCCCCAGCCATGCATGGTGGAGAAGCATGGCTGAAAAGGAAAGGGGAGGAGGCAACTCAAGAGGTGTGGCCAGGTGGGAGAAAGGTGTGGCCACACTGGATCTGGATGTAGGGTCTAGGACCCTCCTAAGGTCAGATGGGAGGCAGTGATCAGAGATGGCCCAGGAGGTGACCTAGCAGGAAGGGAAGGTGACTGCTTCCAGGTCTGCCAGTTACATAGGTAACAGACACTGGGTAGAGACTTAGCCAAGAGGGAGGGAGGCGACTCTGTTCAGACCTTACAGTAACAAGTGCAAAGGAGAATAAAAGCAAGCTTATCAGATGAATTCAGTGGATAACATTGAATCCAATGGGAGATTATATGGTTATTTAAATGCTTTTATAAATTCAGATTTGAAATTCCTATTGTCCAGATAAAAAGTTAAAACATAAATACTGACCAAATATAGAAGGGCCAAAATATTTTCAAAGGCAAGCATTCATGGCAAGAACAAATTTCATGACATGGAAAGCTGGTGGAGTATCTTTTGTAGGTCAACTTAAAAAGGAAAGTGTTAGATCTCCTCCACAGCAATGTCCTCATCCACGAGTCTACAAACACAAAACCACATCAGGGAAAATGATTTCCTACTCTGATTTCTAATGTTACTTTTTTTCCTGTTAGTTGAGGAACCCAATACAAGATGGCAAATTCTTCTAAATTATTTCTTTGCATTAAACTTATGTAGTCATTTAGGTTCCACCAGGTTCTTTATGTGTAATATTTCATGTCACATTTCTGAACCAAATAACAAAATAAAGATGGAAGCAATGCTCTTTGTTCCAGATTCTCCGTGATCTGTGCATTTAGAGTTTCTTTATGTCTGTATATTAGAAAGGCATTCTGGTTTATCTGTGAAAGAGGTTGAGTCCCTATAATTAAATTATTTTATTCAATCTGACAATCCCTCCATCTCTTGTCATCAACATTCTTTCCTATTGCCATTTCCAATTCCATAGTTACCTTTTGTTTAGGCATTTTAAGGCATGTTTCTTCATTGTACAGCCCCATTTTGTGATGAGTACCTCATGTAAGGTGACAGTTATGTGTTCCTAAGGCTAAGACTCCTGATGGATATGTTCTATTTGTGTTCAGACAGAAATTGTGCAATTATATTTCCATTGGCTCCTCTCTACAAGGAATCTTCCTCACCATAGACTTTCCTAGTCATCCTATTTCAATGTTGATTTTCCTGATAAAATTATGCCATGCTGGAAAATATCACATGCAGTCTAGAAAAGGAGAAAACATTAGCAAAACAATGAATAAGTTTGAGAATCTCCTTCTACTATCTGACTCCAATTTATAAAAGTGTTTGTCAGAAGCCCTATCATGAGCTGATTTTTTATTAATAAGTTTTTTAATTGTGAAAATACTGTACAAAGGGGTTACAATTACATGAGCAAGGTAATGAGTACATTCTTTATCAAGCGCTGTTGCCTCCTCCTTTGTTTCCCCTTCCCATCCCTTCCCTCCCATCTCCCCCCCATGAGCTAATTTAAAAAATCCTCATTTAGCTTGTAAATTAATCTTTATTCTGCTATTCATTTCTTTAAAACAATGAAGATTTGTGGAACATTTCATTTTTCAAACTAATATTGTGAGATGTTCATATTCTTGTGTGTTCAACTCAGAAAAAAATGATCTACTGATTCTTTCTTCACTATAAACAGAGATTATAACAAGACCTAACTCATTGTCATTGCAAAAGTTGACATACACTCAAATTATATTCAAATTTCATACCACTTCTGCGTAGTGAAACAAAACTACATGTCTGCTTTAATTACTGCTATTAAAAATGTTCTCATTGGGGGCTGGGAAGTTGGCTCAGTGGTAGAGCGCTTGCCTTGCATGCCTGAGGCCCTGGGTTCGATTCCCAGCACCACATAAGCAAAAAAGCTGGAAGTGGTACTGTGGCTCAAGTGGTAGAGCACTAGCCTTGAGCTGAAAAGCTGAGGGACAGTGCCCAGGCCCAGAGTTCAGGCCCCACGACCAGACACACACACACACACAAAAAAATGTTCTCATTGTTCCTTTCACTTTATTTTCTACATCAGTTAATTTTTAGCTAGAATCAATTTTATTTTACTAGGAAGGAATTTAGCTAAATATGGCTCTTTTTACTACTCATGCCAGCCATTTATCAACAGGCACCAGAACATTTCAATCAGTAATAATTAAAAAAGGTTTCTTACTGGCATACAGATAATATAAGAAGTCTTTTTTTTTTTAATTTTCTAGTTCAGGATCTGAGCTTCATCCACCTGCATTACATTCTTCAAAATTCTTGTTCCTTCATGGTGACATTGCCTGATTTTAAAAACGTCCCAATATATAATGTAATGCTCAAAGGGAAATAATCCTGCTCAATTCTGTATCCAGCTCAATTCTGAGTATCCAGTAGCTAGCATTCAATGTTGTAGTGAACACAGAGAATGTATTTCTGATATCAGGTCACTGTAAATAAACTCATGGGAATTTCTATAAACTTTATATAGTCCTTGTCTCAAATAACTCACTGACAGAATAGCTCACCCGGGGAGAGCAGCACTGAGATTACTTCATCGTGTTTGAGGGACCTTAGATCAAAACCACTCAGTATTAATATGAATGAAGGCCCCTGCTGGAAATTAATAAATTAAATGGGCAATACAATAAGAATTGTCTTCAGAGGATATTCAGACAATTCTATTCATATTCATAATGCAGAGTAAGGGACTAATACCTATATTTCACTAAACAGCATTAAGAATACAAATATTATTTATATTAAGCAAAGTAAGCCAGACGTACAGAAACATAGGTTGCTTGGTTTCCCTCATTTGTGATAGCTACAATGTACCTATGAATCTATAAGTAAACACACTGGGTGATAAGCAAGGGTTACAAATAAATTAACTGAAGTGTAATAGACTCTACGGGAGTGCAAATAGCAGACAAAGCCAAAGCCCAGCAAAATAAGTACCAGGAAATGGGTACTTGCAAGAGGAAAGGGTGAGGCCATGGGGGGAGGGGTAGAAGAACGAAGGGGAAAGGGCAGAGAATGTAGGCCAGGATTCCTTGTATGTACCACTGAATTGAGAAATATAAGAGGAGGGGTGGGTTGAAGGTGGGTGAAGATGTTGAAGTGACAATACAGATCATGATGTACTGTATGCATAAACTGCTTTTATAAATGGCAAAAAAATCAATATATAACCTAAAAATTAAGGTAAGTGAGGGAAAGGGTGATTTAGGGGGATGAAAATGTTTAAAGATGACATTGATCAAGAAGCACTGTATGTATAAACTGAATGTACAAACTTGGTTGTTTGGCAAAGCCGTTGTACAACTAATTAGACATAATTGAAATATTTTTGAAAAAATAATAAAAATATTGTCTTCTGGAAATCCAATACACAATGAGTTAAAAATGAAAAATTATAGTAACTTTCATCTCACTGTTTAGTAACTCTGATTTTGGCAATATTATTGAAAACTGTTATTCTCAAGAAGTAAAGAAAAAAATGTGTTACCTTATTGAGCAGTTCGATGTAATGAAAGCTCTCTCAGAATATATTAGAAGTGACAGTAATCAAATAAAAGAATAACACAGTTTAAAAATATATATGCTACTCAGATTCCACCGGCAATTTAAATGGTATGAAATAGATGATCCCTCACTGGGTGACGTGAATCTGACATAAACAATAGTACCAGGAAAGAAACATACCTAAACACACTCCTGTCACAAGGAGAGGAACAGGACTAACTACACCGCTGTCACAAAGACTTAGGTTGAATAGTGACAGAACGAAAGCTCAATGTTTTACTTTCTATCAACTATGACAGTGTTTCCCTCCTCCTGTTGATCTTGGCCTTTGTGAATACTCCACTCTTTTTCTCGAGATTTCAAGAAATAGTATATCAAATCTGCAGACGCAGTGCATACTACAGCCAGCAGAAGAAACACCTTGTAATACGGCATGCCCATGAAGATGCCTGGGCCATACTCCATGTGTAATAAGTATTTGTGCAATAAATGAATGAGAATCTAGCCCATTAGTTGCTTTCTTGACTATACACACTTAAACCTACTTCTTTTGCAAATGCGTCTCAATTTTTTTAAATTGATTGTTAATACACACATGAGCATCTTGCTCACTGTATTATGGGAATAAAATAATTCTATTCACAAGTAGATTATGTTCTTCTACCATGGCTTGATTTTAAAGCACATCTTACTCAAAATATGCCTAATACATCATTAGAGTCACTTTGGAGGCATTAGTCAGATTTAAGCATCTTCTCTGGATGGGTTCAGTACCAATATGAGACTGATTTATGAACCTTGCAAGAAAATGTTGAAGACATCAGAAAAGTAACATATAACTCAAACATGCCATTATTATGATAATATGCCCAATAACCTACATAAAATGGATAATTTTCTCAAATACTTAGCATAAGTCCTCTAAGAAGAAACAGAAAACATAAACATGCTTAAATTACAAAGTAAGTTTTACTGTTAGCTAACAAATCAACTAAGGTAATTTCAAACTTCATATTCCAGATAAATTATACTAAAGCAATGGCTAAGGAGAAGTGACTAAAAACTTTGCAAGCTCTCCAGACACAGTGGCTCATGCCTATAACCTTAGTTCAAATGCCCTGAGTTCAAAAGCCGACTGGTATCCTCTTACCCCCCCCACCACCACCACCACTCTCCCCACAGGAGGGAAAAAAATTCTTTAAAAGTACTTACACAGAAAGAAAAAGAAGAAACAATTTGAGGGGGAGGATATTTCTCTACTTTTCCACTCATTTATTTGTCCATGCATGGTACTCAACCACTTGAGCCACATTTCTACTTCTGTTTTTTTTTTGCTGGTTTATTGGAGATAAAGAGTCTTTCAGTTTTGCCTGCCTGGGCTGGCTGTCAATCTCAATTTTCAGATCTCAGCCTCTGAGTAGATACAATTTACAAGTATAACCCACCAGCACCCAGCCAATTTATATGCTTTTATGATTCAATTACAAATGTCTGAATGTTTCATTTCTTTACACTAGAAATACAAGGAAATTCTAATAAAAACAATTTAAATAATTACAAAGATGGTAGAGACAAAGTATTTAAAAGTATTTCATGTAGGGGCTGGGAAGGTGGCTCAGTGGTACAGTGCTTGTCTTGTATGCATGAGGCCCTGGGTTCAATTCCTCAGCACCACATAAGCAGAAAAAGCCAAAAGTGGCTCTGTGGTTCAAGTGGTAGAGTGCTAGCCTTGAACTGAAGAGCTGAGGGACAGTGCCTAGGTGCAGAGAGATCAGGCCCCATCACAGACCAAAAAAAAAAAAAAAGGTATCTCATGTAGAAAACTGTAAACCCATTATTGTAAGACATTTTAAAATACCTGGAACTCTGGTCACTAGTGGCTTATAAGTGTCGTCCTACCTACTCAGGAAGCTGTGATCTGAGGATTGCAGTTCAAAGTGAGCCTGGGCAGGAAAGTCCATAAGCCTCTTATCTCTAATTAACCTGTGGCACTGTGGCTCAAAGTTTTGGAGTGCTAGTCTTGAGCAAAAAGAGCTCAGGGATAGTACACAGGTCCTCCTTAAAACCTTTAACAATAGAGAAATAGGAAAACACATTGTTTCTCAAAGGGTGTAGCTGCTCATTAGAGCCATGTGAGGCATTACAAAACACTGACTCTTATCTTGCTTTCAGATTTATGATTTAATAGGCCTGGAGTGCACCTGTACTTCAGGAGTTTCACAAAACTTCCCAGGTGACTAATGTGTAGGCAAGTTAGAGAATTGATGTTTTATTGGGTGCTACAGTTTCTACCCAGATCCCCACTATAAAGTTAGAAATACCCATTTCTCCAGTGCTGCATGCAGTGTTGAACACGGACAGCTCTCCAGCCATTTCATTCCAGGACCTGTCCTCCAACACTTTGGCTGAAGAACTTGAAATTGAAAGTCACAAAGCTACTCTTCATGGGCACATGGAACACTCTGCTCCAATGATAGTCATTCCTCATTCCATGTGTTTCTTTACTCTTTTACTTCAAATGCATGTGTCCTTAAATTATGTACAATTAAGACTGAAAATTTACTTGTATTACCTCCTTTTATTTCCTCAACTCATGTTTGGTAAGTCATTCACACGAATAACTACATTTAACTCACTTATTTTTACTGCTACCTAGAAGATCGTTGTTTGTATATGCTCACATTTATACAGATACATATTTAATTTGATGACTTGGATTTGGGTGGATTCCATTTTTCTAAAGGAAGAGATTATAATTTTTTTGAAATATATGACGCAGAGAACAGAGAGTCTGAGTGAGACATAAAGCTAAAAATATGGCATTATTAAAGGAAAAATAGGAAAGATAAGAAGGAGTAATAAAAGTTGTAAAAAGAAATAGAAATAACCCTCACTGGGATCTGGTCTTGCTTAGACAAGTAAGGGGACTTGTTTATATAGTCAATATTTTTGGCAAATCTTCTCCTACCTTTTCTTTCTCTTCATCACAACCAACCAAGCCCTTTTTCCCAAAACCCTCTTCTCTTTTCTCCCAAGGCAGGACCATAATTACCCAATTCAAGTTAGGTCCTGCCATAGATAGCTTCTTTTCTCTTCATTTTATACTACCATGTTCTCTCATGCTCCTGCAGAGTATTGCAATCCTGTTACAGGACTGTAACAGGATTCTGTAAACAGGAGTTACTATGGTAACTCATGAAACATAGCCAGGTTTTTGTGTAGGTTATCATCATATAACTTAGAATAGCATTATTCTATGTGGGATAGTTACATAGCCTAAGTTTCAGTTGGGTCACATGGAAAATAGAGATATGAAATAAAATACAACTTCTAAAGTTATATTTAAGACAACTGATATATATGCTTATAACATCAAGACAGGGCATGCTCCTTAGTAAGTAGTCAGTCAGTTTTATTTTTGATTGACCTATGGTTCTCATAAAATCTTATATCAACTATAAATATACGTTATTACCAACTTATGATGGCTGCCATAAACAAATGCCTTTAGTGGAGTATTCTTATGGAATTAGATATTACTGACTTCTGATTGGATGGTCCTCTAATTTATGGAATAATCATCAGCCAGTGATGGCCTATTTACAAAAGGAAACCTAAGGTAACCAATAATACATTAGATTTGTATATATTTTATTTTGTCTAACATAGATTATTTTATTTTATGTAACATTGAATGCTTTTGATCATGTTAAATTCAGTTGTTTATTCTGAAATTTTTATCTTTCTACATGTATTGTAATACTTTTAAGAAATAATAAAGGCCTATTGTATCTTGTATACCAGGACTTACAATGTCAGTCTCCATATTTTATAGGTGCATGATAGAAACTGAAGTTTCCATACAAGTACATGCAAAGCAGGATGTGTATATCCATTCTTCAGAAGTGTTTTCTTAGCTTTCATTAAATTTCTAAAAAAAAGATTTGTGACTTATAAATTTGAACAAATCCTACTTTACATGAAACCAACTTCTTTGAATGATAGCAACAATCTAGGTTCCCCTCTTGTGCTGGTCCTCGTACCCTGTCATTTTTAGGATTGTTTTATGTCCATGGTGTCCATCCATCCACCTGGTTTAGTGCACCATATCACATGGTACATATCTTTCTTGTCTATCAGTCTCACTGAGCATGCCTTGGAAGAAGCCACTACCACATGATGATGTAAAGGATAAACTATTGCCCTAATTTGCTAGGACAGTCCTGCTTTATACCCATCTTCCAGTTAATTATTCATAACATTCCCTTTCACTCTTAAAGGTATTTCATTTGAATACCATAAATACAACCCAAAATTGGCTGAAGACAACATAGTTAGAATATAAGGCAATCATACACACACACACACTCAGACACACACACACACATATATACACACTCACATATGTAGGTCAAATGTTATAATATCAGTTATAGTTAAATAGAAGCTGACCCAGCACTGTTTTGAAAATTACATTAAATAAGAGGCCACAAAATGAATTATATCTTATGATACTGGTACAAGACTTTTAGTAAAGTATCTCTCTTCACAAAAGAGACATATCAATTTTCAAGTCTAGTCATCCTCAAAGCAAGTTTATAAATATAATACAGTGGTAACAAATATGAGTAAGAAGAAAAATAACATATGACATTTTATATCTAAATGTTGAATTATTGCAAAAATAATATCTAAGAGGAGGGATTTTTATCATGTGAAAAATCTCCTTAGAGGAATTTCTTTCTTTCAGAAAATAACTAGAGCTTTAAGTAAATTGAATTAATGCGCCTATCTGATGCCAAAAAAGGTTAGGTAAATATCACTGGAATCCACCTAGCTTACAGAATAAAATACCCTGTTATTGAAAGTATTTTGTTAAGAGAAGAAAACCATTCAAATATACAGACTCAATGGGAAAAAAAATCCTAAGAAATAAGTAACCACCCTATGAAAACATTGATTGGGACTTGTATTCTGATGGAAGTGCTGATGGTCTCACTAAATATTCTTATGCTGCTGAGAGTTCTCTTACAATTTGAAACAAATGGGAAGTTCAAGCATAACTAACCTACATGGACATACTCCTTGCTCAAAAATCCAATCTCACCAAGCAAAGTAAAACTCCTTTGGAAGCCCAGCACTGGTGATTCATATCTGTCATCCTAGCTATTCAAGAGGCTGAGATCTGAGGATCACAGTTCAAAGCCAGCCCAGGCAGGAAAGTCTGTGAGATTGTTATATCCAATTAACCACCAGAAAACCAGAAGGTGAGCTGTAGCTCAAAGTGTTAGAATGCTAGCTTTGAGCAGCAAAGCTCGGGAATAGCACCCAGGCCCTGAGTTCAAGACCCATGATTGACAAAAGACAAAAAAGAAAAAAACCCTCTACTGGATATCAGCCTTAAAGGGATTGATGGTTCACATGTGATGGTTACATTTGGCTGAAGAATATGATATATAAAACATAGGCTGGGAACACAGTTATCCAAGTTCCCACCCCAAAGTCTAAAGTCAAATGAGTCCCTCGAGTTTTATTTGCCTGGTACAATTGAGACTCTGTTAAGTTAAGGAAAACCTGTTAACTTAAATAGGACTAAGCCCCATTTCTCCCCAGAACTGAAGCCATTACCAAAAAAAACTGAGATTTTGGTACAACAAAATCATACTCATCATGTACTTCTAGTCCTTATTTACACCTAACCATTCCTTGTGTGACCATGGGGAACTATTTGGAACAGCATCATACTCTGTCAATAAGAGTATAGTCAAGGCCATTCACAAATTACTAAACATTCACTAGCTCTTGAACTTTCCATAGACATCCATACCATTAAGCAATTCTGCTTTCTCTTCTGTTAAAAAGTGTCATTATCTCTGCTAGTTTTGGTGTACTTTGAGAGAGATATTTTTTGTGGGCATCCTCCTTAATCAAGCTGACCCTAAACTATCTTTTTGAACTCCTGCAAATTAAAGCAAAGAGTGATTCTGATATAATCTTAGGTATATGTGAAGGGTCTGGAAATTGTTCAAGGAGATACAATTTTAATATGTCTTCAACCACACTATTTTTTAATACAAGAAGATTTTAGACCTCAGCATGTTACCTTATGGAATCAGAAATATTTGACTTCCTGCTTCCTTAAATGTCTGCTTTCTTGAGTCCTGTACACAAGATGTTAGGATTTCAGTAACTAGATGAAGAATATATTTTGCCCAGTTTCAGGTAATTATCAAGTGGTGTATAGATATTTCAAAGTAGAAAACATATTGAGTGATATAGTTGTAAGACACCCTTTATGATAAATAGTAACCACACTAGTGAATAGGGCAGTGTTTGCAATACACAGGAAAAATTGTTCACATTAAGTAACAAGTAATTCAGAATACATCTATAAACCCAATGTAAAAGCTAACATAGCTTTCTCCTTGATTGAAGTTCACCTACTTTGGTTTTCTGTCCTCTAATATAAATTAAAAGAGTCTTATAAACATTTTAGTTAGCTTCCTGTCTGCTATGGTGTCATGATTAATTTTTCTATCAGTGTGACTTTACAGGTGCCCAGGAAGTTGGGCAAGCATCATTGGTGAGGTTCAGATACATGAGTAAGTATGCATTTGGATGAGGTTACCATTTAGATTGGTAGACTAAGTAAAAGAGATTGTCCTCCATAGCAAGGATGACTCATGGCATAGCTAGAACAGAAATGCTAACCCTCTATGAGTTAGAGAAACTCCTGACTATATTTGACTTAGGGCATCAGGTTCTTCTTGATTTGGAACTGGAACTAAAATGGGCTGTTCTCAATATGACACCGTTGGCTATTGAATTGGAACTTAGATCATTAGCTCTCTTGCTTCTTCACTTTTCAGATTTCTAATGAAACTATATCATCAGCTTTGTTGAGTCTCCAGGCTACTAAGTACAAATTTGGGGATTTACCAACCTCATGGTAGAGCAACAATGCCTTATAACAAACACATTTTTTATTTTGTTTCTCTAGAAAACTCTGACTAATACTCACAAGAAAAATCCACCAAAATGACCAGAGAAACCACCAAATTCAATGCCAAGCAAATGAATCAACATATTCTCAAGCATCCAAAGAGCAGAGCTGCCTGGAAGACAGAGACGAAAAACATAATCCTTATAATCTAAGGAAAAAGAAACCTAAGATATGAGAAGAAAATGTATAACTGGAAGGAATGTACAACAAAGATGTACAACTATCAAGAAATAAGTCCATGCAAAAATATAATCAAATGCTAGACTGTGATGAACTGAAAGATACATTTTAAGAAATAATATTGGGAGGCTGGGAAGGTGGCTCAGTGGTAGAGCACTTGCCTTGAATGCATGAGGCCCTGGGTTCGATTCCTCAGCACCACATAAGCAAAAAGAAAAAAGCCGGAAGTGGCGCTGTGGCTCAAGTGGTAGAGCGCTAGCCTTGAGCTGAAGAGCTGAGGGACAGCATCCAGGCCCAGAGTTCAAGCCCCACAATCAGACCCCCCCCCAAAAAAAAGTAATAATATTGGGTTGAATAAAATGATCATGGACATACAAAAATAAGTTCATATCTGCATTTGGCATTTTATTTTTTAATTATCTTTAACTATGTTACAAAGGAGTTGTCATTTAACAAAGCAGTTTATGAATTCAATGCATCTTGATCAGTATCATGCCTTTCAACATTCTCACTGTCACCCTTGATCCATCGCTTCCCTTTTCTAAACTTTGTAGTATATACATTGGATTCATGACTGTGTTCTCCTCTTCATTCCTCTACCCCCTCTCTCTCTCACCTACCCCATTTCTTATGAGAAGTACCCATTTCCTAGAGCCTGTTTTGTTGGGCTCAGACTTTGCCTTTCTAAGGAATTAAACTATTTACATTCTCCCATAAATCCACCATATTTCACATTTGTAACCACTTGCAGAGAACCTTAGCCATCTATGTCATATCATAGGTTAAGAAAATGAAAAGTCAAGCACAGATGGAGATAAAGTAGTCATGTTATGTGCATATGTCAAAGAACATATCTAGTTCATCTAACTTTGTAGAGCTCAGTAATGTTATGACCAGCAACTGATTATTTTGTGTATCCCTGTAGCTGAGCTTGAACTCAAGTCCTGAGCATTGTTCCTTAGCTTTTTTGCCCAAAGCTAGCACTCTACCACCTGAGCCATACCTCCATTACTAGCTATTTTGCTGATTAATTGGAGATAAGAGTTTTTTATTGTAAAGATACCATACAGAGGGGTTACAGTTACATGAGTAGGGTAATGAATACATTTTCTATCGAACATTGTTAGCTCCTCCTTTGTTTTACCCCTACCATCCCTTCTGTCCCCACTCTTCCAGCTCGTCCTTCCCTTTCCCTCCCCCAAAGCTGTAAAGTTCATTTTTAATATACTGTCTTGTACATCTCACTGTTACAATGAGTCATCCTATATCCTTATTTCAGCATTTCACTATTTCCCTTCCCCTCCCCAAATTACAAAAATGTATATACAAGATGCAGGGTACCAGAATCAAATACAATGCAAAAAAGGGTTATAACATAGGGGAAAAACATATAAAAGAAACAAAAAAATCACATAGTACATTATAAGTACATTAAAAACAACAGCAAGAAAAATAAAGCCTCTGTGTCCCTATCTTGGTGTTCATTCCGTTTAGCATCATCTTATATAGTCATATGTACATAGCTTTTGACCTTTTCTTCTTGTCCTAGACATACACTAGTTATTGCAGATAAAGGAAACCATGGGACCTATGTTTCTGTGGGCCTGGCTTACTTCACTTAATACAATTTTTTCAAGTCTTTCCATTTTCTAACAAATGGGGTGATGTCATTCTTTCTGATGGAGGCATAGAATTCCATTGTGTGTGTGTGTGTGTGTGTGTGTGTGTGTGTGTGTGTGTGTGTGTGTGTGTGCCACATTTTCTTGATCCATTCATCTACTGAGGGGCATCTGGGTTGGTTCCATATCTTAGCTATGGTAAATAATGCTGCTGTGATAAACATAGTTGTGCTGGTAGCTTTAGTATGGCCTTGTTTGTGATCATTTGGGTAATTGCCCAAAAGTGGGATTGCTGGGTCATAGGGGAGCTCTATGTGTAGTCTTTTGAGGAACCTACACCTGCTTTCCAGAGTGGTTGAACAAGTTTATAGAACTACAGATTCCAGCCTCCTGAGTAGCTACAATTACAGAAGTAAACCACCCTTTCTTGGCTGACAACTCAGTTTTGAAATGCTGAGGAAAAGAAGGCAGACTCAAAGGAATATATATTGTTTGATTTAATGTGTATGAAACTCTAGGAAAGTAAATGCAAACTATAGGTATGAAATATAGATCAAGAGTTCTCTGGGACTAATAGTGAAAGGTAAAGGAGGGATTTCTGGGATAAAGAAAAAGATGAGATGTGGAGAAACATGGATCAAGGACAGACAAGTGTAATAGTTTACGAGACTCCACCTAAAAATAATTAGCAAAACAAGCTGGTCTGGAGATGCTGCTTACATGATCGAGTACCAGCTGACCAAGAAAGCCAAGAAAGTATGAGGCTTTTAGTTCAAACACTAGTATAAGCAAAATAAAAAAATTAAAGAGACCTTTGCAGATGGCAGAAATGTGCTATATTTTGGAGATAAGAATAGTAGCAAAAAATATACATTTGTCCAAATTCACCAATCTTATAGTTACAATAGGTACAATTTGCTGTAAAATGTACTCAAGTAACTTTCTATTTAGACCACCAAAATGGAAATTTTCTCAACTCTCAATTGTCAGTCTTGGTTAGAACTCAGGGTCTGTCCCTGAGCCACTCTGTACTCAAGACTAGCACTCTACCACTTAAGCCACAATGCCACTTCCAGCTTTTTCTGTGTATGTGGTACTGAGGAATCAAACCTGGGGCTTCATGCATGCTAGGTGAGCACTCTACCACTAGGTCACATTTCCAGCCCCCTGATTTGCACTTCTTTCTTTATGTTGAGCATTTCTTCCTGCATCTGTTGGACATGGTAAACTATCTTTGAGAATACTAATAAGCTTCTCCAAAACTCAATGATTCTACAGTCTGAAAATTCCCATCATTTAAATATGAGAAAACTGATACAGATAGGTTAAATAAATTGATTATAGTAAATATAATAAAGGTTCTTTGACTTTCTTATGTAAGTAAGTCCCTTTGTATGGTCCTAAGAACAAGTTAATATTTAAAGCATTCCTAAGAGCAAATATGATTAAGATGACATATGTTTAGGGAGTATCACCCCAGTCCTTTGTTTGCCATAACTGAAACATGTTAAATCAGGATCTGTAGTAGATGAGATTCTCCAAGTAATATACATGAACATTCAATATGCAGAAACTCTTCAATATACAACCTTACTAAAATTATTATTAAAATCAAGCTTCTGCAGGATGCACCAAGTCCTCAAAGCAGAGGACAAACAGTAACATTTATGTAAAACTTTATACTCACAGATTTTTCTGAAGCTATGGTCATCTGTGAACACTCACTGATGATAATCAATGTGAACACACAAGCCAGCTTCATCTGAAACACACACAACAGACAGTGTTGTAACTTGAAAGTGAGGATTTAGTTACCAGTCTAATCAACCTATTGGGAGAAATTCCTTTTCTGATCTAGCTTTGAGGCTCCTGCTCATGGGACAATGTCATCTCCGTGAAAAAGGCAGTTAACATTCCACTACCTTTACTGAGTTTTCTGAGGAAAATCCTGTCCTTTGTAACCTGGGAAAATGCATAAGATCCAACCTTCCCTTCTGAGCTTCTTCAGAAAATGGTATCAGGAAATGAAGCTGAATTGCATAAACTTTTAAAATCAAGATGCTGCTAGTAAAACAACACATAGATCTTGTAGCTCTACAAAGAGAAAAGAGAGTTAGAAACTTGAACCCATAGCTATTGCCTAAGCTATTAGGATGGAGCTAATTTTTTCCTTCACAGGACTTCCCTGAGATTTATTTCCAGCAGTGAATCGAAGTGGCTACGCTATGTTTTGGTAGATAAATTCACTTGGAAGTAGAACAAAAATTGCCTGGGTCTTCTGGAGCTCTTTTTTCTTGAGGTTTCATATGAAAATTGGACTTTGCTACACTATTAAGAAACTAAATGCTACACACCAGAAGCTCATGCCTCTAATCTTAGCCACTCAAGAAGCTGAGATCTGAAGATCACAATGTGAAATCAGCCAGCCTGGGCAGAAAAGACCAGAAGACTTTTATTTCCAATTAACAAACAGAAAGCCAGAAGTAGAGGTGTGTCTCACGTGGTAGAACCCAGCTTTGGGTGAAAAATCTGAGGGATAGCAGTCAGGCCCTAGTTCAAGCCCCAGAACTGGTGAGAGAGAGAGAGAGAGAGAAAGAGAGAGAGAGAGAGAGAGAGAGAGAGAGAGAGAGAGAGAGAGAGAGAGAGAGAGAGAGAGAGAGAGAGAGAGAGAGAGAGAGAGCATAAAGAATCAATGCATTCTTTCTATGAGCAAGAAGAGAAAGAAATATTCAAACCACTCTATTTTCAGGGACAATCTGCATCATAATATAAGCAAGTTAATACTTTCTACAAAAATATCTACCTAATATAGAAATCCCATAGGACCTCATTCACAAACCCAATGAAGACATGACAGGGAAAGTAAGAGAGAAAAACATACAGAATAACATAGGAGCGTCTCAAGATCCTATCATGAGCATTCATCCTGTGCTTATTCAGAAAAAGAATCAGAAAACATTCTTGTTAACGGCTGTGTAATTATAAATCTGGACAGGAATTTTCAATCTGCTTTGCTTATTAGACAAACTTCACTGACCTGACCTTGAAAACTGGAAATCCAATTACATAGACAGTAAGAAAAGCAGACTCACTCAGCAGGTTTCCAATTCAAACACAGCCAATTTCATCATGTAGAAAGATTTGAAGTTTATAAATGCATTAGAAAAACAAGGAACACTACTTGTCTAGGATTTAGAATATGAAGAATTTTTAAGTGTGAACCTTTGTTCATCAGTAACTAACAGTAATATCTGTATGAGCTAACATATAAATGTTTTGTTACAGGATAACACCATGTATATCCATAAATTGCTCAATCGATGCAACATTCTCTCATTAGATCTAGTTTCTTAATTATTGTTCAAAGTCTACTAGTACTAAACTATTTTTGTGACTGCCTTTTTTTAAGAAACCAGATTCTGAAGAGGTACGATATATTTTCCCTGCATGATGTTGTCTTTGATCTCTCTTACATGCCAGCTTTTGTTTTGTATATTTTGAGATCATGTTCTTCCATTCAAAATTATTCTGTCCCCCAAGTAAATCAAACATATCGTATTATGCAATGATTTCATAAAATAAAAAATTCATCTTCTTTTATTAAGTCACCTTTAAAATAAGTTTTACTTCAAAGCCTATTTTTGCATGATATTAATTAGCTACAGTCATTCTCGTGGTTAACAATCTATTTTCTATTGCTTTTTATTTTGTTTTAATGTTCTTTTACTTCAGCCAAATTTATAAATATCGCAATGTTATGCTTTAAAATATAGTCTTATGAGTATTAGATTTTAACTGAAAAGTATATTTCATTTATGCCTATTTTGATTATTCAGAAGTTTTGACATCATTTTTTTACAGTCATATTTTTCATGGTCTCAATTTTCCTATTTCTTTTTCTCACATATCTTGCTCTCTTTTATTAAGTATTGCTTTTTCTGAATCTGCAAATTATACTTATTCTGTAACCATCTCATACATGATTAAGTCTAGGTTGAGTCTAATATCTTGACATCCTTACTCTCCCCCCCCCCAAATTTAAGAACCTCAGAACACTCATATTAATTCAGATGCTGCTGTTTTCCAGCATATTAGTTATATATTCTTATACTAATTGCACTAGATAGTACTCATAATTCTTAGGCCATTATCTCTCTCTTCTTTTTCTTTTAATCTTTCAGATGATCTAAGTTTTCTATTTCTTTATGTAGTCAAAATAACTTCAGGTATACTCAGACTATTTTCATAGTACGAATTTGTTGAAATCTTTATCACACAATTGTTCATCAATTGTTTTTATGTATTTTGTTCCATAGTAATATAGCAAAGATATAAGTAGCATTCTTTGGAGGCCAAGGTGGACGGCTTGGAGGAAGACACTTTGACTTGAACAAAGATTCAATGGCACTAAACAGCTTAGTGTTTTCACTAAGCTGGTTGAGACAGACGAAAGCAGAAAATGTTCACTAGACATTATTTTGGAAATGAAGTATACAACCTGCAGGGGAGGAGAGATGGGAGAGTAAAACTGGGAGAGAATGAGGGAGTGGTGATACTTCAAAAGGAAATGCACTCATCACCTCACTTATATAACTGCAACCCCTCTGTATATTACCTTTATAGTAAAATATTGTTTAAATAAAAATTTAACAATAATTTTTTTAAAAAAGAAAAGCTCACGGCAAGTCAGAAACAGTGACATAGAAGAGGGCAAAGCCAGAAGTACATATTTCCTTTCTGGTTACCTGCATTGACAAAAACCCAGTTATGGGCCTCACTCAGATATATTTGGTAGGGGAATGAGGTCTGTGAGTACAGGAATTCAAAAGAAGGAATAAGTGAGCACTAGGAATACATACTTCAAGGGAGACCAAGGCTTATACAGAGTATCTATTAAATACCAACTAACCAAGTCATGCATCTTCAGGGGAAAATAAAGACCCATTCGATGTGTTTATTTATCTGTTGCCAGAGTGCCTAATACCACCAAATCTGAGCTCAACATCAAATGCCTAAACTCCTGAAACAGGAGCAAAGAGAGCCCAGGACGGCCGCCAATTGGCAGGGATTGGTGAAGGACATTAAGATACCATAGACAGAGGAAACAGTGGTTTCAAATCTGATCTTCATGCCGAAAACCACAGTGGAGATGTCTCCAATTGCTGTAAAGGGCTCTCTAAGTGTGGCCAGAAAAGTGCAAAGCAGTGATTTTGAATTTTCTCAATGGTGGGATTCTCCTGCATAACTTAGTGGGGAGGCGGGGGAAGGAGAGCCAGGTTTGGACATTCTATGTTAAATCTGGTCTATAAGATTCAGTCTGATATGAATGAATCTCTGCTTAAGCTACTGGGATTGATTGAGTGATATTCACTTTGCCTTCTAGTTAGATGAGAAAACATGGCACGTACTTGGGTTTGGATAGAACCAAACCTAAGGTTCTAATCTGCTAGATGTGTGGTCTGGGGCACTAAATTCAAACCTTGTGAGCCTCAACTTCCTCATCTAGAATAAGGTCATAATAATATGTATTTCACTATGCTGTTACAAGGATTAATTTTTTAAGAGCTGTAAGTCTCTTAATACCATGCAGGGCTTGTGTTAATGAAAGGCCCAGTTAATGGAAGCCCCCTCCCCCAGCTGTATTTTTCAGTTCTCTGGCCCTAGTTGTTTCATAAAGCCCACTTTTTATGTTAAATTCAAAATCACATTATTGTTTTAAGTAAATGCACAAGATAATTATGTGTAAGAATTTTAATAAAGTTCATTTTAATGGACCAATGTTGTGATTCTAAAAGTAAAATATGAATCTTATTATGGTTACATCTCTTGTTGTTCATAAAGTGCTGACAAGTAAAATCAAATACTTGCCACATGTTTTCCCATCTGCTGTGGATTACAGATGTCCTGGCATATGGTGTAATAACACCCACAGTCGTGCCCACAGGCTGCAGGACATAAAACACCTAATGTATGGAATCAGAGCTTGTGAAGCTTGGGAATTTATTTACACAGGTCCTCAAATGCACAGCCTGAAGGGTGAGTGTGGTCCTCAGATGGGCCCACAGGTAGACCTAAAGTTTGGTGTTGGGAGCACTGAAGGTATTCACACACATCCTAAGTCTTTAAGTCTCCCAAGAGATCTGAACTATTCCAGGGTTCATATAAAACAGGTCACCAAGGAAGGAGGTACAGAATTAAACAGGGCCAAGATGTTTGTAATGAAATATTTGTTCTGTAAGTCAAATGAGGATTAGATATAAAAGACATGTAAAGTTGCAAAAGCACTATGTCAGCCTCCCTGCAAATTTACTAGGTTGCTAATATTAAGAAAGAACACGCAGATAAGAACCAAGTAAAGAAGTCATGTCCTGAACAAAAAGACTGATGGTCTTTGAAATAGGTTTAGCTGATCACTGGCCTAGTCACTGATGCATGCCTAAGAGCCTTTCATTCTAAACCATTTCAATGTAGACCAACTTCTAAAAACAGGCTGAAGAATAAGAGTTCACCTTGTCCTTAAAATACCTCTCCTGTGACTTGTTAAATTCCAGATTTAGACTCTGAGATAAGCACATAAACATTCATTGTAGGAGTAGCTGGAAAGGGGTTAGAACAAGATAAACAAAATTCACATTGATACCTAGAGCAGAATTTTAGAACTACTTTGCTTTCCAAAGTCAGGAATGACTTCACTAAATTATACCATGGAACTGTGTTGGTGTTTCCTAGTGGTGCCAAGGAAGGTTGACCAGTTGACTTCTTTGTTAGTGATACTATATCACAAAATATCTGGGACAGTCCCAGAGCTGTTGTCTAAGAGTTATTACAACATCTGCTCTCACTCTCAAGCATGTACTGGTTTAAAATTATCTGGCCTACCCCTCAGGTTGTCTTTTCCACTCTGATATTCTACAAACTCCTCCATGCATTTAAACCTCCTGCGTTGAAAGTGTCTCACCAGAGAAATGACATCTTGTACATATTCACTCATCTGTCTTGTTAAGCAAGTTAGAGTGATTGCTCCTTCAAGTTAGATCTTGTGGCAATAAAAGTTCCAGCTAGACTTGGCTGGCAGTCCACATGACCTGTCTTACAGAATCAAATTCTAGAAGTCTTAATGCACTTGAACTTGGTGATGAAGTAAACAAGTGTTTCTGGTTTATTTATCTGTCAGTAAAACACATCATTGTATATCCAGTGGCTTCTCACAGATTCATAAATTATAATTATGAAATTCTCATTTCCTAGGCTATACCACACTTCCCATTTGCTTCCTGATGAATACACTTCACAAAGTTCAGAATTGTTTAGATACTGAACGTGGATATACACAATTCCAGTTTGGGGAGAGAAAGATTTTTTTTTTAAAGTACTTTTTAAAAACTCAAAAGACACTTTGAGCCTTACTTGACAAATCTAACTTGAACGTATTTTTCCCAAGTAATATAATGATTAGTTACATATGTTTTCATGTAGGAATGAAAATTCTATAATTTAAATCTGTCAGAGAAGCCTAAATCTCAAAGTTGCCAATTAAATAAATTTGTTTTAACATAGACTAAGCCAAAAAAAATCTGTTTCTTGGTTCTCTGACCCATAGCTGATGATCCTCCTTAGAAATTCAGATTTCCTCCTTTCATTTCCTTTTCCTTTACTTCGGCAGCCATGATTGCTTTCTGGGTTCACCCCTCGCTCTGTCCAGACCTACATCCACCCCCAACTTGCTGTCCTTGGCTTGCATTCTGTCCTGAACACTATAGCTGGAGCTGTGGGTAATTTATAACCACGATGGTGGCTTTCAACAAAGCTGAGGCTTAAACATTTACACAACATGTGTTTGGGGACATCTACAGGCTGTTTTCTGCCATCAGAGGAAGGAACTAAGATGAATGTTATGACTAATCAGGGTCACCTCACCGTCATTCCTTGTACTCTCAACTTTTCTCCACCAATTAATCTTCCCATTTGTCACCATTCCTAAGAAGGCTCAGATGTAAATCTCCAATTCATTTATCAGCCACATAAATCTACAAACACCAATCAGTAGGCATTCCTTTCATTAAAATGATTTCCTATGGTGATTATAAACTCTACCACATGCACATTGCAAAAAATAATTTCATCTGGGCAGTGCGGCTCACATCTGCAATTCTAGCTACTTAGGAGGCTAAGATCTAAAGAGGAAGCTTCCAAGTCAAGCATAAAAAAAAGTCTGAGAAATTCTTTTCTCCAATTAACCAGCCAAAAGCTGTATTACAGGTGTAGTTCAAGTAGTCAGGCAGCAGCTATGAGTTACAAAAACAAATAAGAGCACAGTGCCTGAGTTCAAGCCTTAGTACTGGCACATGCAATAAAAAAGAAGAAGAAAGAGACAGAAAGGAGGTACTGGGAGAGAATGAGGGAAGGGAGGACACTGTGAAAGAAAATGTACTTATTCCCTGACTCATGTAATTAAAATCCCTCTGTACATCACCTTTATAATAACAATAAAGTAAATAATTTTTTGAAAAGAAAAAAGAAGAAATAAAGTTTTTTTTCTCTTTTTAAGACTACATGTCAGCATTTTTCAAGATTAATTCTACAAGTTGTTTTATATATAACTGACTTTAGGATGTATATAAAACATAAAACAAATACTCTAATTGAACTTAATGTATCATGGACTTAATGATAGTAGGAGATATAAAGTGATTAAATTTTCAATCAATTATCTTCTCCAAATTCCTTTGATTACATTATCATATCCAACACCAATAATAATGGTTTTATCTTTATTTTTGACCTCACTTTATATTTTTAACCCAACTATGTGACACTTTCTCCTTCTCTGGGGTCACTGACATAGCTTCTTTCTGATTCTCCTTTTCATCTCTGATCCCTCCTTCTAGACACTTCTTCCATACTTCTGTACATCCTTCAGCACTGAAAAAAAGTAAAAAGAAGAGGGAAGAGGAGAGGAATCTTGGAGCACTTTGTTTCAATATTTTTTTAAAATTTAATTTTATTTTATTTGTGAACATACTGTACAGAGGAGTTACAATTACATGGGCAGAATAATGTGTACATTTCTTACCAAGCATTGCAGCCTCCTCCTTTGTTTACCCTTCACATCCCTTCCCAGCCTCCCCCCTCCCCCCCAATCCCAATCCTTCTCCTTCCCCCCCTTCCCCCCCCACACCGACGTTGTAAAGCTCGTTTTGGACATGACAACTTGTACTTATTGTTGCAACAGGTCCACCTGCATCCTTAAACAACTGGTTTTTCCCCATCTCCTCCACAAGTTATACTGACATCAAATATAGTGAAAGCAGGGGTTATACTGTGGGGGAGGGACATACAAAGCAACAAAGAGACAATCTTATAAATGCGTTAGAAACACATGCATGAAAGAAAAAAACATTAAAATACACATCTAAGGGTTCATTTTCCTGACATCACATTATCTGACCTTTTCCGCTTGACTCATACATATACTAGATATCTTCCCACAGGGCACAAATGAGTCTCTCCTCTGGCTCCTTCTTCAATAGTTTTTGAATGGGATAACCTACTTTGAGAGGGAACATTCTCATACTTTCTATTCCTTCTTTGTCAAAGTTTACCACCTTCTCTTCCCTGACCTGGCTTTTCTTATCATTCTTCCTCAGCCAACACTAGCAAATACTCATAGGAAGCAGAGAGGTAGAAATGAGAACCAGGAACAACTATTTTGGTGGTCAAGTTATTGCTTGCTAGAATAAAAACTATAATTCTTCTAGAACATCTATCCAAATTTTGATGTCATTGCATATATCTACCTTGCAGATTTTTCCAAAGATTGAGTGAAAATACATGCATACATGCTGTAGATAATATCTGTCACAGAAAAGATCACCATGAAGCCCCTCCCATCACAGGAGAAATGTGGGGGGAATTTCAACCCTGTAATTTAGAAAGATGAGGACGAGATAGCTAAGCTGGGTCTCCTAAATAGAGACAATTGATAAAGATTGAGATTAGGATAGATACTGAAAGAGAGAACATCTACTGACATCAGGAGAACCTCTAGTTACAGAAGATGAGGGAAAAGGAGATTATACAAAGAAGGAAACTTCTGATAGATTTCTATGATCCCTCACTGCTTCTAGTAATTATACATAATGTTGTATAAACTTTAAATTTTGCATACAGATTTTATTTTCTTTCTTTTAAAAATATTATCTTTAAGTAGTTATACACGGGGAATGTGATTCAACCAAGCAGTTCATGAGTAGACTGGCTCTAGATCAATGTCGCCCTCTCAACATTCCCATCCATCCCTCCCCTACCCACTTCTTCCCTCACTCTTCTTAATTTTGTAGGATACATATTGGATTCTTGACTGCATTCTTCTCCACTTCTGCATACCACTCCCTGGTATTTATTTTGTTGAACTATGTTTTTTGCCTTCCTAAGGAATTAAAATGTTGGGTACTCCCCTGAATTTATGATATTTCAGTTTATATATTTAGGTACACTTCCATTAAACCCAAAGCATTTCTTACATGCTTATAAACTAATTCTAGCTTCCACATATGAAAGAAAACATGGAAACTTTGTCTCTCTAACTTTGTCTAACTTCATTTAACATAATTTTTCAGGCCTTCCATTTCTTTGCAAATGATGCAATTTTTTGTTTTGTTTTTTTGTTTAAATTTTAGTGTAAAGGTGATGTACAGAAGGATTGATACATAAGTCAATAATGAGTCATTTCCTTTTGAACAGTGTTACCCTCTAATTTTCTCCCAAATTTTCCCTCCCAACACCCCCCTACCCAAGTTGTATAGTTCATTTTCAACATAGTGTCTAGTGAGTATCACTGCTGAACTTAGTTCACCCCTGTGGTACCATTTTTGTGCTTCTCCTAACTCTCTCCAAAGGAGATAAACTTATATATAAGACAAAGAGTACAGAAATCCAAAACAGCAACAGAAGGGAATTAACCACAGAAAAAAAGGAAAGAAATAAAGAGCCGCAAATAGTCAAATAAAAAAAACTCTTACTTCCATTTCTTGGATATCATTTTGATAAGCATTATTTTATGTGATCTTATGCACATAAGATTGAGCCCTTTTGATCCTCTCCTAAGAATATCCTCTTTTTTTTCTCACTGTGTGAATGTTTAGACTGCTGTTTAATTAATCATGTCCAAGTATAATTATTTGTCTTTTACTAACCATTGGGTACATTTATAGGCATATTCTAGTTACTACAAATAAGGGAAACCATGCAGCCTGTGTTTCTTTGGGTCTGGCTTACTTCACTTACTATAATTTTTTTCTAAGTCTTTCCATTTCCTTACAAATGGTGCAATGTCATTCTTTATGATGGAAGCATAGAGTTCCATTGTGTATTTTGGTGCTCTGCATCTTGTATATACATTTTCCTGATTTGGGGAGGGGAAGAGATATAACAAAATGCTGAAATAAGGACACAGGTTGATCCATTGTAAAAAAAAAAAAAAAAAAGAATTCTATTGTGTATATACACCATATTTTCTTGATCCATTCATCCACTGAGGGGCATCTGGTTTGTTTCCATATCTTGGCTATAGTAAACAATGTAAATGATGCAATGTCTTATTTTCATATATATAAAAGCTACTAATCTTTCACATTTTTATCATGGTTATACTAGAAACCTTTACACAGAATAATTTTTCAATATTTTACTGAAAATCCAAGCAGATAATTCATAAAGTTTTCTTGTTGGCACATTTTTAGAACACTGATTATTCTATATTGAGGGGAAATTCTCTCCATTCTTTAGATTATGTAATCTTTTCACAATTGAATATCCTTGTATCTGATCTGATCTGTTATCTTTAAATGAAGCGTGCTGAATATAGTTCAGCAAAAACAGCATGGCATTGTCCTGGACTCTAGTGTTAATATATCTAACCCTTAATCAAATTCTTTCTGTCTAGTATTCTTTCTTTTAGTATGTGAGCTGAATTCACTGTGGCTACTGTAGCAGATTCTACCATTCTTCTTTTTCTTTTCTTTTCTTTTTTTTTGGGGGGGAGGTCCGGTCATGGGGCCTGAATTCTGGGCTTGGGTGCTGTCCCTCAGCTCTTCAGCTCAAGGCTAATTCTCTACCACTGGAGCCACAGTGCTACTTCCGCCTTATTTCTTTTTGCTTATGTGGTACTGAGGAATCGAACCCAGGGCCTCATGCATGCAAGGCAAGCGCTCTACCACTAAGCCACTTTCCCAGCCCCTCCTGGAGCTTAAACTCAGGACCTGGCCATTGACTCTATGCTTTTTTGCTCAGGACAAGTGTTCTCCCACTTGAACCATCCATCTACTTCTACCTTTTTGGTGGTTAACTGGAAATAAGAGTCTCATAGTCTGTCCTGCCTGGGGTAGCTTCCAACTGTGATCCTTAGATCTCACATTCCTGAGAAACTAGGATTGCAGAGGTGAGCTACCAGCACCAGCCATTCTACCACTGTTAAAAGCAATGAAGCTTATGAAATGCTTCTCCAATCCTTTCCTTAAGAGGCTTTCAACAACTGCTGGTATCTTAATACAGTTCTGAACCAACTCGAGAACTCAGTTGTTAAGTCCAAATCCTAGCTCTGTCATTTATTTCAGAACTTTGTCAATACAAAAGGACAAAAATGTAGAGTAGGCCATCATCCCACAGAGGACATAGAAGGACAGTATACTTCGTGCTCACAAAAGGCCTACTATGTGCAGACACAGTGGAGTTGTTTTGTCCAGCAGTAAATGCAGAGAAAGGGTTTCACCTTTCACACGCAAAAATGGTTCTCTATGTGAAAGAAAACTAAGAGAGAGGTACTACAGACATGTGTTGACAGAAGGACAAAAAAGGAAGAGAGAAACAAAGACAATCCTTTAGATTGGCCACAAGCATAGCCACCTCAGTCTGATTGTGCTGAACAGTTCTATAAGGATAAATGTCAAAAAAAACCATGGTCTAAGGAACAAAGGCAAAGAATCCTTTGGTCAGCTTGAGAAACTTCCTTCCTATTCCTTCATTATCAATAGTCTTCTTTCTTTTGCTTCCAACCTAATCATCACAGACTCTAATTAAACTAAACACATGATTTGAATGAAATAGAATTTCATCCCACATTCTAAGGAAGGTTAAGCAACCACCAGATTCTTTGTGTGTGTGTGTGTGTGTGTGTGTGTGTGTGTGTGTGTGTGTGTGTGTGAAAATACCATACAGAGGGGTTACAATTACATGAGCAAGGTAATGAGTACATTTCTTATCAAGCATTGTTGCCTCCTCCTTTGTTTTCCCCCTTACCATCTCTCCTCCCCTTCACCCCCCCTTCACCCCCTCCCTGTGCCAAAGTTGCAAAGTTCATTTTTCGACATAACTTCTTGTACATCTCATTGTTGCAATGGGCCCACCTGTATCACTATTTAAACAATTTGTTTTTTCCCTTCCCCTCCACAAATTATACCAATATCAAATACAGTGAAAACAGGGATTATACCGTGGGGGGAGGGACATACAAAGCAACAAAGAAATCATATTATAAGCCGGGCGCTGGTGGCTCACACCTGTAATCCTAGCTACTCAGGAGGCTGAGATCTGAGGATCGCGGTTCAAAGCCAGCCCGGGCAGGAGAGACCTTGAGACTCCTATCTCCAATAAACCACCAGAAAACCGGAAGTGGCGCTGTAGCTCAAGTGATAGAGCGCTCGCCTTGAGCTGAAGAGCTGAGGGACAGCGCCCAGGCCCAGAGTTCAAGCCCCACGACCGACAAAAAAAAAAAAAAATCATATTATAAATATGTTAGAAACAATAGCAAGAAAGAAAAACCATTTGAGTCCTTATCTTGGGGTTCATTTCACCTAACATCAACTTATCTGACCGTTTCTGCTTGTCTCAGACATATACTAGTCTTGCAAATAAGGGGAACCTGAGTGAAGTAAGCCAGGCCCAAAGAAACCACCAGATTCTTTACATTCCTTTACTACAACTAGATCAAGTATAAGACAGAGACCCCAGGTAATCATATTTAAATTGCTTCAGTCATTTACATATTTCAGGTAAAGTCTACTTCTCACCCCAATCATCTTAATAATTATATTCATTAATACCTAGGGTAAAAATCGCAGCATGGCGTGTTTGGACTTAACTGTTTAGCATGGGCTGCCAGGGTACAATGGGGCGCAATTTTCACTTTGGCCTCAAGGTGGCAGAAGGGGACTTAACTTTTGGATCCTAGGGATGTTCTTGCAGCTGTTACTCTGATATGGTTTTCCAATTATAGGATGGATCTATCAAAAAATAAGTTATGAATGTCTTTCTTGCCACAGATTAGACTAGATTTTATTACACCATATAATACAGTTCTTAAATGTGCTTCATGCAGTTTACCACATGATTTAAAATACAGATTTTTTAATTAGTATTTATTAATTGCATAAAGGGTTTTTGTTTTTTTGCCCTTTTATTACATGCATGTATGTATTGTACTTTGATCAGAACCCCTTCTTTTGCTTTCTCTCTTCTCTGTTCCTCTTCCCACTATCAGCAACAGCTTTAAGCAGTTTCCTTATCCCATCTTCATAAATAGACACAATGTATTTCAGTATTAGTCACACTCATCAATCTCTTTTCTTCTCCTATACCCCGTTACCCCTTCACTATTCCACAAGTACAGTCTCTATATACATATATGTGTGTGCATATACATATGCAAGTATATGCATATATTTTAAATCTACATTTTCCATATAAGAGAAAATATACAATCTTTGTCCTTCTGAGCCTAGCTTACTTCACTTAAAATGATGACTCCCAATTCTATCTATTTCCCTGCAAGTGATATAATTTTTCTTTATGGCTCAACAACACAGTTGTGTGTGTATGTATACATCATATTTTTAAATCTATTCTTCAGTTGAAGAACATCTTTGCTGATTCCATTGTTTTGACTATTGTAAATAGTGCTATACTAACCAAGGTTTCATTATGTCTTATTTCTTGGTTTGTGGAAGAAAAGAACTCTTCTCTTTGTATACTATATGAGAAGGATACAACTAAAAAGTATGTCAAGAATGTAATCTATAAAACAATAACCAAAATATTACAACACTGGGCATATTTGCCAATCGTTTAATGATCCTACAGGATTACCACAAAAATCCCAGCCTCTTTTTCCTTCCAAAAATATTTGCTTTAAATTTAATTTTCTTTTAATAAAATTTTAAATATATTTTTCAAAAAACAATATTAAGCTTGCCAACTGAGTATAAATTATCAAAGCTAAGAAATAAATTTTCACCATAAAACAGAGCTCAATAAAAGAGCCATATTTAAAAAATGATGAAAAGCTGAAAGAGGAGGAGGGAGACTTTTTCTGCCTAGAATTTTAAATTTTTAAATCTGATAATTTCCTTTCTACCATTTGATACTGAGCAACCTAAAGTAAAACAAAATTAGAATCACTGAAAATTTATGTACAATATTATCTGCTTTTCATATTAACTATGCATTCCAATAGTAATTGTTAAAATTAAAATCACAAAAGATAAAATTTAAACTTGTATCCAAGATTGGAGAAGATTAAAATAATCAGACTAAATGCCTTATGATCTCATAGATTCAATGGTGGAATATAAATAAAAGATATTAGAAGAAAATTGAATAAAATCTGAAATAAAGTGTGTAGTTTGGTTAATATTGTATTATGGATGTTAATTTATTAGTTTTGATAAATTAAGCCTGGTGATATGGCATATTATATTAGGGCACACAGAACTGAAGGCAATTCATGTAAAATTTTCTATGTTTACAATTAAAAGAAACTTAGAAGGGCTGGGAAGGTAGCTCAGTGGTAGAGTGCTTGCCTTCCATGCATGAGGCCCTGGGTTCGATTCTTCAGCACCACATAAGAAAAAAGAAAAAAGCCGGAAGTGGCGCTGTGGCTCAAGTGGTAGAGCGCTAACCTTGAGCTGAAGAGCTGAGGGACAGCGCCCAGGCCCAGAGTTCAGACCCCACGACCGGACCCCAAAAAAAAAAAAAAAAAGAAAGAAAGAAAGAAAAGAAACTTAGAAAAAAGTCTCACTCAGAAACTTATCAGAAAAAAATCTCACTCCAAAGATTCAAAAGTTCATGAAATGGGCAATGTTCCGAGAAAAACATTGAAAATGATGAGAAGAGAGAGTGCTGTTTGGGAACATATGAGTTTATGAAGGTGAGACTAGAAAGGAAATCAGAAAATAGGCAAAAATGTTCAATAATGTGAAGTAATAGACTTATTTCCCAAATAATTTCTCAAATGTTCTTTGAATCCTTGTGAGATTAAGAGTTACTAAAGCTACCAGCACAACTATGTTTATTTCAGCATTATTTACCATAGCTAAGATATGGAACCAACCCAGAAGCCCCTCAGTAGATGAATGGATCAAGAAAATGTGGTATATATACACAATGGAATTCTATGCCTCCATCAGAAAGAATAACATTGCCCCATTTGTTAGGAAATGGAAAGACTTGGAAAAAATTCTATTAAGTGAAGTAAGCCAGGTCCAAAGAAACATTGGTCCCATGGTTTCCCTTATTTGCAATAGCTAGTATATGTCTGAGACAAGCAGAAAAGGTCAGATAAGTTGATGTTAGGGAAATGAAACCTAAGATATGTATTCAAATGTTTTTTCTTTCATGCAATTGTTTCTAACATATTTATAATATGATTTCTTTGTTGCTTTGTATGTCCCTCCCCCATGGTATAACCCCTGCTTTCACTGTATTTGATGTTGGTATAATTTGTGGAGGGGAAGGGAAAAAACAAATTATTTAAATAGGGATACAGGTGGACCCATTGCTACAATGAGATGTACAAGTCATTATGTCGAAAATGAACTTTACAACTTTTGTGTGGGGGGGGAGGGAGGCAGGAGGAAGGGATGGGAAGGGGAAACAAAGGAGGAGGTAACAATGCTTGATAAGAAATGTATTCATTATCTTGCCCATGTAATTGTAACCCCTCTGTATGGTATTTTCACAATTAAAAAAAAAAGAGTTAGGACACATGAAAATATTGGATTGCTAAGCACCTGTGGTGGCTCACATCTGTAATCCTAAGTATTCAAGAAGCTGAGATCTGAGCACTGCAGCTTGAATCCAGCCTGGGCAGGAGAGGCTATAAGACTTTTATCTCTAATTAATCACCAAAAGGCAGGAAGTAGAGCTGTAGCTCAATAGGTAGAGAGCTAGCCTGGAGCAAAAACCTCAGGAGTGGTAAGTAGGCACTGAGTTAAAGCCCCAGTACCAACACACACACACACACACACACACACACACACACACACACACACACACACACACACAGAGTATTGGTTTTGGTTTTTCAAACATTATTAAAAAATAAGCAGCATAGACTCTGCTTGTTATTTTAAAAGATAAGATGACATATACATTTTTAACTTGATTGTGTCTTAGTCTAGACTTTGAAAAAGTCTCTATAAATGGTAAGATTTTAAATATTTTGAGCTCTGTTAATACTTTAAGCTCTGCAGTTCTGTTGCTGCTGCAGCCACAAGAAAACAATATATGGGCCATGTTCCTATAAAAATTTATTTTCATAAACGGACTAATATCACCTATAGGCCATACTTTGCTAAACTCTAACTTCATCTACATGCAGAAATTCATCAAAAACATAAGCAGAGAATATTTGATATTTTAAGAATTAAATATCGCACTAGGTTGAATGTAAAATCTAACATATAGTAGACTTAATTTTTTCCTAGAAAGTCTTCATATTTTAAAAAATCCAATAACAATGATATAGAGATCAAGTCTCATTTCTAGATACATTTACACTTCTAATTTTAAATTTAGTAAGTCTTGGAATTGTATTTGAATCAGCACACCTATTATTCTTGATTGTACAAGTATAGAATCTTGCTCTCAATAACTGAAACTGACTAGATCGCAATCCCTTTCTCTGTAAAATACTGATCAGTTTTATATCTGTTCTCAGTCCAGACGATCTAGTCAATGTAAGATCATGATACGGTCATCCTACAGTTCAAAATTGACACCATGTTTTTACAGTTCTCCATCTAGCTCCTCCTAGCTGCCCGTATGGTGCTAGTACTATGAAAGCAGTATTTTTAACTGCTGTGTTTTGTTGTCCCACTTTTTCCTGGAGAACAAATGATAACATGCTATTCCTGTGGATGGAATAGTAAATTTAGTGTAACTAATTTCACTTTTCCTACTGAAATTCCAACCAAGTTTCCTCAGTAGATGAATAGATCAAGAAAATATGGTATATACATACAATGGCATTCTATGCTTCCATCAGAAAGAATGACATTGGCTCATTCATAAGGAAATGGAAAGACTCGGGGGAAAAAAATCAGACTAAATGAAGTAAGCCAGACTCCAAGAAACATAGGCTCTATGGTTTCCCTCATTTGTAATATTTAGTGTATGTCTAGGATAGTCCAACCAGGGGATCACAATAGCTTAATAGCTATGTACATATGACCATATCAAATGATAGTAATTGAAATGGACTCCAAGTTTCCTAATGATATATCATTATCAGCTCTCAAACATCTTTGTCTTAGTCCTGACCAGCTGGTGGCAGGCTTGAGAACACTTCTTGTGAATCCTTCAGCTTTCTCAGACCCTGGGTAACATCCAGGCCCTTCAAATGATCTAAACCATGCATTATGTTCTTATTTTCTGCTGCTGTCCGCCTATTCAACATAGTGGTGCTGAGGGCCACATACACAGCTGCTACTCTCTGAGATATCAAACAGGTCACAGGTGCAAGACCACTCTTTCTCAGATTCTCCAAATCCACTCCAATGGCAGTGAGAGGTGTTGAATGGCTGAACAGGACATCACATTCCTATAAACTACTACGGCCTAGCTCATTTTATTTCCACAGGTAATTCTAAATCCTTGGTCCAGATGACTCTTAGTTTTATATGTAAAGCTGGGATCGTGATACTATTTCTACATCATCATCTCTCCTTTGGTGCTTAGGGTGGCTGATGATGGTTTACAAACAAAACAAAAACATGGCTTCCTGGAATGGGGGCCAAGATTTTCTGAGCCTTTCTTCTAAGGATCCCTAGTTGTAAACATCCCAGAAACTCATGAGTGAGTGTGGTAGGACATCATTCTTGGCTGGAAGAAGGAAATAGGAGATAAAACCATGAAAAATGGTCTCTCATAATCCTTAGTTTTAAAGCATTTTCAAATAAAGACAGGAATGTGAAACAGAGCCCAGGACCAGTGAATTAAGCAAAGGCTACTTAAAAAAAGAAAGGGC
The DNA here is from genome assembly GCF_024711535.1 of Dipodomys merriami. NCBI lineage: Eukaryota > Metazoa > Chordata > Mammalia > Rodentia > Heteromyidae > Dipodomys > Dipodomys merriami. The sequence continues at coordinate 225,659 of NW_027206261.1, forward strand.
AATTCCAAAAATGGGTTCTGAAGGGCAATGTACACAAATATAAAATAGTGCATTCAAAACACAAAGTGGTCGTATTACAGAGTGACACTCAAAAGGATCCACTTAATACTTCTCAGCTCCTTTTATCTGCTTCCATGGATGAATTTCCTGCTCCCTCTTGAAGCCAGTCATGTTACAAATACAATGGATCATTTCATTCCTGGCCTTTAAGATTGTGCTTTTAAACAGGCTTGCTCTTTGTTACTTCATCTTCTTATTGTCTTGCTATGGGCATTCCTGCTAATGTCCTTAGGTTCAACAACATCTCCCATCTTTGAATGAGACTCCCATTACTCCTTCTAGCTATCAACTCTTTTCTCTACTTTTACTTACAACTAAATTTCTCAGTATTGGGTCTGTACCCATAGTCTCCATCTGATCCTTTCTCGTTTGAGGGAAGGCGATGTCTAGGATAAAATTCATTCTAAACAAGCATCCATCTCAACATCCCCATGAAATCTCACTTGAGACCACAATGGACAAATCTGACGGCCAATTCTCAGACCTCATTGGCAGAACTCCTGGCAGCGGTCACAGACAGTTGGTCTCTCCTCCTTCAACACATTCTTCAGTCATTCTCAGGAATAACACACACTTTGAACATGCTAACTACTCCAGGCGGCCATCCTCCACAGCCTCCTTTATGAGTTGTTTTTTTTTTTTGTAACCCTATTCTCATTTTTCCTAATAAGCTCAATATTCTTGCTTTCAGTTTTTTTAATATTATTTATAAGATGGGATTCCTGACTCATTAGCTCTATTCCTGTATCTTTTTTTCTTTCTTTCTTTTTTTGTCAGCCATGGGCTCAAACTCTGGGCTTGGGCACTGTTCCCTCAGCTCTTCAGCTCAAGGCTAGCACTCTAGCACCATTTCTGGTTTTCTGGTAGCTTGTTGGAGATAGGAGTCTCATGGACTTTCCTGCCTGGACTGGCTTTGAACTGCAACCCTCAGATCTCAGCTCCTGAGTAGCTAGGATTACAGGCGTGAGCCACCAACGCCCAGCCCTGTATCTTCTTTTGAGATCCAGAAAACCTGTCTACTGAAATTTGAAACAGCCACTTCAGTGTTAATGCTCTGACTGCTTGCACTGAAGACGAAAATGAATGCAAATATTGAACTCTACTTCTCAGACTTTTTGCCAATGGTGGTGTGCGTTAGCAATTCTGAAACAATTCTGTATATATTTCAGGATTTAGCACATGGGAGGGTTGAGAAATCTTGAGAATAATGAAAGTCTGCTACCTCACTGATATAGAAGAAGTTGCCAATATGGAGATGGATAAGTCTAGATTGAAATTGAGATGATTAGTTTGAACCGATGGTGTTTGACCCTGGGTAACTTTAAGCAACTGTAAGTTGATACAATAGTCTTAAAGTTTCTGTAATATTGTTTTGGATGGAAGCCTGGTATGGTACCTAAACAGCTGTCAAAAAGTATTTTATTGGGATTTTTAAAGTATTTTATTTAATTAAATCGTTTCTTTCCATTTTTCATGAATCTAGAATTCAAAGGCCCACTCCTAGTGAATAAATTTGCAAAATTCTTCTTCATTTATAAACCAAAAGCAGTAGCCAGACTGGCATTCATCCCTAAAAGAAAGTTTTAAATGTCTTTCAAGAAATACTTCTTAACAAAAAAACTTTGGAGACTAATGCTTCCACAAACCCTTACTAGATTAAAGGCCTAGGGCATTTTAAAAGAAAAAAATAACCAAAATATTTCCTTTGCTCCCAGGCAGCCCTGAAAGCTTCCTCCCAGCTCTGGGATTATCCTCTGTGCCTTGTGCGTAAGCACAAAAGCCAGGGCTGCTAACATTTCATGGCAGAAAGTCAACTGTGCCGCCTGCAAGTCTGGCACATAAGGCATATAGATCTATCCCTAATTTTAAAAACCCACAGACAGTTGGCACTTGGGGCATGCCAGGAATGTAGGCAAGAATTCTCCCTAATCCAGTGTTGGCCAAAAGCTCTCCTGAATGCCCATTGTCAGCTCTCTACTCCTCCCTACAGACAAAGGGCCACCTTAGTTTGAGTTAGAATTTCTGAGTTAACCATCTCAGAAATCACACTACATAATTCCTTATTTACATATCTATGCTGGGGTTTTCAAGTGATGTTAAAGCTTCAGGTTTAAATATGCAACTAATATTTGTTTTCTTTCTCAAATGAACCACAGATGAACTGGTATTCACCCAAGACCATTTACAAACTGCCCAGAATCATTCTACCCTTCTACCTTTTACTCCCTTTGCTCATGAATTGTGTGAAATACTGAGTATAAATATGAATTATTCCTCTAACACCTTAAGATGTTGTAATATAAATGCACATATAAGTATAAAATAAATATAAAGTGTATATATATGTAAATGTGTATATGAAAAGATAAAAACAACAGCAATAATACATGAAGGATTCTAAGTATGAAGGATTCTGATTGAAGGACTTCCATAACAAACATGAAGCATGGGGCTGAATCTATAGACAGTTTACCACATGGAATTTTTGTGTGTGGAAGCATAGAGTAAACGACAGAATACCTGAAAATACCAAAAGCACATATCCTGGAAATGCTTAGGCATGGTTTTGTTCTCTCTTTGCTATTAAAGATTTCAAATGGCCATGAGAAAATTCAATCTATCTTTGTGGTTTATGTTTATACATCTGAAAATTAGAAACTGGGCTTAGTATGTTTGCAAGTTCCTTTCCAAATCTAATGAATCATTTTATACTTAAATATTATTTCCCAACCTGTCCTTGGCACTGTCTTTTAGTTAAAGACCCTCATTTTTATGATCATCAGATCATAAACTCCACAAAAGTTTATCAATATGTCCCAATATACAGCATACAATAGATCTTCCACAAATTTGATTTAATCATGCAATAGAAAGATTTTAGCCCTGCATTTTTTGTGAAAAACTAGTAGATATTTTCTTCCAGTTAATTCTTCTTTTCTTTTTTTTTTGGATCTTAAAATATTTTTTTAAATTCTTATTTTCATTGGCTATCTAAATGGAACTTTTTCAATGCCTGTTCAATGAATCATTTTTACATACAAGAATTGTGATTAGTTAATTAATTCTCATCAGCCTCACCATCACTTTGTAACTTAAAGTCAACCTGGCATTTTTGCCTCTGACTTTTCATTCAGGTCTACACAATATCCTTACTCTATGAATCAAACTTTTCATTTTGAAGGAAAGCAAAAATAAACATGGTGACATACACACAGTTGTCAACCTCATAGTAGTCCCTGAATATAGATGACAAGCAAGTGGGTACTTAATTGTAACAAGTTTCTCTTTAGCTCTGCTTCAGTTAAAGTCATCATGATGCCAAAGCTATCATAGTTTTAAAACTCAAGCAAATTCACATGAGAACATTTCTCTTCTCCCCATCCTCTCACACCCAGCAGTAAGACAATATGAGATCCTCTAAGTAACTAATAGAATCAGGTCACTGGACATTTTCTTTTTTTCTTTTTTTTTTGGGGGGGGGGGGTCTGGTCGTGGGGCCTGTACTCTGGGCCTGGGCGCTGTCCCTCAGCTCTTCAGCTCAAGCTCAAGGCTAGCACTCTACCACTTGAGCCACAGCGCCACTTCCGGCTTTTTTATTATGTGGTGCTGAGGAATCGAACCCAGGGCCTCGAGCATGCAAGGCAAGTGCTCTACCACTGAGCCACCTTCCCAGCCCTCACTGGACATTTTCAAGCCCAACTTTCTGCCAGATACCAGTGGCTCACACTTGTAATCCTAGATACTAAGGAATCTGAGCTCTGAGGCTCATGGTTTGAAGCCAGCCTTTCCAGCTTTCTTGCTGGAAAACTGACTCTTATCTCCAATTAATCACCAAAATCCTTTAAGTGGAGCTGTAGCTCAAGTAGTAGAGTACTAGGCTTAAACAATAAAAGGCTCAGGAACAGCTCACAGGCCCTGAGTTCAGGACCAGAATACCACCCTATCCCCCATCCAACCCCCCCGCCCCCCACACACACAAAATCTTCCTCAAATACAGCTTAGATGTAAGTTTGAATGGAAACTATGAGAACCCTCTCATTTTTTTTTCTTTATACCAACCAGAGATTTCTGGACTTTGGGCAAAGAAAACTAATAAATTAATTTTATTTGTGTGTCTTGGATGTTTTATATCTATTAGAAGTCAGGCCAAAACAGGGGTGACTAGTTTGTACTCTCAAATGCCAATAGGTTTAGAAGGCTATAATTTCACTAAAGCATTTTATTTTTATTTATGTTTCTATGGGGTAAAGAAAACAGAGTCAACATAAACACATAAATTCCTTGCTCCTGGATTCTTCTTCCTCATAAAAATACAAGGGAATCTATAGCTGAGAAGATGAGTCAAAGTCTAGAACACCAGAAAACAGCAAGAAAAAGATTCTACTAAAGAGGAATATGAGAAGTAGGATACTAGCTATATAAACTAGAAATAAATTCAACTTCGGCCATAACAAAAATTCTAATAACAGAAATATTTAGGAAAGAAATAAAACATGTTACCTGAAACGTGGTACAAAACTGTGTGGTCAACTCAAAGAGCTATAGAAAGGATATGCAACGTTGAGTGAGATATTGAAATTTTTCAGAGCACCAAATGCATGATGCACTCCAAAAATGTCAAACTACTATCCAATCAAAGCACACCTGTTTTCCACAAATCCTGAGATACCACCAGGTGCCAGGGAAAGCTCTAAGAGAATAAAAATGTAATAAAGTGGGTCATAGAAAATAGCTTGCCCAAATCTACATGAAGATATAATATTCTAGACATGTTTAAATTTTTTAAAAAAGGAAATCTCAAATTTAAAACTTCAGAAGTATCAATTTTTTTATTAATAAGTATCATGATAAATGAACTCCTACTTATTTTTTCATGATACAGGAGAAAGTATTTTAGTTGATCAACAAACATTTGGGGGAAGAAGGTAGGGTTTCTATTGGTTAGATTTGCAGGAGATAGTGAAATTATTTTAATAGAAGATTGTCAGATGTATTCCTATCAGTGATCAGCACAAGCATCATGTCAAATAGGAAACTATATGAGGATCATGACTGTTGATTAATTCCAAGGAATTTTAACTGTCTTTCAACATTCTCCATATTATTGGCCTTGTTTCAGATTCTTAATGAACTGTTCAGCCTATTTAGAGAACTGCGTCTGTCACAAAGAATCAAAAGTTGAAAAGTGGTGACAGTGGTCAAGATAGAATAAAATGATCTGTTCAATAACAACTCCTTTGTACAACTACTTAAAGATAATGATTTTAAAAAAGATTTGGTAATACTTCTTAAAATACTAACATTGGAAGGCGCGAGGCAGGGTTATTGCAAGTTTGGGCTACAGAACAAGACCACGTTTAATAAAAATAAAAATTATGAAACCAAAGAAATAAGTGAAAGCTATCAATATTCCTACCATACCAAACATAGAACTGGACTTTTCATTGGGAAGAATGATCTGGCACTTCCTAGAAAAAAAATTACCTTTTTCTACTTTAATCATCTCTTTCTATATGCTTTCAAAGAAACCTTAATCATAGTAGTTAAGTAACTATTTACCTGAAAACAAAATTTTCTCCAAACAAATAAAGCCTATCATTTTTATATCATTTTATACTTATACAACAACCCATTTACTTGTGTTCTTTGTTATTTACTAAAATAATACTATCCCCATTTTATTAATGAGGAAAATGGAGTGCACTGCATAATCAGATTAACTTCTGAGACTCAACTTTTTCCATCTGCAACTTTTTGACTCATTTCCAAGAACAAATAGAAATAGATGAAGAGTCATCTGCTACTCAAAAGGTTTTCTCTCAGCATCAGAATATGCGTTCTTCTCAGCAGTACATGGAACATTCTCCAAAATAGACTGCATTTTAGGTCACAAAGCAAATCTATGGAAATTCAGAAATATTCAAATCATTCCTTGCATTCTCTCAGACCACAATGGAATAAAATTAGAGCTCAACACCAAAAGCCACCATAGAAAATTCTGCAACTCATGGAGACTGAACAACCAACACATTGTGATCAGATTAAAACATTCATGGTATTTAACAAAAATGAACATACAAAAACCAGCTCCTCTGGGACACAGCAAAGGCAGTACTTAGAGGAAAATTTATGGCTCTGAGTGCTTATATGAATAAATTGGAGAGATCTCAAGCCAACAATTTAATGATGCACCTTAAACCCCTTGAAAATGAGCAACAAGCCAAAGCCCAATCCAGTAGACAGAAACAAATTATTAAAATTAACTCAGAATTAAATGAGAGTCAAAAAGATAGCAAGGATCAACAAAACAAAGAGTTGGTTATTTGAAAAAATTAACAAAATTGACAGAACCTTTGCAAATCTGACCAAATGAGAGAGAGAGAGAGAGAGAGAGAGAGAGAGAGAGAGAGAGAGAGAGAGAGAGAGAGAGAGAGAGAGAGAGAGAGAGAGAGAGAGAACACTCAAATAAAATCAGAGATAAGAATGGGAACATCATGACAGAAACTAGCAAGATTCAGAACATTATAAGGAAATATTTTGCAAGTTTTTATGCTAACAAATTTCAGAATTGGGGAAAAATGGAAGAATTTCTAGCAAATATTGATACATAAAAACTAAACCAAGAAGATTTAAGCCAACTAAACAGACCCATATCTCAAATATTGAAATAGAAATGGCAATAAAAGACCTCCCATCCAAGAAAAGCCTAGGACCAAAAGGATTCACAAATTTTATAAGGCCTTCAAAGAAGAACTCACGCCAATACTCCTCAAACTCTTCAATGAAATTCAAAATGAAAGATCACTACCAAATTTGTTCTATAAGGCCAGCATACCCTCATCCCAAACCAGATGGAGATGCATCAAAGAAAGAGAACTATAGACCCATTTCTTTAATGAATATTGATGCAAAACTTCTCAATAAAATTTTGGCCAACCGATTTCAACAACTAATCAAAAACTCATACACTATGGCCAAATGGGATTCATTCCAGGGTTGCAAAGCTGGTTCAATACACACACATCAATTAATGCAATTCAACACATCGATAGGAACAAGGACAAGAACCAAATGATCATCTCAATAGATGCAGAAAAGGAATTTGACAAGATCCAACACCCCTTTGTGATGAAAGCTCTGGAGAAACAAGGCATCCATGGAACAGCCCTCAATATAATAAAGGCTGTATATGACCAACCTACAGGAATGAGACAAGGATGTTTGCTCTCTCCACTCCTTCAATATAGTACTGGAATTCCTAGCCAGAGCACTAAGGCAAGAAACAAACATAAAGGGGATCCAAATAGAGAAAGAAGAAGTAAAACTCTCCCTCTTTGCAGATGACATGTATTTAAAGAACTCTATGGACTCCTCTCCCAAGTTACATGAACTGATCCAAAACTGGCAAAGTAGTAGGGTATACAATTAACCCATAAAAATCAGCAGCTTTTCTGTATGCCAACAATGAAAAGAGCAAGGCTGAAATCAGAAAAGCAACTCCTTTTGTAATAGCCTCAAAAAAGAAAAAAACTAGGAATTAACCAACGAGGTGAAGGACCTCTATGATAAAAACTTTAAAAAACTGAAAAAGGAAATTAAAGCAAAGTTAAGGGAGCAGAAAAACCTTCCATGCTTCTGGATTGGAAGGATTAACAACATGAAAATGGCAATACTGCCCAAAGCTATCTACAAACTTAATGTAATACCCACCAATACCCCAACAATGTTATTTAATGAAATATAAGAAGCAATCCAAAAATTCATAAGGAATAATAAAAGACCCTGAATAGCAAAAAAAATCCCTAATAGGAAAAACAGTGATGGAGGAATAGCAATACAAACTCCAAACTCTAAAGCTTGGTACCAGCATATGAACAGACCTGAGACCAATAGAATAGAATTGAAGACCCAGACCTATGGCCACCTATATCTACGCAGACCTATGGCCACCCAATCTTTGATAAGGGAGCCAAAATCATCAGATGGAAGAAAGACAGCCTCTTAACAAATGGTGCTGGCAGAACTGGTTATACATGTGTAGAAAACTGAAGTTAGAGCCTGCACCAAAATCAACTCTAAATGGACCAAAGATCTAGAGGTAAGAGCAGATACCCTGAAAAAATTACAGTAAGGAATAGGGGGCACACTTTGGCTCCTTGGCACAGATCAAAACTTCCTAAATAGAGATCCAGATACACAACAAATCAAAGTAAAGCTGGATAAATGGGATTGCATTAAACCACAGAGCTTCTGCATGGCAAAGGACATAGCTAGCAAGATATATAGAAACCCCACAGACTGGGAGAAGGTCTTCACTAGCCATACAACAGATAAGAAAGAGCCTCATATCAAAAATATACCTAGAGCTCAAATAGTTAAACCCTCAATAACAAATCCTAAAAGAAACAACCACCCCATTAATAAGTGGGCTAAAGAATTAAAAAGAAAATTCTTTTTTTTTTTATTGTGAGAATACTGTACAGAGGAGTTACAATTACATGGGCAAGATAAAAAAAAAAAACTTATCAAGCATTGTTGCCTCCTCTTTGTTTCACCTTTCATCCCTTCCCATACTTCCCCCCTTCCCCCACCCGATCCTCCCCCCACCCCCCACTAAAGTTGTAAAGTTCGTTTTTCGACATAACAACTTGTACATCTCATTGTTGCTAAGATATGGAACCAACCCAGATGTCCCTCAGTAGATGAATGGACCAAGAAAATGTGGTATATATACACAATGGAATTCTATGCCTCCATCAAAAAGAATTACATTGCCCCATTTGTTAGGAAATGGAAAGACTTGGAAAAAAATCTATTAAGTGAAGTAAGCCAGGCCCAAAGAAACATAGGTCCCATGGTTTCCCTTATCTGCAATAACTAGTATACCCCAGTCAAGCAGAAAAGGTCAGATAAGTTGATGTTAGGGGAATGAACCCCAAGATAAGTATTCAAATGTTTTTTTGTGTTTTTTTTTCCTTTCATGCAATTGTTTCTTTGTTGCTTTGTATGTCCCTCCCCCATGGTATAACCCCTGCTTTCACTGTATTTGATGTTGATATAATTTTTTTTAATTGTGAAAATACTGTACAGAGGGGTTACAATTACATGGCCAAGAAAATGAGTACATTTCTTATCAAGCATTGTAGCCTCCTCCTTTGTTTCCCCTTCCCATCCCTTCCCATCCTCCCCCTGCCCCCCCCCACATATCCTCCCCGCTCCCCCCATCCCCCCGCACCAAAATTGTAAAGTTCGTTCAACATAACGACTTGTATGATGTTGGTATAATTTGTAGAGGGGAAGGGAAAAAACACATCATTTAACTAGGGATACAGGTGGACCCATTGCAACAATGAGATGTAAAAAGATACTTCTCTGAAGAGGAAATAAGAATAGCCAATAGACACATGAAGAAATGCTCAACATCTCTAGCCATAAAAGAAATGCAAATCAAAACAACATTGAGATTCCACCTCACCCCAGTTAGAATGGTCATTATCAAGAAAACAAATACTAGTAGATGTGTTGGGGCCTTGGCCAAAAGGGAACACTACTACACTGTTGGTGGAAATGTAAACTAGGTCAACCATTCTGGAAAGCAGTATGGAGGTTTCTCAAAAGATTAAACATAGAGCTCCCCTATGATCCAGCAATCCCACTCCTGGGCATTTACCCAAATGATCACAAACAAGGGCACACTAAAGCTACCAGCACAACTTTGTTCACTGTAGCATTATTTACCATAGCTAAGATATGGAGCCAATCTAGATGCCCCTAAGTAGATGAGTGATCAAGAAAATGTGGAAAGTTTACACACTGGAATTCTATGCTTCAGAAAGAATGACCCATTTTTAAGGAAATGGAAAGACTTGGAAAAAATCATATTAAATGAAGTAAGCCAGACTTCATAGAACCAGAAACATAGGCTCCATGGTTTCCCTCATATGTAATAATTAGTGTATGCCTAGGATAATCCTAGTAGAGGATCACAATAGCTCAACAGCTATGTACCACATAACTATATAAAATGATGCTAATCAAAATAAGCTCCAAGATATGGAAACAGGAGGGGATTTTGTTTTGGTTTTGTTTTTCAATGTAGAGTGTGAAGTGATTTCTTTTATCTTTTGTTTTTCCCCCCTTTGGTTTATCCCCTTTTGTTATACTGTTTTTGATTTTGGTATCCTGTGTCTTGTATATATGTTTTCTGATTTGGGGAAGGGAAGGGGAATAACAAAATAGGGAGACAAAGAACAAAGGGTGAACCGATGCAACAGCGATACTCACAAGACACTATGCTGGAAATGAACTTTACAAGTTGGCGAGAAGGGGAGTCGGGGGGGGGGGAAGGAAAGTGTGAGGAAAACGAGGGAGGGTATGACATTGTTCGCCAAGAAATGTACTCATTACCTTACTTACGTAACCTCTGTACATCACCTTGACAATAAAATAAAAAATAAAAATAAAAAATAAGATCTTTCTTTCAGGAAAAAAAACCCACATACAAAGTAAAATAGCAAGTCAAATATGTATGTGGATATCCAACAAGGAAAAAAGTTATAACACCCTAAACTGTCAATTAAAGCAATTTCTTTCAGATTTTTAACTAAGGAGATTAAATTTGTCATGAAGTTACAGCTCTGTAAATAAAACAGAAAATTTATATATTTTTCTACATATTTTCAGCAGGAGTTGTGAGCCAAATTCACTTAATGTTTATTTATGAGTGTTAGATGACTATATTTTTCTATTTTATTATAAGGAAACTAGTAGAGAGTAAAAAATGATGGAGTTTTAAAAAATGAACTTTGATAAGAAAAAAAATCATTCACAAATCTGGCTTCTGAACTGAAACAAATAGGGGAATCAGACAGATGTGGATACAAATGTCAGCTTTATTGCTCAAGAGTAGATGAAGAACATGATTTTACTGGGCTCGCAGCTGTGCTTCCTAAATAACAAACCCTAAATATTCCCCCAGAAGTAATACTCAAGACTGACTGCAGAAAGGTCAATGGGGAATACATATAAGCAGGGGGCTCAGGGAATCGGGATAATAAAGGAAAAGGGCCACTAAAAGAATATTCAAAGGCCAGATCCTTCGTGAGCAGCCAAAGCCCCACTGGAAAAGTATGAAAGAAAGATAAAACATACTTTTGAGTGGTCTCTTGACCTAAGAAACTGGGATATATTTATCTACCAACTCAAAGACCACTGGTATCCATGATAACATCCACTCTAGGGATGTCAACTCTCAGCTCCTCTACCAACTCAGCAAATTCAAGCATGCTCCCATAGACAAGAAAAAAAAATTGGAGAGAAAAATATAGGTGTATGTTGTGTATAATAAGTTATCTGAATGCTGGAGCAGAGGATGGGGCACTACTGCATTTTCTATGCCCATCAAATAGAAAGCAACTCAAGCCAACCTCAATGCCCCACAGGCTGGCATTCAGCTCTAAGATCACCACATGACCAAGGGATGATAAAATATTTGGCCTTTCTGAGTAAAGGACACAATGATTGAGCTCTGCAAGGTCCGTTCCTTACCTGAATTCAGTTGCCAGTAAGTGAATGGGGCAAAGTGACTGCTGGTGGAACTAGAGAGGAAAGAACTCGCCAACTAGGGTAGCTCTGGGTGAGAGTCACAGCAAGTAAGAAGTAACTAAAACCACCTGGAATCTCTTCATCTATATGTTTGCCTCTTGTTCCTTACCAAAAATAGTTTATCATGGATAAGTCACTTTCTGATTTAACTTAGGTCCCACTGAGTGTTCAACACATGTTTACAGAAAGAACTACAAGAATAATCTAGTCTGTAGAAATCCCAAATGAATACATTTCACAGAGAGTCACGACATGAAAATTACTTTCAGTCATTAACAAATACCTCTAAGGGAGTATGCTAAATCATAACTTGGTTATTCAGTAATAAAATCAACTTATTTCAAATATTTTATAGCTGCAAAATATCAAGTAAAGTGACTTTTTAAAAAGGTGAGAAGAGACAAAATAAATAGTATGGACAGCAAAACAGCTTGCTTTATGGCCTATTCAAAAAATGTTTTATAAAGTTATAGGATACTTTTGCTAAGACTAAATAGCATCTGGATGTGGCAGGCCTGGACAAATCATACAAATGACTTTATTGAGAGAGGCAGACTTTTCTGACAGACATATATAGCAGCTCAGTGTCTATATTTGTGAATGTTTAACCACGTATGTTTTATATGTGTATCCCACAGACATTGCAGATTCAGTCATGGCTTTTGGCAATCTTCAGTTCTGTAGAAAGCGGAAAGACGAGACAGTCAACAGAAACCTACAAAATTCCCATCTATTAACCTGTATGTGCTGTGAGAGGCCATGGACTTCCTAGAGAGCCAAAGAAAATTGTTCATCTTTTACTGGTTCAGCCATGACTCAGTGACCACCTAGGAAGCAGAAGATTGCAAGAAGGGCAGAAAAGAGGTTATTTTAGTTATCTCTGGCTATATAACAAACTATTCTATAATGTAGCAGCTTAAAATATTTTTTTTTACTATTTCACACAGTTGCTGAAGATCAGGAATCAGAGTGCCTGGTCTTCAGAGAGTGATAGTTCTGTGAGGTTTCTTGTTGAGACCTGAGCTGTAGCTGAAGCCTCTAAAGAGAGGAATACACTGAAGACCCCGCTTTTAAGACCCCTCAGATGGCTGCTGGCCATCTAGTTGCTCTTCACACAGGCTTCTCCTTAAAACTACTTCTAGGGGAAAGTTAGTTCTCCTAGTAGCATATGGAATAAGACATAGAGAAACCAAGAGGAATCTATTTTTAAGACCTCAGAGTTGACACACCATCACTACTTCTGTTGTATACAGAAAAAAAAAACCCCACCCTCCCTAGAACCATGCGGGCAGGAACCTGCATAGATCCTGGTATCTGTTGTTCTAGGTAGGATTGCCTGGAGTTGGGGAGACAGTGCTGGAAAGAAAAAAGCACATAGAATAAGCCTTTGATAAGAACCTTCCAATCACAGCCAAAAAGATGACATTGTCAGTGAACTTTTCTAACCAGTGGGATTCTGATGAGAGAGCCCAAGAAGGTAAGAAAAAAAATCTGATTCATTAGAGAAAAAAGCTGTTTCCAGCAGGAAAGTTAACAAAGGGATTAAAGTAGGGACCTGGGTAGGAAATGCAGCCAGGTGTATTGTGAACTTAGAAAAACTTTCATTCTATTTTATATCAAGTCTTCTGTAGGGAAGAAAAGAACACCACAGTTTCTTTTTGTTTTAGAACAATCCTTTATCTGTCCTGCTTCTCAAAGAGGCTAGTTCTGACTTCCCAGTTATGTAGCCACACACGTAATGTCTGCGACCACAGAGATTAAAAAAAAGAGGAAAAGGCATCAACCCCACTGGGATTCAAGCATACAAAATTCAACCATATCTATGGAGGTCATTATTAACAATTCCTAAACATGTGTGATACATCATAGTGATTCATAGGATGCTATCATAAGGGACTCAAGGCTTCAAACAATACCACAGGCCTGACATGGTACCAAAGGCAAATTTTGTTTGCTATGGCCACTGACCTGAATTAAAGGGTTTTTTAACCATGACCAAAGTGTTTGGGGTTTTGTCTCTACTGACATCAAAGCTTAAAAAAAAAAAATGATGGGCTTTGCAGTGGCTGTAAAACGTGCCTGCAAATTCTTTGGCATTTTTCCCATAAGAGGTAGAATGTGATCCCTTTTCCAGTAAATATAGAGCAAGCTAATTCTCTCTTAACAAATACAATAAAGCAGAAATGGTTTGCACGGTCAGGTCATATAAGGTAAGATAACAGCATCCTGGCTGTGTCTTGAGACACATGTTTTGGAGCTCTGAGTCACTACATAAGAAGTCTAGCTGTTCTGAAGACCCCGTGCTGAAGAGAGCATGGAGCAAGGCTATCAACAGCCAGAGACACCAGAGGAGCTGGGGCTATAGTAGCTCTTGTTCTGCAGCAGATATGAATGAGGAGGTCTTGGCAAAAACACAGCTCCAGCCCCAGGCACCACAGGACTGTAGTACCCTGAAAGACCCTAAGGAGAGCTATGTCTCTGAGCCCAGTCAACCCAAACCATTATCACAGATAATAATGGTAAACCACCATTTTTGCTTTAAGCCACTATGGATAGTTTGTTGTTACACACAGTTGGTAACCTGAAACAGTCTTCACCTTAAGCAAAACTCCTTCAACCATAACTATTACAAGCAAGGGTTGAAAAGGAACCGTTCATTTGTATCTGAAAAGATTTCAGTGTGTCTTAGCAGCACTTTGCTGACCCTGAAAAGCCAATAATTTGATTTTTACTTCCTCTCCTTTATATGCAGTCCTCTTCCAGGACTTGGTGCAGGCAGAAATTCCACCCTTTCCCATTGTTTTCCATTATAGAACAAGTAAACCTCTTCTGTAGAGCAACTGTTTGAAAATTGTAATGGCTATCACATTCCAGAATGACCATTTTGAGAAATCTACCAAATAACTGTAAAACCAGGGTACTTTTTCTGAAAGACAGCAACATCAAAGGGATAAGTTTCAGTGCAGCCTTAATATAAATCTCACTAGTCTCTCTTGTTGTTTTAAGCAGCAAATAGAACAAATCCCTGGGTTGGTTCTTTTTAATCACCACAGCAGGTGCTTCCATATTGAAAGATGCCAGATGCAGGAAATGATCACAATGCATTTGCTTCCTAGATCTAATTAAAATGCTAGTTTGATGTTACAAGAATGGAAGCAGCCTTAGGAAGAAGCTTAGTGTCTGCCAATGAAAATAACACCTGAGACTCTGAAGTTAAGAGGGCCAGGAAAGGTAGGAATAGGGGATAGATAACAGCCAATGAGCAGAATCAGAAGGACTAGAGATAAAGTGAGCTTTATCCTGAGCTTCCAACTCAGAAGTAGCTCCAACTACTTACAATCTGTGCATCTCAGGGCTGGAAAGGTGGCTCAGTAGAGTGCTTGCCTTGCGTGCATGAGGCCCTGGGTTCAATTCCTCAGCACCACATAAGTAGAAAAAGGCAGAAGGCTCTGTGGTTCAAGCGGTAGAGCACTAGCCTTGAGCTGAAGAGCTGAGGGACAGCGCCCAGCCCAGAGTTCAGGTGCCACAACCAACAAAAAATAAAAAATAAAAAATCTGCACATCTCTTCTACACAGGAATTAGTCAGCATTTGTGTCAAACTTGAGCTAAGAGATCTAGGCTTCTAGAGGTCCAAAACAGCCAAAAGTGCCCTGCCTGAATATTTGATTTGCTGCACTGAACTCAGGGTTCTTTGGGGCCAGATTTTGGACATTTTGATGCTGGTCTTTAATCTGAGTCAACTCTACCATCAATAACAAAGCAAATATAGAATGTGGTCTTAAGTCCTCTTGGGGTTCAGAGCTATTCCATGGATCATCTCCTGCCACTTTGTCCAACCTAGAAAGCCTACTGCATATTAATAGAAACACTACATTACAGTTTTCTCACACATGAATACCAGCACACACACAAAAATGGATGTATTATATACATATATACATATTATATACATATATGACATGCTGAACTGAAACCCCTGTGTACAATTATTTAAACATAATAAAAATAGTTTTTAGAAATGACTACATACATTTCTGCTATATATTATCTTCATATACAATAAATCCTTCTAATTTTATATTAAAGCCTGTTTCCACTGTGTTGAGATGCTTTATGGTTGTTCACAGCTACAGTTTATCTTCATTGCTATAGATAGTAATGAACGTGCTCCTAAACTTTTGTCAAAAGAATATTTACCATCAAGAAATACTGAAGACTTAAAAAAAGAAAGAACTTTTGAGGAGAAATGGTTCCTTGAAGGTACACAACAGAACTTTGAATTTACTAATTTTCCCTAAAGACTTAGCAATGACTTTCAAGAATCTTACACCATGTATATAAAACTGGTACACTCTAGTTCCAAACCAGCATGGTATTACACCACCAGAACATTCTCTCTCTCTCTCTCTCTCTCTCTCTCTCTCTCTCTCTCTCTCTCTCTCTCTCTCTCTCTCTCTCTCTCTCTCTCTCTCTCTCTCTCTCTCTCTCTCTCTTTTACTAAGGCTTGAAATCAGGGCCTCATGCTCTCACCACTTGGCTTCTTGCTCAATCTTGGCAGTCTACCACTTGAGCCACACTTCTACTTCCAGCCTTTTGCTGGTTAATTGGAGATAAGAGTTTCAAGGACTTTTCTGCCCATGCTAGCTTTAAACTGAGATGCTCAAATCTCCACCCTCTTGAGTAGTTGGGATTACAGGTGTGAGCCACTAGAACCTGGCTTTTACTAGAATTTTTGAAAGATGACAAGAAAAGGCAAAATAAGCTTAAATAAGGAAAGAGCAAAACAAGCTATAAAATAGTATCTCCTCAAAATTGTACAGCATAGCAATAATCTCTATTCTTTTAAAACCATGATATCCCTTAAAATTTTTGCACATTTAGGCTTTCCTTCTTTTCTCTCCCCTTGTTAAATCCATTTCTTCTTTTTTTAATGTTGGTCATGGAGCTTAAACTCTTGAGCCACCATGCCACTTCGGTTTTCTGGTGGTTTATTGGAGATAAGAGTCTCACAGACTTTCCTGCCTCAGCTGGCTTTGAACCGCAACCCTCAGATTTCAGCCTCCCAAGTAGCTAGGATTTCAGGTATGCACCACCAGTGCATAAACAGCTAACTAATATTTTATCAGTCATTCATAGTTCTTATTTTTCATGCCTAGAACCCATACACTCTTTTCTCAACAGCTTTTTAAAACTATAATTGGCAAATAACAATTGCATATATTTGCAGTAATGATATTTTGATATATATACATTATGAAATCATTAAATCATGATAATTAACATACCTACATATCACATATTCTCACATACTTATCCTTTTTGTGGTATAATATTTAGAATCTACTCACTTAGAAACTTCAATTATATGATAGATTATTATTAACTCTAGTAAACATGCCATAAAAATAGGTCTGCAGAACTCATCTACTAAAATTGAACAGTCTACACTTTTGACAAACATCTCTCATTTCTTATTCAAGTAATACTTATTATAATAATAAAAACACATTTCCTAAAGAAACTAACATCCCCCTGCCCTTTGAAAGAGATTGACACTTTGCTCATCACTCACAGAGATCTGTCTAGGAAGAGATAAATATACTCTCAGCCAGGTCAAGTGGACATAATGGCCAACTTGTGAGACTGTTAATGTTATTAGACAAGAGGTCTTCTCTTTCTTTTCTGTAGCTTAGGGACATACAAGTCTGCAGTTGCCAGAAATGACTATGAGATGTCTGAGAATAAAGCAAAGAACAAGAAAATAGACTATCTGGGTAGAAAGCAAGCAGGTTAATCTCAAACCCACTAAGGTTTAGATGGTATTCAGTTGTTCTTTAAGAAAAACTGTTCTGGGCTGGGAAGCTGGCTCAGTGGTAGAGCCCTGGGTTCAATTCCTCAGCACCACATAAGCAAAAAGAAAAAAGCTGGAAGTGGTGCTGTGGCTCAAGTGATAGAGTGCTAGCCTTGAGCTGAAAAGCTGAGGGACAGCGCCCAGGCCCAGAGTTCAGGCCCTACAACTGGACCCCCCCAAAAAAAATGAAAAAAAAAGGAAAACTGTCCTGAAAAATACATAAAGACATTAAATTATTTTACTGAAGTTTGAGTTAGGCTTCTACCATTTGCAATAGAAAGTTGCACCTAATAGAGAAACCAAGACTTAGAAAGAGGATATAGTGGCCAACACTCAGGGCTAAGATCTAAGGATCATAGTTTGGAGCCAGCCTGGGCAGAAAAGTCTATAAGATGAGATTCTTATCTCCAATAAGGTATCAAAGGAGCAAGTATAATAAATAAGTGCAGAATTGACTATGCTAAGTAGAAAGAAGATTTCTATCTTACTAAGCCAAGTAGTAGGATTTTTTTTTACAGGCACATAACCTGTCAACTATTGTTGTGAGGTATAAGAGATATTGTACCTAATAAGGCTTCAATATTAGAAAACTTTGCCAAAGATCTTTAGCTTGTGAGATTCTCGGTTACTCCTTGCAATCTTCACTGAGGACTAGCAAGAAAAGAATATCTATGTACTATATCCCTTGGAAATAGAGGAGGAAGGCAAAATTTTACCTACCCAAGAAAGACCTATATAATTGAAGATGGTTTAGAGTTTGTTTTCACTTGCAAGAATAGAGAAACTAATTGCTCTGTCCCAGGCTAAAAGTAGAACTGAGGTTAAAAGTGTAGCCCAAGATAAGATAGGGACCTAACCCTTTTCTTCTCTGGCTTCTAAACAGCCCAATCTCTAAACTCCATCTACCAATGGGACCTATGACCAACCCAAGGAAACAGCTAATCCTTGAAGTACAGTTTTTGAATGGGGAAAAGATGAGTTCAAATTCTCAGCCCTATGGTGAGATAGAGGCTAAGTGAGAATATCAAGCTAGAGCTTGGTGTATACAACCAATTGGCAAAAATCTATCTCCTAGACAATAACAAGAGAATTACTTTGTCTGTACTAAAATAAATACAGAAAATAGACCACAATCCTATTAAGCTTTTAAGGAAATTGTATTGTCAGGGGACCTTAAGTACTTTTTCCATTTAGGATGTCTTGGAAATAAATCTATACCTATGGTCTCTCTCTCTCTCTCTCTCTCTCTCTCTCTCTCTCTCTCTCTCTCTCTCTCTCTCTCTCTCTCTCTCTCTCTCTCTCTCTCTCTCTCTCTCTCTCCCCCCCCTTTCTATCTCTCTTTCATCTCCCCATCCTTTCTGATAATGGCATTTTTTTATTTTATAAAGGTTCTTTATTTATCCAATCCATCCTTTCTAACCATCCATTTTATATATAATATATAACCTATATATTATATATATTTAAGAGTGACTTAAACATATAAGCTACACATACAAACAGAAGTTTTGTGGGGGGGTTGTTTTTTTTTTTTGTTTTGCTTAAACCTCAAACTTGATAGTATAGAACGGTTAACACATCTCTCTTGGTCTCTTGCTCTTGATCTCTCTTTCTCTTTTGTCTCTTTCTCTTTCATCTCCCCATCCTTTCTGAAAATGGCATTTTTATTATATACACATTCTCTATGTAGCCAATCCATCCTTTCTAACCATCCATTGTATATATAATATATTATGTAATATTTATTTTATATATTATATATATTTAAAAGTGACAAGATGAATATCACTGACTACACATATAAACATAGGGTTTTGTGTGTGTGTGTACATTTTGTTTTTTTGTTGTTGTTGTTTTGCTTAAACCTCAAACTTGATAGTATGGAACTGGTAACACATCCTAAGCAACAAAAATTTTCAGGAAATCAAGCAAGCATTTGTTCAGTGCAGTGAGTGCTGTCTACATTCCCAGATCTAAGAATTCCATAAAGGAACTTAGACTGCATAGTGAACATAGACTCTGGCCCTTTGTGATGTTAATCCAGACCACCAGCAGTCTCTACACCCAGACTCTTTCTTCTGCACGATTTTGTCTGAGCTCCATGGTCTCCTAATATGCCAGCAGCATGTTTGTTTTTCATTTGCTTGTGGCTTATTAAAGCCACCGAGGTGGGTGGGTGGCAGGAACTCAGCACTTTCCTTCCTCGGCGATAAGTGCTGCCATTGCCTTGCACACATATGGCTCTGATTAAAGTAAATGGAAGGCACGTGTCTAATTTGGAGGGCAAGACTGGCAAAACTGAAATGGCTGCGACTATTGACCCTCTGTTTTGAATAGGTGCTGCATGAGGTGAATAGTTCAGTCCTCCTTCCTAACCTGCTTACATAACTTTACCGGTCATATAAGCCATTGCTTTTGCCTCTGTGCACTTAGCCTGGGACTTTCTCCAGACTTTTTTTTTTCTTTTTTCTTTCTTTCTTTCTTCTTTTTTTAATTTTTTTTTTGGCTTAGTGTTCATTTATTTCTTTCTCATTAGGAAAGAAAGCAAATAGGGAAAGCTATTATTTCACATCAATTCTACAAACACTAGTAATAAACAAGAAACTTCCAGCTCTAGCAAAAACCCTATGAGCCATGAAGGCTAAAAGTTAGAGAGAACTCAAATACCTCCTTGGGGCAGCAGGCTGAAGATATGATTTCTCTCGCTATCAACCACCTGTGATGCATGGTTTCAGTCAGGGAACATTTTTGAGCACTTCAATATTCCAGTGGCTGGTAGAAACAAAAATGTTTTCCATTTTGAGGTATTTTGCATTTTTGGTAGGACAAGCAAGATAAATATCTCCTATACATAAAGCCATGAAGTCAGAGAACTTGTGCTATTTTTTTTTTTGTCAAGTTTTCAACACTCCCAACATTTTTGTAAAGTAAATACTTTCAATATACTGAAAAAGCCAGCTAAAGCCTGTAGAAACAAGCTGGAAGAACTGGATAGGATAAAACATTCCTTTTTCCTCGTTCTGAAATATTTCTCTATTATCCCTCCACAAAACCTGACAAAGATGCTCAAATTATCATCCCAGGCAATTCAGATATGCTTCCGGTTGGACAAAAACTGTTGCAGCAATAAAATACTAGTGATCTTCCCTAATTTTACAATAAAAATATAGAGACAATATCTTCTCAATTCCAAGACACACTGATACATTCTTCTTAATTCTCATACACTTGCATTATACTTTGGACATCTACTCTACCCTTCTGCTAGCAATTGCTAGAAGCTAAGAAAACAAAGAAATAAAAAGTAAGAATATTCAAGAAGACAACCAGAATGAAAACCATTTTGTTTGGTGACTTTACTTCATGTTTGGGTGTGCTTGGAACGGTGATTTTATTTTACAAACTTAAAATATGCTCTCGGGTCATATAATAAAATTCACCAGACCATTTTTCATGGGGGTTTGAAAAGTACAATAAAATCTGAGCTTCTATCTCTTGGTTAATTTTGAGAACCATTTCCCAATTGGCACAAAGTAAGCAAACAAAACATCCAAATTTTCACTTATAGTATGTGCAATTCTCTTCTATGGGTCCAAAGAGAGATGGGTAATACTAAGGCCATAGAATTATCCAGAGCAGAAAAGGGAGAGATTTAAGCAACAAAACAATTGAAGAGAAGAAAGATATTTTTTGTGGGTTATGATTTTTTAATGTGAGCCTACTACTTCAATGGTGCTTTATGAATCTCTGGGTTTAAGAATTCCAGCCCATTCAAGGCTACTGAGGCATATCTCCATCAAACACATTACCTTCCTAGGCAGAGAACTTCCCTCCCAAAGATGCACTGATGCACATATTTTCTGCATATTGCTGGGCCCAACGCCTTGTGAAACAGCAGTGAATGCAATTCATTATCACATTTAAAACTAAAGGCTTTCCGCTTATCAACAACATACATAAACTACTTTTTCCTAGTATCTATAGGAAGCTGCACCATCACAAATAAAAGGAAATGGTCTTTAGGAGAATTGTATCTTTTTTTCTTTTTCCTTTTTTTTTTTTTTTGGTCATGGGGCCTGAACTCTGGGCCCCGGCGCTGTCACTCAACTCTTCAGCTCAAGGCTAGCACTCTACTGCTTGAGCCATAGCCCCACTTCCGGTTTTCTAGTGTTTTATTGGAGATCAGAGTCTCACAGACTTTTCTTCCTGGGCTGGCTTTGAACTGTGATCCTCAGATCTCCAGCTCCTGAGTAGCTAGGATTACAGGCATGAGCCACCGGCACCTGGCTGAGAGCTGTATCTTTTAGATGTTCAAGAAGGTAAATCTAAGGGGCAAATATTACAATGTTTATTGTTATGGTTAGTCTAAATGAAAGAATTGCTGTCTTTTAGACTTGCTCAAAATAGACTGAGGAAGGGATCACACAGAGAAATCAATATCTAGAAGCAATTAGGCTTGTAGTCCCAACCAGTTCTCTAAGAATAGGATGAGGAGCAAAAAGTCCTTTCATCCCATGGGGAAATAGTCTGATAGCCTGCGTTTGTTGTTATTTTCTATAGAGTACTTGATGAGCTGTACAGATTTTCCATTTTCTCCACCTTTGAGTGCATAAATAGACATTGCGTTGATTTATGATTCTAGGCAGCCTTTTTCACCTACGTGAGAAAATATTTCTCAGAGCTTTTCTCAGCTGTTGCCTTTTCTTGACATAGTATCCAATACTCTGGCAGGTGAATTCTGCTCCCTGTGGTATCCTGGGGTGTTGGCATTTGTAAACTAGTATATTTCTGTCATCACCCTCATGCCAAAGCTCAAAAAGAAAGCTCCGTGTGCACAGAAGGCAAGGCAGCTGCTACTGTCATTGCAGGAAAATGCAATTTAAAGACTTTTCAGCACAATGCTTGGACATTTACACACACACACACACATACACACACATATACACACATACACACATACACACACACATACACACACATACATACACGCATGCACACACATATACACACATACATACCCATACACACATATACACACATAAACACATATATACACACACATACACACATATACACACATGCACATACACACATGCACATACACACATGCACATACACACATACACATACACACATGCACATGCACACATACACACATACACACACATACACACACACACACACACACACACACACACACACCCTTTCTCGTTTATTGTGCTCACCCTGGGGCTTGAACTCAGGGCCTGGGAGCTGTCCCTGAGCTTCTTTTTCTCAAAGCTCGTGCTCTACTTCTGTCTCACAGACTTTCTTGCACAGGCTGACTTCAAACTATGTTCCTCAGATCTCAGGCTCGTAAGAAGCTAGGATTATAGTTGTAAGCCACCAGCACTCAGCTCAACATTTCCTTTTGAATAATAAAATTGGAGAGGTGGAGAGTTCAGAGTTACTCTCTGAGGACCAGGTATGTGGCTGACCAAGAAGCCTATGGAGACAAGTAGGTGGTAAAAATAAATGATCAGGTCTGTTTCCCATTCCTCATTTTTTCCAAATTCCAGTCTGATGTGGCACACAGGAACTGTTTCCTTTGATTTTGTGTGTGTGTGTGTGTGTGTGTGTGTGTGTGTGTGTGTGTGTGTGTGTGTGTGTGTGTGACAATGTACCAGAGTGAAACTCACTTCTAACCAACTTTGCATTATGTAGATATAGGCTGGGAATGTGGCTTGCTGGTAGTGATTGCCTAGCATGCATGTTATGTAGATATAGTATAGATGGATTAGAACTTAAAAAAAAAGTCTTAGCATAGATGGATTAGAACTTTAAAAAAAAGTCTATACAGCCCAAGAGGAAACCTATTCTTAGCTTTAACCCATGTCAATTGAAAAGTACCTGATGCTTTACTAGAAGACAACGAGAAGCCTTTCTACATTGCCAATTACAGAGGGGGGAGGGGAGGGAGGATGGAAGGGAGAGAAAGAAAGAAAGAAAGAAAGAAAGAAAGAAAGAAAGAAAGAAAGAAAGAAAGAAAGAAAGAAAGGAAGGAAGGAAGGAAGGAAGGAAGGAAGGAAGGAAGGAAGGAAGGAAGGAAGGAAGGAAGGAAGGAAGGAAGGAAGGAAGGAAGGAAGGAAGGAGCAGAGAAAGAAATAGTAGAAAATAGCTCAATGGGAGTCAGCTGGTACTAAAATTAGTCTCCTATGGTGATAGAATAATGCCTCTCAAAGGTGTCTACAGCATAATTCCTGGAACCTGGGAATTCTCATGTCATTTTTTTAAGTGGTCAAATGTGCTTAGATATGATGAAGGACCATGAGATAAGGAATTTATGATGATTCTTTAGGTGTACTGAATATAATATTAGAGGTTCTAGAAAAACAAAGAAACTTTTTGGCTATGGACAGAAGATAGACTTCAGAAAAAAAAATGGTCAAGGATGAAATATTGTTGGCTTGAAGTGGAGAAAAGGGCCCCAAGCCAAGGTATGCAAGTGGCCTGTAGAGGGAGAAAAGGGCAAAGAAATGGATACTCCTCGGAAGACTCCAGGGTGAGCCCAGCCTTGCCAACACCTTGATTTCAGCCCAGAGAGACTCGTGTCAGCCTTCTGACCCACACAACTGAAAGATTACAAATGTGTGTCCTCTGTTATGGCAGCATTAGAATCTTTCCTTATTAAAGGTACAAAAAGCATGGAGAAACAATCTCACCCATCATACCATGTGACACTTTCGTATGGATCTATCTTGGTTGTGGTTCATGGAACGTCAATGAATAGCAGTTTTTCCTAACCTCAGTTATTGTCAGACTCAAGAAAATGTCCTAAAATGATATATAAGGTTGATGTCAATAGAGAAAATATATAAATCAATTAGAAATAAACTTTCCAACCCCTGGGTTCTTAAGCGTCCATACTATTGCTATTTTGAGCCATATAATTATTTGGTGGAGGATTTGAGGCTAACCTGTGTGTTTTAGGGTTTTTAGCAGCAAATCTGGCCTCACCTCACTAGATGACAACTACTAATCCTTTAGCTGTGACAACCAAAACCAGGTCTAGACATTGTTGATGCCAGAGACATCTGACCTAAAGAACTGTAAAATAAAACAATTAGCAGTGCATAGAATACCCTTTCCACACAGTCAGAGTTAACTCTGTGGTATATCAGAACCTGAGAGGAACTCTCAAGTCTTCGGTTGTAAGAAACTATCTTAGATGAATGACTTTGATATTTCAGGATAAAGAATTTTCAGTTGAAGGTTCAGGTGTATGGTTTAAGTATTGATCTTATGCTTATGTGTGGATCTCTTGGTTCAATTATCAGTACTACCCATATATACAGAAAGGAGATGTCAACTTCATTGGCCTTTACATTTTTAGAACATGAAACAAACAGGACCAAAATAATTGTGTCTGAGTGACTCTAGAATCAATACCTTGATAAATTCTTGGCTGTTTTCTTTCACTTTGAATACCAGCTTTTTCCATGAGTCAATCATTTGTCCTGGCAAAATGACTTAGAATGGCATTAAATAGAGCTCAGCAGTGTGACTCTCCTTGTGAGGACATGGTGCGACTTCTCAGGATAAAACGCACCAACACCACGCCATCTGCAGGTGGCTTCAAGTTACATAGCCCAGGGCCAGGGAGGAGGATGTCATAGACTCCAGGAATAGTTCAAGTAAGTCAGCCTAAAGGTTTTAGATGAAATCTATTTCCACAAAAATAAACAAAAAAAATATGGAATTAAATGTCGCCGACAAAACCACCCACACAGCTTCATTCTATGAGTACGCTTTACTATATCCCTAAAATTTGACACCTCAGGCTGACACATGCATGAGAAACCAAAGGTTATTTATTCTTCTCAAATAGAGTAAGGATCTAAATATAGGGAAGTGATTTAGGAACTAAACAAAGCAACTGAGTTAGTTGTTTATCACCTACAAATAAATCAGTGCGTGCATTCACCTGACAGCAATTTGGAAATGAAGGATCCAGTCTATAACCAAATGTCACCCTCTGCGATTATAAGAACTCAAATTAATAAATTAATGGAGTAGTTGACCCAAAGTTCAAGTCTATAGAAAAATGGCTAGTACTCTGTTGACATTTCTTTCAGACTATGAATAAAGTTAGCCAGGCCTATTTTGGGGGTATATTGAAATAAATTTCGTTGGAATTTCCCTTAAAGTACATAAGTACTTTTGATCTCCATGCTTCTGGAATGGTAGCAGAAGCTGCCCGTTGCTGGGTTGAGAAGAACAGACATGAAATCCTGAGCAACATGGCCGAGGCCCTTCTCTCCTTTGCCGAAAATATGCTGCCGCCCATGAAGCTCCTTATACCAAGCACATGGAATTTGCTACTCAAAGCCTTATGAAACCATCAGCTCTGTCTTGACCCAGGCAATTCCACATGGCCATCTGCTCTGGACACATTTCCTTCCCCCAGCCTAGAAGTGATGCTCAGGGTGAAGTCTCTATGCCTAAATTATGCATTTGCCACCAAGTTTGCTTGCAGTCTCCACTGTCTCCCAGAGAGGACCTACAAAATGATGCACTGTGCAAAGCACAGTCTCTGGGTCTAGCAGCCACTCCCTGCAGGAACTCCATGAGGCATCTGTCTCCAGTGCAGGAACCTCAGAGGTTGTGTGGACCCATCTTCTGCATTGTTCTATAAGCTCAGCTGCATCAGGAGAGGAAGTTTGATGAGGACGTGGTCAGTAAGATAGCATGTCTCTTTCATGCCAGGGCTTCCCATCATTGCCTTCTCCACTCTCATTAGGCTTGACTGAAATGACAGGCCCAATCCTAGTCTTTCTTCTTTACCATCCATCCCCAGGTTGAATGATGGGAAAGTCTATACAGAAGTTGGTATTGGTTATGTGGTCTTTCTGGTATATAATTAGGGTTTCTGTGCATGCCTCTGCATCCAGCTTACTGGTGAGAAAAGAGAACAGTTTCTCAGATTTCCTCATTTAGCCACTATCTGTGAGCCTTGAAATAAAATAGGAATAGCCAAGAAGTAGCCAAATTTCCAAATAAAATCAGATCGACCTGGTTGCCAATAATTCTCGCTAGGTACATAATACCTATCCAGCAGATGACCACAAATACTAGAAATTATTTTGGAAATCATACCCAAGCAAAGAGGTTGCAGTTTTTGGAAGTTAAGTGTTTGGCTGACTTAATAGGATTTGAGCCCTTCTAGATTGATCATTTTTTTCAGGATGTACTGTTTATTCTTATGAGTGAGCATGGTATTATTATAGGTAGAGTAAAAGTAAGAGGTCCTTTCACAAAGGACAAGTATAATATTTATCAATAATGGCAAAAATATGGCAACTAGCATTTACTTAAACATAAGCTGATAATAGAAAGAGAGTGGATATGTATGTCGATAGGATAAATTTAGCTATTAGCTTATGTTTGTCAAATCTGAGTAATTGGATTTGAGATACATAGCAGTTGTGCTCTCAGCTCCATTCTTGTCTGTGTTTGAAACATTTCCAGATAGAATCTTCCAGGATGTAAATAGAAAAATAAACTGTTACAAACAGATAAATATGTAAACCCCTTAAATGCTTTTATAACAGATACCTCACTTGAACAAAAGGAGGACAAAGTCTACGGAGTGCATGCTGTGTCTGCTGACATTTGGCTTACTACCAAATGCCAATTTTGGAAAACCTTTTGTTGCAGATTACTGACAAGTAATAACTTAAGCTTGGAAAGTTAAAATTAGATAGCATACAAAAAGGCAACATTCTTTGAGATTTTACATGTTACATATTCTTTCTTGACAATGACACCATTGGATTCACCAATCAATAATCAGCATTGAATGTATAAGGGAATATTTGTTTCCTGGAAAATTCTGAGTCCAGTTCTTTCTATAGGCAGAAATATAGTACAAGTGACTTCTGGACCTCTCTGAATTAATGAGAAATAATATGAAACGTCTCAGAGTCATTCTTTCTATCTCAATCACAGTAGATTTAGGCTAAAAGAACCCAAACAAGACGTACATTTTAGTATCAATAGACTACGGATGCCCAGCTTTAAATCAATGGCATAGAGATGCGATAAAATTCAGCAGATAGATGCTAACCCTATACCTTAGCCTTGTTATCCACATGCACAATAATGAAATAGAATAAAGTGAGTGGATCATTGTATTCTAACTTGAAATTTGGATCACTTTAACATTCCCAATTAGTACTGTGCTCTATGAAAACTGTGCTCAGGTTTTCAAATCACACTTCAAATGCTACTAAGGAACTGTTTCAGATGGATGTTGACCCTTGAAGCAAGTGACCCAGCCCATTGCAGCTCGGATGAGAGTATAACAATGAAGTATTAAGCATGCACTGGGTACTAATCACTGTACTGACCTCATCCCAGGGAAACCTTTCAGCATCCTTGTTATTCAATTCCATTTTATGCATAAGACACAGGTTGAGAATGTCATCTGAGACCACACACACAGTAAGTGGCTAAGCACAACTTTAGAATTAGATCTGCCTAGTCACAGGAAGAACCACATTCTTTACAAGATAATTTTAATAAACAAAACTGAAGCTAAGGAAATGTACCACAGACTATGTTCTCTCTGGCACTGACCAAGTAAACACACGCCCTTTGGTTGATTCATCAGGCAAATCATCTGGCTGTTTCCTTTATCCCTCGTGGCCATTAACCTCCTAGTGCTGTGACATTCCCTTCCATGCAGAAGCTCACAGGGTTCCAAGTTTGGAAAAAAAAAAAAAAAGCCATATCCATTCAAAGTAGCTACTGTTTCTTTTATGTGTGTACTTTCTCTCTTTCTCCTCTCTCTCTCCCCTCTCCTCTCTCTCTTTCTCTCTTTCTCACACACACACTGATTTTGATGAGCTGCAAATTACTGACTTAGACAAAAAAAAAATCCTTGAAAAGGATTTTCGAGAGTAAAAAAAAAAATTCAGATTAGAATATTTTTTAAAACTCATTTTTTGTTACTTCCAGAGAAATTTTCCATTTCCTGTCCATGGAGGAAGTAAATCTAGACCGGTAAGTCTATGGGCAAGGTAGCTACACATGACTTTACCAACAGGAGGGAGAGATGAAATTCCTTTGAGATCAGGTTTTTCTTAGGAATAAGAGAAAAGGTTGATCTTTCTTCTGTAAATACAAGCTCATTAGCTCTGTGACACTGGACTTAAATGTGAGCACTCAGTTACAAGGCTTTTGCTTCCAAGATAAGAAAACTCACCACAAATTGACATTAATTTCTTAGAAGTGTCTGGTATTGTTATTGCCTGGACACACAGCTTCTGCTTTCTATATTTAAAACTTAAGACATAAAATGAGGATAACGCCTGGAATAGATGCTCATGCCTGTAATCCCAGCTACTTGGAGGGCTGAGATAGGGAGGATTACAGACTAAGGCCAGTCCAGGTCATAGTGAAAAGACTCCATCTCAACAGAAAAGGCTGGGTCTGATGGTTTACTTCTGTTATAGCAGTGATGTCAGAAAGAGTAAAGAAAGAAGATGATGGTTAAGGCCAACCCTGAAAGAAATGAAGACCCTATCCCCAAAAAACAAACAAACAAACAAAAAAAGTAAAAAGAGTTAGGAATACTGTCGTAGTGATATGGCTCCAGTAGTATAGTGTTTGCCTAGTAAGCACAAGACCTTAGTTCAAATCTCATCACTGAAGGTAAAAAGTAGATTAAACATGAAGTAGAGGGACCCAAGGCCATGGTATTAGATTGTGGACTTTTGGAAGGTGATCAAGTCATCAGGAGTAAAATAAGCATTATTGGTACTCTTCTCCCAGAGGATATTACAGCAAGGAGATGGGCCTTCACCAGACAGGAATCCATGAACACCTCAACTTTTCACTACCCAGCCCCTAGTGCTGTGAGAAATACGTGTTTATAACACTATTTCTGGTGTAGTGGTGTAAACAGACAAGGATAGAGGTTATAATGGCAGATATGTGGTTGATGACAAAAAGCTGTATTTTGAGGCAGACCTATTAGGTAAAGAGGGAGAGTGATATATTGCATTGGATTGGTATATGGACTTTCTACAATAATTCTGAGGCTAAGGACGTCAGGATTCATTAAGAACCCTGCTCTTTGGAAGAAACCCTGAAGTCCTACAATGCAATCGAGAAGAAGATAAAGCTGCCCTTTTAATAACTTAGACCTTACTTATATGGGTCTAAAACAAGGATGTGTATAGTTAATCATTTCTAAAATATTTGTTATTCATTTTGCAGTATTGGGAATCAAACCTAGGGCCTAATATGTGCTAGGCATTGTTCTACCTCTTTATTAGGTTACCAGCTCTCTTGTTTTATATTTTGTATCTGAGATACTGCTTCTGTAACTTTTATGACCTCTGCTTGCCTAGAGCTCTCAATCTTCACATGTCACTACTTCAAAGTAGCTTATGAGCATGTGCTATCAGCCTTTGGGCATTTATCCAAAAGATTACAATCCAGGACAAAGTAAAGCCACCAGCAAAACCATGTTCATTATAGTATCATTCACCATAGCCAACATATGGAAACATTCCAGGTGCCCCCCAGTGAAAGAACTGATCAAGAAAAATGTGGAATGTATACACAATGAAATTTTACTCATCTACTAGAAAAAATGACATTGCATCATTTGCAAAGAAATGGAAGGTTCTGGAAAAAGTTATGTCAAGTGAAGTAAATCAGGCCCAGAGACAAAAGTTGTCTGTTTTCCCTTAAATATGGAGGGTAGATTTAGCTTATAAACTTATAAGTAAATATGTTGGGTGGTATGCAAATGTATACAGATGTATTAGCTGAAGTATGGTAGGAAACATGGGATTGAAAGGGGCAGGGAGGGTCAAGCTGAAAGGGGTAGAGGAATGAAGAGGAATGGAGAATGCAATCCAGAATTCAATGTATAGCCTACAAAATTACGAAGAGTGAAGGAAGGGGTAGGTTGGGAAGGGATGGATGAGTGGAGAATCTTAAAAGAGGTAACATTGGTCAAGAAGTATTGTATTCATAAACTGCTTTATTAAATAACTTTTTAAGACAACTACTTAAAGATAATTTTAAAAGGTTTTTAAAAAGGAAAAAAGATAGGTGGCTGGATAGATGGATGGATAGATAGAGATAAATAGATAGATAGATAGATAGATAGATAGATAGATAGATAGATAGATAGATAGATTTGCTGGCCAAAACACCCAGGCTTAAATCTATTCTGGGTGCCGTTGGCTAATGCCTATAATCCTAGCTACTCAGGTAGCTGAGATCTAAGGATCACAGTTCAAAGCCAGCCCAAGCAGAAAGTCTGTGAGCCTCTTATCTCCAATTAGCCACTAGAATCCTGGAAGCAGAGATGTGGCTCAATTGGTGGAGGGCTAGCCTTTAGCAAAAAACTCAAGGATAGCATCCTAGTCCTGAGTTTAATCCCAAAGACTGGTACAAAAATAAATAAGTAGATACATGAACAAAAATATTTTTCTTTGTTTTCATTTGTACCAACTTTATTCCCTTTAAATCTGTATTTGGTTGCTTTAAAATAAAAGTCACTTTCATTAAGTGCATTAAAAGTGGCAATTTCAGCAAAGGCTTTCCCAGGACACCGATCATGGCTTGCAGGGCACTGGGTACACTGCTGTTTCCTTTCCATATTCCATGGATGTCTCAAGTGTAATCTGAGAACCCCAAAGGCATTCTGGAACCTGAGTGAATACAAATTCCTCTCTACTGAGTTTTCTAATCTCAAGTTTTTGACATGTATAAGACATA
This sequence comes from Dipodomys merriami, assembly GCF_024711535.1. NCBI lineage: Eukaryota > Metazoa > Chordata > Mammalia > Rodentia > Heteromyidae > Dipodomys > Dipodomys merriami. Next base: position 256,954 of record NW_027206261.1, read on the forward strand.
CAGGATGTACAGAAAGTGTTTGATTGAGGCTCACTGTGATGGTAGGTTAAGCCCCAGAAGTAGCTTTTGGTTAAATAAGTATTAGGTCTGTTAAAAGGCCACCTTTTCCAAACAACAGGTCTTCCTGCTGAGCAAAACCGCTGGAGGCAGGAAAGGCAATGCAAACACGCTTTGCCTGTTGCTATGGAATGTGAAAGCAGGTAGCTGACAGCCCAGTTTGCCCCCTTGATATTTTGAAAAAAAAAGAAAGGTTAAGCAACTCAACTGTATTTTTAGATTAAAATGGAACTAAGTTGATCTTCAAAGCCAAGTCCAGTGGGAGAATATCACGAGAGAAAAATCAGATTATATTGACTAACCCCTGCCTGAAAAATCATGATATGATTGTATGATCTTCTACTGTGCTACAGATGACAAAAATTCAACAATTACACAAAGTGGTAGAACCCAAGAGAACTCTTGAGTAAGGAAAGAAAAGTAATATACGCATCTCTGGAAGAAAAGTCACAAAATAACATTAAATTGGTTATCAGTCAGCAAATATATGAGCCTTTGTGATATGAGGAGGTTATTAATAATCAGAAGAAAATTCTGCTTGGAATTCAAGAGGATCAGAAATGCAAGTGAGTTAATAAGCTCAGAATAGGGTAATAATAAGTTTGACTCCAAAGAGGATGCAGGATATAAGTAACCTGTCCTAAGGTAGCATTTTAGAACAATCTTTGAAATGGACACTAATGTCTAAATATTTAGATTTCAATTTTCTTCCCTAAGAATAACTCTTGACATTGGGGCTATTCAGATACGTTGAAAATTTAAGGTGCATCTTTATCACATACCATGTTGCTTTAACCCTGTCATCTTATAATTGTGACAGAAAGACAAGAGTGAATCATGTATAGGTATTTCAAAAACACTGGCAAACAACTCAGGAGGTTTACTTAACTCAATTTGCAAACCATCATCATCTTCCAGAAAGGATCCAAAACTTTGTTCCTATGTATTTGAAGCTAACTTACAAAAGCTAACAATGGGCTGGGAATGTGGGTTAGTGGTAGAGTGCTTGCCTAGCATGCATGAAGCCCTAGGATCAATTCCTTAGTACCACATAAACAGAAAAAGCCAGAAGTGGCGATATGGCTCAAGTGGTAGAGTGCTAGCCTTGAGCAAAAGAAGTTCAGGGATAGTGCCCAGGCCCTGAGTTTAAGCCCCAGGACTGGCGAAAGAAAGAAAGAAAAAGAAAGGAAGGAAGGAAGGAAGGAAGGAAGGAAGGAAGGAAGGAAGGAAGGAAGGAAGGAAGGAAGGAAGGAAGAAAAGAAGGAAGGAAGGAAGGAAGGAAGGGAGAGAGAGAGAGAAAGAGAGAAAGAGAGAAAGAGAGAGAATGAGAGAGAGAGGAAGGAAGGAAGGGAGGGAGGGAGGGAGGGAGGGAGGAAGGAAGGAAAGAAGGAAAGAAGGAAGGAAGGAAGGAAGGAAGGCAGAAAGAAAGAAAGACAGAAAGAAAGAAAGAAAGAAAGAAAGAAAGAAAGACAGAAAGAAAGAAAGAAAGAAAGAAAGAAAGAAAGAAAGAAAGAAAGAAAGAAAGGAAGGAAGAAAGGAAGAAAGGGAAGAAAGAAAGAAAGCTAGCAAGATTTGCAGGCATGTGATCAAATGCTGGCATTCTCTAACTTGTTCTGATCATCTTTCTGGTCTACTATGATTACAGTTTTACAGCGTGCATAAAGATGCTATGTCTTTTCTATCTCAGCAAGAGTTTTTTTTAGCAGCTCCATTGAGGTATTCAGATTTCTAAGTTTCAGGTTCCATGAACCAGTTATCTAGGCTGGAAATTTATAGAGTAATGGTAGGCTAATTTATGCTTTTTGGATATTGAGATGACAATGTAACAAAACCTGCTACAACAGGAAGAAAACATATGACAATCCTCTGTAAGGCATCTGCAGGTACTGACTCACATTCACCAGCATCACAATGGCTTATTAAATAGCTTTATCACTGAGTGACATTTAAAGTATTGAACCAGCTGGACTGCCAGAGCAGAGTTCAAGCTGGGTCTAGAAGGTGGCCATATGCACAGGTGTTAACCTTTAGTTGCCGGATCTGGGCAGGGGAGGATATTGGGCACAAGAGAGATGTCAATAAATATTTCCACAATCTGCAGTATATTATACCTGTTTATATCCTATGTTTTCACCAAGTTGTTTATTTCAAGACACCCCAAATCAAGACATCATAAAAACAGACTGTGAAAGTTTACTGAATAAAACATCTGTCAGCTAAAAGTATATTTGTCCCTAATATTGTTAACTTTCCAAATATTCCTAAATATATTTGATTAACCTTTTAATATAGTTTTTTTCAAACTGCAGGCATATTCCTTTAACTAGATTCAAATTTGAAAAGAGCCATATTTGTTATTATTATCAGTGTTATTATTGTATTACACTGGGATTATTTAGTTTTTCTTAGCCCCTAAAAACTTTCTGAAGGAAAGTTCAAATGGTACTTATTTTCACTATCAAACACTTTTGAATTGGCCTAAAAAATAGTCTAGTCTGTCACCAGTGGCTCATACCTGTAATCATAACTACCCAGGAGACCAAAATCTGAGGATTGCTGACCATGCAGGCAAAATCATGAGATTCTTTTCTCGAATTAAACACACACACACACACACACACACACACACACACACACACACACCACACACACACACACTCACACACACACACACACACACACACAACTAAAAATGGAGCTATGGTTCAAGTGGTAGAGTGCTAGCCTTGAGCACAAAGGTACAGGGACAGCACATAGGCTCTGAGTTCAAGCCCCAGGACTGGCACAAAACAAACACATACAACACACCAAGTTTTAAAGTTTTGACAAGTCCAGACACTTTCTCGGCAGGTTAAGGTAAGAACAATACCTTTGCATTAACATCAAAACTTACACCTCTAGCTGATAAAGGGATGAAAACATTAAACATGAAAGATAAACCCACTTTGTCGTCCTGTGCCTTGGCAGCTTAGAAAAGGTTTCTGAGGAATAAAAAGGTTGTGAGAATTCAGCTACAAACAGCAGCAGATGATTTATGAAAGTTCACTTATAGAGGAACTCCATCTAAGGTTCATTTGCCAGGATCTAAATGTACATGTCTGGGGTAGAGCAGAACAAAAAAACACTCCTGAATGCACATTGAGCTCCAAAACAAAGAGCTATGTAGCAGGGGGCTGCTAAACACAAGAATCCTGAAAAGGCATTATTAAATACATCTGGATGGAATTCTAAATTCACATACAAGCTCATTCCACCAAGAAGGTAACATATGCCCTGACAAAGAATGGCAGGGGTACACCCAAAGTATCTACTTAGCATTGTAAAGCATATGAAGGTTCATGTAGACTACAAACAATTAGGTGTCAGAAGAGTTCATCTCCCATTCTTATTTTCTTACCATGGCAGTACAGCTGCCCAAAGCTCAGAGACCTATTACTACTTTTGCATTGCCTTGTTACACCTGCCACTGAGGGTCTAGGCAGAACTGACATTTTACAAATACCCAAACAAAATATCCATCAACAAGAAAAAGATAAGATGATTCATTGATTGGCAGTTCAGGCAAAAAATAAAGAACAATGAGCTGAAAAATAAAGAACAAAATAATAAAGAACAATGAATATTAATAAAAAATAAATAAAGAACAATGAACTGAAATTTGCACTGAGAAATGTGTATTTTATACAACTGATCTTGTACCAGAACCTGCCTTGTCCTGAAGAAAATACCTTATGGTGTGAAAATCGAGCCTTAAATCATGATGTCAGATTTCTGTTCCATGATGTTAGATTTTGATCCCACAGATACTTTCCTCTATGATGTAGGTAGGTCATGAGGATGTTTTCTTCCATGATGTCAGAGATCCTTCATGTTCGCTATCCATAAAATAAAGATAATAGCACGTATTTTCCCCAGTATGGATTTTAATCAACAGATACTCAGAGATATTTTTAGGTGAATTCTAATACAAGAAGTGACATAGATTCTAGTATCACTTGCCTAAATTTTCACAGATAAGTTTTAGATTCATGTCCTGGGAGATCATACATGACATGCAATGCATCTTTTATTTTCATTCGTTATGTTCACACTGCTTCAGCTCCATTTAAAAGTAGTATTCAACAGATAGGGAATTATGATCATATGATTTTCTATATCTTCTGTATCAATATGATTTACCAAACACTTGTATTTTACATATATTACTCATCAATCTGTACAATGGATTCTCATGTTTAATACTATTTTATGCCCATTTTGTATTCAAAGAAATCTAAGCCAAAGAGAAGAAAAACAAATTGTCCTAAACGTACTTTCTATGGTTGCAAGTTTAATAGCTTAAAACAACACCCATTATTAATATACAATTTCACAAGGTTAGGAGTGTAGGCATGTCCTAATTCATCTTTTGCTCAAGGTAGTGTCAGTTGAGCTGCAGTCTCATCTAGAAGCTCAACTGAGGAAGGAATGCTTGGGGCCTCCTTCAGGTTGTTAGTGGAAATCAGGTCGTTGCAACTGTAGGATGAAGAGGTTGCTTTTTGCTGTCTGCTAGCTGCAAGCCACTCTCTCAACAAGCCCAAAAAGAGGATATCTTATCAAGGAAGTTTCAATCCCTCTTGTTATTCGCCAGAAAAAAAAAATGGCTTGCAGAGCATGTTCAATCTTCAGCTCAAAATCAACTAATTCAAGACAACTACATCTGCAAAATCTCTTCACTTTTCCCAGCATCGATTAGCTAAAGCAAGTCCTAAGTCCCACCCGCACTTAAGGGGAGGGTATTACTTGAAGGTATGAACAACTGGACATGAGAATTATTGGGAGTTACGTCTAGTGGTTAATGTAAACAAAAGTCATCTCTGAGGGGAAAAAAAAATCATATCCAGGTCTTGTTAAGTGCAGATTCTGCATTAGCTGATTTGAGAGGGACCTGAGAATTGGTATTTGTAACAAGGTTCCAGATAATAGTAGTGTGAGTAGCTGATCTGGGACTACCAAGACTCTGTAGGGCTAGGATTGAAACACAGAGCTTGAGTGTCAGGCTGTCCACTGTTAACCACCAATCTACACACATCAATCTCCTCTAAGTATCTCTAGGGCTGATAGCAACAATGGATCTAGTTTGATATTTATTCCTTGGTTATCCTTGAAATTCTAAGGTAGTCAATGCACTCGACATCTGATTGCCTCTTTCTGTTCCATTCATATGATTTATAGAACAAGCTTCACCACAGACAAATTGACTTTAGACTCAAAAGTTCAGGTTCTCTCCATCCTCTTGTCCTGAGCTAAATCAGTGTAATGCACCCCAAGAAGAGGATTTTGCCTGCTCCAGGGTTGGAACTTATTTTTTATTGTGTATATTTAATAAATATAATGTACATATAACATGATTGTTCATTATATGTATATACAGAAATTATATGTATATGAAGGTTTTATAAATTGGGCCTCCATAGAAATTTTCATTTCACTGAAGTATCTTACCAAAAAAAAAAACCTTTTCCTTTTCAAGAAAAGAAAAATAAGTGAAAGTTAAACTTCCCTTTGCTTTTGAAAGGAAAAGATATACTCCTTGAGGAAAAGACTTACAAGGACGTCTTGCCTACAGATAACTCCTCCTGGACTTTATGTATGTGAGTATGTGTTGGGGGAATCATTCTTATCAAAAGAATGAAGAAATTTTGAAGGCAAGTTTCTTTTTCAGTAATCTGTCCCAGACAGGAAGCTGTTATCTATTCGTTAAAAAAAAAAAAGTGTTGCTTGGATTCTTACAGCTTAAATTTAGCTCTTAGCCTCTCTTGTCTCCCTGTAGGATACCAGTGGTGTTAAATGACAGAGAGATGTTAAACAAAGATACCTTCCCACACAGCTTCCTTTGATTCTTTGAGTAAGCTCCACTCCTTATTAAAAGAAAAAAAAAAAATCCGAAGATAAGCCTGTCAGAGGGCTCTGAAATTAACATAACTCAGACCTTTTACCAGTGTCCTGAATCTTAAAATAGTGAACTTGCAGTTGTCTGTCAGCTGGCTGCAAAGCTTTTCAAAGCAAAAAGTAGTGTTCTGAGACTGAAGAGAGAACTTCCAAATTTATTTAGCCCTGGGAACACAAAGGGAGACGGGCCAGGATAAATGCCTCTTGTACAACTAACTACACTCACTGTCATAGATGCTGAATGCAATGAGGTCATCTCTTTGCAGCTCATGCTTCATTTAACCTTTACAGCAATTGTGTTGATTGTGTAGTTAAAGCTCCCATTTGGATAGAGAACTCAAGCAGAGAGAAGTTGTGGTATACCTAACAAGTGTCCAGGCGTCATTTGATCCAAAGACAGAGAGAACACATTACAATGCTAAAAGCAAGTTAAGAGGCCATCCTGCCCTTCAAAGGTACTTACATATCCTAGAGTCTATGAAAGGGACCTTATTTGGAATTAACAGGTGGTAGAAGATGTAAGTAAAGATCTCAGACGAGATCATTCTTGGATTATCAGCTCTCAATCCAATGACAAGTGTCCTGATAAGAGAAAAGCATAGGGAGAGTTGCCTCAAGCAGAAGAGATGACACAGACACAGGGAAAATACCCACATAAAGATGGAAGCAGAGATGGGGATGCTACTGCCACAAACCAAGGCAGCCTGAGCATCAGAAATGGCAAGAGGCAAGGCTGCGTTCTCCCTGAGTCCTCCGAGGGAGCCGCGCTTAGCCAATGCCTGGATTTCACGCCTCACACAGATCTCCAGAACCTGGAGGGTGCAAATTCTATTTTAAAACACACAATGTGTGGTAATCTGTGATAGCAGTACTACCAAGCTAAGACAAAATCTTTTAAACAATTCTTTTTTTTGAACTCTGGGCCTGGGCACTGTCCCTGAGCTCTTCAGCTCAAGGCTAGCTCTCTCCCACTTGAGCCACAGCTGGATTGATTTCCAGCATCCCCTATAATGGTCATGCACATCTAATTCCCAGATGCCTGTGGCATTTGTGCAGGTCCAAGAAAGATGGGAAGGGCAGTTCCCATTTATGACAATGTAGGGCTTTCCCAGGAAGCTCAAAGCAACCAAATGATCCCAGTCCTACTCTAACCAAAGCATAGTCATGAAATGGGAACAGACTCGTATCAATTGTGAAACTGAAAAGAGAAAACCGGAAATACGTCGGAAGTACTATTTATTTTGTTGTTTTGCTTTGAATTTGCCTTTTAAGCAAAGTTTTGAAGTGAACTTTTATTCATCCACCACCCATGTGTTTATTGAAGAAATGTTCCTTGATTATCCCGGATGTGTATTGTTCCTGCTATTCTGGTTATAGTAGTTCGTAATGTAGACAAAGGCAATTTCCCACTCAGCTGGGCTGAGGAGTTCTGGTCTAATTGGGAAGGAAGACTAGAGGATGACTTACAGAAGCAAAGGAAGTTGGCTAAGTGTGTATCTTCTATATCCTTCAACAATCCTATTATATAAATGCTATTAGGGTTTCTTCATGCATATGATCACCTTCAAACATACAATTTCATTTCCTCTTCCTTTTAGTACAATAGGAAGTACATTATAAACATCCTAGGGCTGGAAATGTGCCTCTGTGGTACAGTGCTTGCTTAGTATGCATGAAGCCCTGGGTTCGATTCCTCAGTATCACATAAACAGAAAAGGCTGGAAGTGGTTCTGTGGTTCAAGTGGTAGAGTGCTAGCCTTGAGCAAAAGCAGTTCAGGGATGGTGCACAGGCCTTGAGTTCAAGCCCCAGCACTGCCAATATATATATATATATATATATATATATATATATATATATATATATATCCTAATTTCTTTTTTTTAGTATAATTTGGAGGGTTTTATACCAACTAACATTACCAGAAAGTTGCTTTTTTGTTTTTTGTTTTTGGTTTTTGTTTGTATCACTATGAAGACTGTCTTATTTGAGAAGGTAGGTAGTGATTTATTTAACCTCTTCCATAAGACAGAATTTAGGTTGTTTTCCATCTTTTGCTATTTGGAAAAATGTTGTAATGCATAACTTTGTAGAAATATCATTTGAATCCCTTGGAAAATTTCCCAGAAGAGAATTTCTAGGATATATGGATAAGTAATTTTGACAACTATTGCCAAATTGCCTTTCATCAGCGTGTTACTGATGTTTACCTCCCAGTGACAGTGGATTGCACTGCTTGTTTTCCCACAGATTGCCAATAGAGGATGAGGTTAAACAAAAATGCATGTGGGTTTTAGCCATTATGGTTGGAAGAGAAATTAGAATCCCATGTAATTTTAGTTTTCACTTGTCTTATGAATAATGAACATTTTCTAATGTTATCTATACTTCTTTTTGAGTGAAATTATAATTCATAATTTTATCCTTTTCTACAGTGGAGTTGGTCATTTTCTGATTGATTTTAATGTTTTTTAATTTTTTTTTTTTTGGGTCCGGTCATGGGGCCTGAACTCTGGGCCTGGGCGCTGTCCCTCAGCTCTTCAGCTTAAGGCTAGCACTCTACCACTTGAGCCACAGCGCCACTTCCGGCTTTTTTCTTATGTGGTGCTGGGGAATCGAACCCAGGGCCTTGAGCATACAAGGCAAGTGCTCTACCTCTGAGCCACCTTCCCAGTCCTAATGTTTTTTAATTTTAAGGAGACTATTTCATGAGTTTTATGAGAACATTTTCTGAGCTGCAAATTTTTCATTGTGTGTTGTCTTTTGACTTTGATTGCCGTTTCCTTTCTTTTTATTTCCATGTAGATGTTTTTACATAGAAAGATACTTCCATATTTTCATGGCTTCTGGAGTTTGAATATTTTCAAAGATGATCCCCATCACACATTTATAAAGGAATTTTAATTCTTCTAGTGTGACTATGATTTTATATGGCTTTGAATGTTTTTTTCTATTTAGAATTTATTCTAATATAAAATATATAAAGTATACTTCTTTCTCTTTCTTTCTCCTTCCTTTTTTCCTTCCTTTTCCTCTTCCTTCCTTCCTTTCTTCCTTCCTTCCTCCCCTCCTTCCTTCCTTCCTTCCTGTTAGTTCTGGGGTTGGTACTGAGTCTGGGTCAGAATTTTTGTGTGCTCTGCCACTTGAGCCACAGCTTCCCTCTAGTGTTTTATTGGTTAATTGGAGTTTTCTTGCCCAGGTTGCCTTCAAACTTCAATCCCAGATCTCAGCTTTCCAAATATTTTGGTTTATAGAAATGAGACACCAGTGTCTAGTTTTCTTTTGTTTCTGTTGTTGTTTATACTAAGATTTGAGCTCAGAGCCTCATGCTGGCTTGGCTTGCTTGATCCACTGGTACTATTCCACTTGAACCATACATCCATCCTGTTTATTATTCATTAGAGTCTTATAGACTTTTCTGGCAGAACTGGCCTCAAATGGAGATACTCTGGCATTCAGCCTCCTGAATAGCTAGGATTACAAGTATGAGCCACTGGCAACCAGCTAATGTAATTATGGTCAAAGGTTTAAAAGTCTTTCTTCTAGCATTTTGAAACACATCATACATTCTTACCATCTATTGTGGCTTTATTGTGTAATAGCATATCAGAGCTTCTTGCTCCTAATTGTAACTTAGCAACTAAAGATCAACTTTCCTTACCCCTTCCCGTCCCACTCAGGCCTCAGGTAACTACCATTCTAACCTAACATTTATAAAAATGTAGAACATTATAATTATGGAGCTGTTTGGGGGGACAAGAGAATAAGGGGGAGATGGAAAGAGAATTGGGAGTGAATAAAATTGAAATACATTGCATTTATGTATGAAGAGGGCATACAAAATGTCAGTAAAAGCTGCTACACAATAGCACCCAGTGGAGACAAGAAGAAAGAACAAGAAAGCAAAACTAGAATATATGCATGTGTGAAATATGGCAAAGCTCTTTGGTACAATTGTTATTCACTAAAAAGAAATGAATGACAGTAAAGTAAAACAGATTGGTGAGTTATCAGCATGAAGGGAGATTGGGAATGAGCAAATGAATAAGGATGAATACGGTCAAAGTAATACAAAGATAGATTAATGTAACCTGTTGACATTGTTTTAAGAAGGGAGGAGGGACAATAAAGGAGATTGATAGAGGGGATGGGAACATTATATATGTGTGTGTGTGTGTGTGTGTGTGTGTGTGTGTGTGTGTATGTGTGTGTGTGCATATATTGAACTAATCATTCTCCTTATAAAGCTAATGCAATAAAAAACTTAATAAATTTTATTCATAGCTTTAAGAAACTTTTTTAGAAAGGAGAGAAATATGGTATTCAAAATAAATATTTATATAGATATATTTTATCAAAATGCAGCCCTACAGTATAAGCAACACCTTTACCACAAAGTTTCAGGATTGATGACAATGGAAATGCATAACAAAGCATAGCTATGTGCATGTTGCATAATTGTGATTAACCATTTCATTCTGGCTCCTTAAATCTTCTATTTTGGTCATGGTTAACTCTCCATTACTGCATACAAGCATGCACATTCACATGTACATACATGTGTGTATGAATATTGACTGTTACAAAAAGTTATAAGTGCAAATTTTAAGCCATTACCTCAATTTGGTGATCAGTAAGTCGCCTATGGCAGTTACTAAGTTGAGTGTGTGGGCCCAAGCCAGAGTTTTGAATTGAATGGGTGGAGGAGTGAACAGGAGGTGATAAAGTAAGGCAGTATGCGGGTTTTTTTCCTTTGGGAGTATACTACTTTTAAAAGATACTTGGCTTCTAAGTAAAGGAAAATTTTATGGCATCAAATTGAAAGTCAGGGCTAAGAGACTCTATATTTAGATCTGCATAAGTAGCTTGTTTAGAGAGTTGTGTCATGAGTTTGTGAAGTCCTGTCCTTCAGCATGGGGGTAGAAAACAAGGAGAGAAAAGGAATTTGCATTAAGAGACAGCCTTGTCTTTGGAGTCAGAGTGCCTGGGCTTAGTCTTTTGTAACTCTCCTTGGCTCTGTGACTTAGCCCAAACCTTTCTCCAGAACTTCCATCTCTGTTTACCACAAGATTGTCCTTGGATGTCCTACAGGTAATTTCAAGTCTAAATCCCTTGTAAGTTATTATTTTTTTCTAACCCCACACCCAAACTTCCATTCATGTATCAAATGGTGTTAACAGGACATGTAAATTTAGGATTAAATTTGGGATATTCCAAATGCCTCTATTTCCTTTATCCTAACACCTACCTATAACCTGTAGATTCAACCAATTAATTTCACCTACCGCTTATGTGCAAATATCCATTTCCATCTTTGACAACACCTAAGTATAGGTTATCATTGTCAGTCTCTGCCATTGCTACCATTTCTTCACTCATATCTCAGCCTCTGCTTTGGCCACATGTTCTCTATGAATCATCAATACCAACACACAAAAAAGTAAGTTAATCCATTTTTTTTGATCCAATCTTTTTTACTTTTGTGGCTTCAAACTGTAGGGTATCTGCTTCATTAGTTTCCACTGCAAAAAGCAAAGTAGGTACTATCCCTTTATTTGATAGAGAAGAAAGCATTTCTCCTAACAGAGGAGATCTCCTTTGTTTAGAAAGAATTCTAATGATTCATTTAGCTATAAAGAGACTGATTGGCATTAGGAAGTTAAGATAAAGAAGGGAAGTTACAAAAAAAAAAAAAAAAAAGAAGAAGGGAAGTTACTGCAGAAGTCTTGAGGCAGGTAAGAACTTGAAGTCAGCTATGACCAAGGCAGGGTGAAAAATGAAGTGAAGGAAAATGACAGAAGAGGCAATCAGGAAACTAACAAAGGACCAAAATTGCATGGAATTTGCAGCCCATTGTGAGGTTGTTGGCTTTTAATCCAAATGTGACTCCAAAAAAAATAGAAGGTCTTGAAGACAGTGACAGGATCCGACTATATTTTAAAAGAATCTGGCTAATATTGAGACATACCAAATGTATAAGAGTGGAAGCAGAGGGACCAGCAGCAGTAATCCATACAAAGATTGTTTATGATAGATTGAACTATGGATGGTCGGGGTAGGTGCAGGATAATTTGAGGAGTGAGAAGCAGCCAAGTTCTGAACACATTTCAAGATAGAACACAGGATTATGTGGAGCTATGTATAAATAAAAAAGGAATAAAGTCTCCGTCCACATTTTTCATCATCCATAGCATGAAGAGCAAAGAGGCAGATGGCCATAGATGCAGGTAGGTGGTTGGATTTAAGAGCAAGTTATCTGGGATGTTCTGATGTCCAAATGAAATGCTAAGGATGAGCAAGGCTGGGAGAAACAGCGCCTGGAGGTTTAGAGAAGAATGAATAGGCAAGCGAAATACAGTAGTTCAATAGCAGCATGTGAGATTGATGACTGAAATTTAAAAGGGAGACTGGAAAATTTCCATGTTTTCCTAGTCACATTCAACTATGTGCGTGTGGCAAAGATGGTTGGGTGGGGGATTAAAGAAGCTACCACACTGGGAGTGTTATATTGTGCAACTAAAGGAGCAAAGATACAATAATGCATGCTGTTGCTTTACAGAGTTCCTCAAAATTTTGAAACAGATCTCTCAATTACTATAACATAGGACTAACTAGACATAAAGTGAACCAACTTAGTGTTACTAACTTGCAAAGATGGCTGGTTTCTTTCTTTCTTCTTTCTTTCTTTCTTTCTTTCTTTCTTTCTTTCTTTCTTTCTTTCTTTCTTTCTCTTTCTTTCTTTCCCTTCCTTCCTTCCTTCCTTCCTTCCTTCTTTCCTTCCTTCCTTCCTTCCTTCCTTCCTTCCTTCCTTCCTTCCTTCCTTCCTTCCTTCCTTTCTTTTCTTTTTTTTGTCAGTAGTGGGGTTTGAACTCTAGGCCTGAGCATTGTCCTGGAGCTTTTCAGCTCCAGGGCAGTGCTCTACCACAGTGCAACTTCTGGTTTTCATAGTGGTTAATTGGAGAGAAGAGGCTCATGGATGGGCTGGGAATGTGGCCTAGTGGTAGAGTGCTTGCGTAGCACGCATGAAGCTCCAGGTTTGATTCCTTAGTACCACATACACAGAAAAAGCTGGAAGTGGCACTGTGGCTCAAGTGGTACATCGCTACTCTTGAGCTGAAGAGCTCAGGGACAGAGCCCAGGCCCAGAGTTTAAGGCCCATGACTGAGGGAGAAGAAAAAAAGAGTCTCATGGACTTTCCTGCCCAGACTGGCCTTGAATGATCTTTAGATCTCAGCCTCCTGAGTAGCTAGGATTATAGGGAGAGCCATTGGTATCTAGTAGATGACTAGTTTCTGACACTCCATGTTGTTTTTTGTTTGTTTTTGGTTTTTTTTGGGGGGGGGTTGGTGACCTTACTGAGGCTTTAAACTCAGGAACTGGGTACTGTCCATTTGCTCCAGGCTGGTGCTCTACTTCTTGAGTCCAGCTTTTTGTTTCTGATGGTTAACTAGAGGTAAGTATCTCATGGACTTTATTGGCTAGCCTGGCTCAGAATCCTGAGTAGTTGGGATTATAGGCATGAGGCCTAAAGGTCCATGTTTTAGATTAAATTAGGTATGTGATTGTTTCTTGAGCTGAGTTCATATAATTATTGTTTAATAAGAAAGGAGATATTTGATGTGATATTAAATGTCTAAAAATCATCTTTGGACACTAATAATGTATGTAAATTACTGTTGTCTATAATGTAATACTTTGTATCAAATAGTTGACACTGAAATTTAATATGTCTTCTATGAATCTGGACATTTATTTAGAAGTAGGCATCCTATAAATAACAATATTAACAGCTTTCATGTTGTGTTTTTGTACAGGGCACTAGATTCTTTAAAAACATCATCTCCATAAATCTAACTTGTAACATGGGATGGGGAAGAGGTTAATGTTATAACCATTTTCAAACAAGGCAATTTAATTTTCCAGAAGTTGAACGGTTAAACATATTTTCTGGGGGTACATAGATCCAGAATTTAAAACCAACTTGTTTAACCCCAACCTGGGCTACCTTTTCTTAACCTCCTCCTCTCTTCCTCTGCTGTTCTCCTCCTCCTCCTCTTCCTCTCCTCTTCCTCCTCTTTTCTTCCTCTTCTTTTCCTCCTCTTCCTCTTCATCCTCCTTTCTTCTCATCTTCCTCCTCTTTCCTTCTTCCTCTCCTCTTTCTTTTCTTCCCCTTATTTCCCTCCTCCTTGTCATTCCTTCCTCTCCTCTTTTATTTTTCTAACTTACACTAGTTATATAGGTCACTATACTCTTAAAACTGACATATTAGCCAGGTGCTGGTGGCACATGCTGGTAATTTTAGCTTTTCTGGAGGCTGAGATCTGAGGATCATGTTTTGAAGTCATCATAAACAGGAAAGTCCATTTCTCTCCAATTAAGCACCAAAAAGCTGGAAGTAGACCTGTGACTTAAGTGGTTGAGTACTAGTCTCAAGCACAAAAGCTCAGGGACAGCACCCAGGCTGTGCCAGGACTGGCACAAAACACACAGACTACCAAAAAACCCTACTTGTTGAGTGTCTTCTGAACCCACAGAACTTAAGCAGCTTGAATCTTGATTTTCAAACCCATGCCATAGTAAATCAAGATGCATCTGGGATCCTACACAATACCTATTTCCAGACTCATCTCTGACATCTGTGGGTCTGAAATTTCCACAGGTGATCTTAATGTGATAGAAGCTCCTAATGTGATCTTAGGTGATTTGGGACCATTGAACTCTATATTCCAGGAGGTTCCAAGAAAGACTTGATGCACAACTCTGTGTTTATCACTACCAAGAGATAAAGTGGCCTGATCCACCAAGCTGAGAAAACCATTTCAGACATGGACTTATATAAATTAACTTAAAATAAAACACTATAAATAAATTTTCTGTTTCAGTTTCTGTTCTTACAGGTGGTACAACTTGGCCCTCCCACCTGAAGATTCATCCCTGTCCCATCTGGTATCAATTTTACTCTTGGTCAAACCGATATTACTAACAGCAATAACATCTGAAGGGTTTACATGTTCCAGGCATGGTGCAAAATCCTTTATTCTGGGTTAACACATGTATTCCCCACCCAGACCCTATGATGTAATAGTCTGATAATACAGGTTTTCAGATGAGAAATCAATCTAAAAGAAGTTAAATGTCACAGATCACCCTGACAACTAACAGAGAGCCTGGATTTCTGCCTAGTTCTGCCTGACTAAGCAATTCTAAGATTCCAACTCCTCTCATGATGCTACATCTGCATATGCATGTCCCAGAGCTTATTTAAGTCACAATCTGAAAATATTTCCTTCTCACCATACAGCCTTACCTTCCACTGCCTTCTCCACAAAGCCCCCCTCCTCACAACTATCAATTAGTCCTGAAATGTCTACCTATTCGTCAACAAATCCAAATAGTCAAGGCAGTACAAAATTGGAAGGATCAAACTTCCAAATTATAAATTACTACAAAACTTAGAACCAAAACAACATAAAATAGTAATATAGTAGCCTAAAATAGAAACATTTCTCAGTGGAGCATAATAGTACCCAGAAGTAAAATTCATGTATATACAGTCAACTAACTTTTGCAAGGATATCAATAAGGCTCAAAGAGTCAGGACAGTCTCCCCAATAAAATAATGTTGAACCCCCCCGACTATTTCACATATTTACCTGAATAAATGTGGATCCTCATCTTAGAATATAGCCCAAAACCTAAAAAACCTTCAATGTAAAAACTAAATCATAACATGCCTAGGAAGAGGGAACTTCTGGAATTTATCCTGGCAATGATTTAGGCAGGGCATTACACAAAAATTGCATGCTTTTGAGATACCATCAAACTAGAAAGCTTCTGCATAGCAAAAATAAACAATCAACAAATTGAAAACCAACCCTGGACTAGGAAAGTATTTGCAAACCATATATATGATAAAGAACTAATATCCAAAATGTATAAAGAACATATACAACTCAATAGAAAAAAAAAACAAATAACCAAATTGAAAAAAATGAACAGAGGATATGAACAGAGGAAGCATAAAAATTCTCAATAGGTGTGAAAAGGTGCTCACTACCTGAAAAATGCAAAATAAAACCCTTATAAACTATCACCTCATGCCTGGTAGGATGGTTATTATTAAAAAGGTAGACAAAAAGCCAGGAGCTGATGGCTCAATTCCTATAATTCTAACTACTCAGGAGGCTGACATCTGAGGATCCCAGTTGGAAGCCAACTCCAGCAGGAAAGTTCATGAGTTACCTACCTCCAATAAACTACTAAAAAAAATCCTAGAAATGGAGCTGTGGCTCAAGGGGTAGAGCACTAGCCAAGAGGGAAAAAAACATCCTCAGGGACAGTGCCGGCCCTGAGTTTAAACCCCAGGACAACATCAAAAAGGAAAAAGAAAAAAAGAAAAGATTAAAGATACTGTTGTTTCTTTTCTCCAAAGAAGAAAAGGAAACTTTCTACCAGATTAGTGCAGCAACTATGGAAAACATTGTGAAGTTCCTAAGGAAATTAATAATAGACCACAGGGCCCAACAAATCTTCTTCTGAGTGTATACCCAATGGAGAAAAAAAAAATCACCACTTTATAAAAGTAGTTTCTCTCTAATGTTCATTGCAGTATATCCATATCTAAGATATGGGAAAAAAAACCTAAGCTTCTATCCATAATGACTGTATATAGAAACTGTGGTATAAATGTACAATAGAGTACCATTCAGCAGCATTCAAAGAATGAAATCCTATCATTTGATACATCATGGACATTATGTTAAGTTAAACAAATCAAACGAGATAGGAAAATAGTCCATGATCTGAATTACATGTGGAGCTTACCAAAAACAAAAGATAGCAAATACACACATAAAATAAAATCAAAGTTAGCTAAGGCAGGGGTGAGGGAGGAAATAAGATATATAGGTCAACAAATACAAAAGATACATGATACAGGTTTAACATAGTAATGAGACAGAGATTAATATACAGTCTAGGGATTTAATATATTAGATGAAGTCTTAAGTGAATAAAATTTCACTTCACCATTGTTAGCTGCTTTTGTCAATGAAATAAGGATAGGTTGTCACAAATATATTGATTTGCTTCACTCTCTTAAACATCTTACTCTCTATATACATCCTACCAACACTATACTGACAATAAAATCTGTTCTTTTTTTGAAAAAAGAAAGGATTGCCTTATTTAAACTTTGAGCAAGTGGAGGTTTGTCAAATCTCTTCAGTATGGTTACCTAGCTGCCTATAAAGGCTAGTTCTGACTTCTAAATGTTTCATGAAATGAAATGCGTATAAATATGTATCTCTCCCTTTCCTACTACTGTTCACATGATCTTTAAAAAAAATAAAACACTTTCACACTTCTGAAAAATTTTCAGAGGTGATAATCACTTCACTCATCAGATTTATAACTTCCCCAACACTTTCAAAACTCTATGGTTTCACAGGAAACTCTTCTTGGAAACCAGATCTTATTCTACATTTGCATCTTTCAGATTTTCTTTTCATATCTTTTATACCACAGATGAAAGTGGGAAAAATAGGGAAATTCTAAAAATCTGGGTCTAGATTAAGAAAGAAAACATAACCTTTTCTCCTAATCAAAATATGCATAGTAAGAAGAATACAAACCTTGTTCAAGGCTAGAAAGGCCCAAAGTAGACATTAGCAGGAAAAGGATTTCACATGCTCTCTGTGGATGAATGAATGAAGGACTGACTGTTGCCATGGAGGTTAAATCTCAGAAGGAATGACCAATTCTTTTAGGAAGCAGCTTCTTTTTTCTCCCAATACCATCTGCTGACAGCCCCACCCCCAGCAGCTGATTGCAATGCTTGTTAACATGGGAAAGACTATTAACATTTTGTTATCACCATTTCTTCTCCCTTTGTCAGGACTGAACCTGGAGCAGGTGTGTGCAGGGAAGCAGAAAAATCCCTTGGAAGCTGTAAATTAGTCTGCTCCTGAGCTTGAGGGTCTCTGCTTGAGGGTCTCGGAGAAGCCTGTTCTTTTCCCAAGGCCTTCCAGTGGGATGAAGAGAGTCTGACAAGAACCAAACTTCCCCATTCCAGGAAGGAATGCCAGAAATTTCAGACTCAGATTTAAATCTTTGTTTGCAATAGTCTTCTTTCCTTGTGATCCAATTTCCTATTAATTAATCAGGAGGGACTTTGTCTCTGCATTGTTGGCCCTCAGTTAACATTATCAGATGCTGCTGAACTCTGAGAACACATCTGACAGATTTCTAGATAGAGTATTTAATCATTCCCCAAACTGTTTTATTCCTAGTACATAAATAATGGGCATAATGAAAAACTGACATCAAATTTTTTCAAAATAAATGTCTCACTATCAGAAGTAATTAACTTTCATAGGTTTATAATGCCTTTAGACAGCAGTTTCCAATCAATAGGTTAACAGTATGTCACGATCCAAGGGAAGGATATAATTTAAAGCCGATAGAGCCGATAATTTTTTTTAATTCTCTTATTTATATTACTGTAAGAAATTATTCAGTGCTGAGTCCTGTGCATTTCTATCTGGTTTAATATACTGTTTGATGGCTCTTTTTCTGTCCACGCAACTCATCTTTCTAGTTCTTTTCAAAAAAATATTAATTTCAAACTTTATTTTCAAGATTGAAAAAATAGCCTTGCCTACATGAGCCTAAAGGCCTGCTACAGTAGGTTATGTTATTCAAAAGAAAATGGATGTTCATATGCTTCTGATAATTTTCACTTAGTTTTTGTAGTTTTAAGGTGTGTGTGTGCTGGTACTAGGGCTTGCAGGCAGGGCCACTTACTCTTATTTGGCTTTCTCTGCTCAAGGGTGGCACTCCATTTCTGCTTTGTTTTTGTTTTTGTTTTTGCTGGTTTATTAAAGATAAGTGTTTCTGCCTGGGCTAGCTTTGAACAGCCATCCTCAGATTTCAGCTGCCTGAGAATTAGGGTTTCAAGGCATGAGCCATCAATACCCACTTTTGTTATATAGTTTTTAACGAAACACTTATAGTATTTGAAAATATTTATCGTGGTATTAATTTGTAAAACTCAATGTATATGTAACACAAATCTTGTGCTGTTTTGTAATGATTAGACAAAAATCTGACATTGTTAGAAGTCAAACCTGATACTAGGGAAGAGCCATTGCATATTTGGACATAGGTTTTCCTTCTAGTCTTCTCTCATTTGGAAATGAAGATTCAATCAAATGTTTCCTAAAAAGTTTATTTCTAATGTGGTGTAGGGATAAATAAAAAGGTGATAAAGCTTTGATAGCAGAATAAGAGGAAACTCAAACATTGAATCTTATTTGGTTTTGAATCTCAGATACTAACAGTAAGAAGTGAACTTCCTTTTACCCAGGTATAAAATAAGAATAAATAACCACTTTATTGAGGCCTACTAAGATTTAACTGAGAACCGTCTCTAACGTTCCTAGCACAATCTGTCCACATACTCTGTACTCTTATAAATGGTAGGATCATCTTTTAAGGTCAAGGAAATCATAAAGCCGAGCACATGATTTGTTCTAGTAATTTCTACTCTGGCACTTGGAGAAGAAAAGGAGTAATAATATCACTGTCCTTTTACCAGAAGACATGTCCCAGTGCCATGATGAAACGGGACCTATCCGGGTATAAAAAAAGAACACCATCAGGGCGAAGGAATCGCATCTTGGCAAGAAATGCTTCGCATACTTTCCACCGTCATCAGGCTCTCTTCCTAACCCACAAACCCGCTTCTATTTAAATCCCAGGCCTTCCACAGGACCGCACTCATTTCAGCCGGTGCCTGGGCCATCAGGAGAGAAGACAGGACAGCATGGCTCCGGGAGACAGGGAAAGGGAGGAGGGGCCGGCCAAGAGTGCCCTCCGGAAGGTCCGGACAGCCACCCTGGTCATTAACTTGGCTCGAGGGTGGCAGCAGTGGGCAAATGAGAACAGTACCAGGCAGGCCCAGGAGCCCGTGGGGTGGCTGCCTGGAGGGACCCCGGACCCATCCCAAGCCCCCAAATCAGCAATAAACCCCGCCACCACCCACCAGCCCAAGTCTCCCCCCCGGAAGGCAGAGGGATGTGGCAGTGGACTGAACTCAGAGGAAGTCACAGAGGTCTCCCCCATCAAAAGGAAAGAAGTGACCAAAACGGTTGTCAGCAAAGCTTATGAGAGAGGAGGCGACGTGAACTACCTTAGCCACAGGTACGAGCAGGACGGGAACTCGCCTGCACCTGCACAGCCGGAGAATGACATCGACAGGATCCTCCACAGCCACGACTCTCCAACTCGGAGGCGAAGATGCACCAACCTGGTGTCTGAGCTGACCCAAGGCTGGAAGGTGATGGAACAGGAGGAGCCCAAGTGGAAGAGTGACAGCGTAGACACAGAGGACAGTGGCTACGGCGGGGAGACGGAGGAGAGGCCTGAGCACGAAGGAGCACAGGTGGCCAGGATCAAACGCCCTCTGCCCTCCCAGTAAGTGAATGCACCTTTCCATTCCTTGTGGGAGGATCATCAGTGAGCCCCTAACATCACTGGGGAACCCAGAGAACAGCGAAAGTACAGTTAGACTGGGAGTCTAGAAGACTAGCCAGGCAGGGACTCCTGTGGGGAAGGTATGGCCCTAGGCTGAAAGGGCAGAGTCAACCCCCGTCGTGGACCTTATTTAGGTCAAGGTCATTATTTCAATGGTCTCGCCCCAAAGTGGGGCCTTTCTGGGGTTCTTGAAACCAGGCACGGACCTGGGTGCCTTCTAGGAGTGATGGAGAAGTATACGTGGTTTGAATAAGGGAGAGATCTGAATCCTGCTGACTTTTTAATTGAGCTATTTTTGATATTAACTATTTAAGGGTAGCTCTTGAGTAAATTATACCCGTTATAATGGAGAGGGTCAGGCCTGGGAATCATGAACCTTCAAGATAATAGGTTCTCTAGATTTGAGGACTGGATATAGTGTATAGTCTTTTCTCTTCTTCAGTTCTAGTTTTGTTCCTCAGCCTTGGCTTACACGGGGCTTCAGAATATGAAATGCAGCAGCAGCAGCCTTTGTCAGTGGAAATCCCAGCTGTGTTCAGGAAATTCAGTTGAGGAAACTCAAGATACTTCTTGAGAAATGAATTATTTATTATTATTTATTATTGAATTATTTGCAATTGTAGGCACCATTGTTCCCTAGTATACCAATAGGAAGAAATCTATACATCATGGATAGATAGCTAAATAGAAAAAGTTTCGTGGTGGTTAAGGTAGAGAACTCCTGTAGAAATAAGTGATTTTGCTAACTGGGGTTTTATTATGAAGGCAGTTTATATCTAATGGCTTGTTTAAAAACAGTATTTTGATTACACATGACTTGGTTTAATTCCTTTAGATGAAATTATATCCTCATTCATAGAATAATGGTAGATGCCTAAAATATCAATCACCTATTCTCTTCAAGTTCTATTCTGTAAAAAAAAAAGTAGCTGAACATGAGAGGACCATTTTATAAGTTAGGAAATGTCCACATAGAGATGTAAAAGATATCTAAGTCACAGGACTAGCAAGTGGTAAAATTAGAAAAGCTAATGATTTTAAAATTTGGGTGCTCTAAACCACAATGCCATATCCACACTCTCAGTGGAAAGCGAAGAGATCCAAGCTCTCAGTAGATAAGTTTTTAAAAATATTATAAAGGTGATGTGCAAAGGGCTTACAGTTACCTTAGTCAGGTAACTTCCCTTGCTCTCTCCCAGGTATTCCCTCCTGTCCCCACCCACAGTAGAGATCTTAAGGAAATAAAGTGATCCCAGTAACTCTCCAAGTGTAGGGTTTCAGTACAACTTTCCTGAAGGACTTCAGAAGGAAAAGGTGAAGTCATGTCCTTCTACCACCTGTCCCAAGTTCTGGAGAAGATAACGTTCCCGCAGACTCAGGGGACATTCACCAATCTGCACAGAGTATCAGAGTCCTAGGTATTAAATCTAGTTAACACAAGAGAAAGCATAACTGCTGCTGAGAAGTGACCATACTGATTTTCAGACACAATCATTCTGTTTCTGATAAATGGGCAACTATCTATGCCATGCTCTATGAAACGAATTAGAAACACTTTACGCAGAAGTTGGAAGTTGTCTTCTTTTAGAAGACAAATGTTTCTCTCCTTTACATCAGCCCTTACTCCAAAAGACATTTTCAAGATGCAGATAGTAGTAATTCTTAAGAGGCAGAAGAAAAATATCAAAACACTCAGACTTGTAACACTATTTAATTAACTGACCTCTGCTATTTTGAGCATTTTCCTATTTTTTTCTTTGAGTTAACAATAAATAATACAAGCTGGATGCTGGTGGCTCACACCTGTAATCCTAGCTACTCAGGAGATAGCAATCTGAGGATCATGGTTTGAAGCGAGCCCAAGCAAGAAAGTCTGTGAGACTCTTATCTCCAAGTAATCACAGAAAAAGCCAGAAGTAGCATAGTGGTTCAAGTGGTAGAGTGCCAGCCTTGAGCAAATAGGCACTCAAGGATATAGCACCAAGCCCAGAGTTCAAGCCCTAGGACTGGCTAAATAAATACAGTATCAGTATAAAAATCTTTATAGAAAATCAAATCTTGGGCTCACCCCTGTAAGCCTAGGTACTCAGAAGGCTGAGATTTGATGATCATGGTTCAAAGCCACCCTGGGCAGGAAAGTCTTTGAGACTCTTTTATCTCTAATAAACTACTCAGAAAAAAAAAATGAAGTGGCTCTGTGGCTCAAATGGAAGAGTGCTAGCCTTGAGCACAAGCACAAAGAGGCTCAGTGACAGTGTCCAGGCCCTAAGTTCAAGCCCCAGGACAGGCAAAAAGAAATGTGTCTCCGGAGGATGGGAAGGGATGGGAAGGGGAAACAAAGGATAAGAAATGTACTCATTATCTTGCCCATGTAATTGTAACCCCTCTGTACAGTATTTTCACAATAAAAAAAAAATCCTTTTCAAAAAAAAAAAAAAAAAAAGAAATGTGTCTCACAGGGACTTTTCTGCCTGGTCTGGTTTCATACTGTGACTCTCAGATATCAGCTTCCTGAGTAGCTAGGATTATAGGTGTGAGCCATTAGCACCCACTTCCAAGAGTACACTTCTTTTTGCCAATGTCACCCCTTCCCTTGCTCTCTCCCAGTTTTCCCCTCCCATCCCTACCCAACGAATTGTATAGTTCATTTTCAACGGTGTCCTCCCACACTTATCCTCCCCAAAAGATTTTTTTAAATTAGCATGTACTGTTGAAGTCAGCTTTAGTGTAATAACAAGTCCTTGGGCTTGAACTCAGGGCCAGGGTGCCGTCTGAGCTTTTGTGCTCAAAGGTAGTACTCTACCACTTGAGCCATTGCTCCACTTCCAGCTCTTTGCTGGTTTACTGGATAAGAGCCTCACAGACTTTCCTGCTCTGGCTGGCTTTGAACCACAATCCTCAGGTCTCAGCCTTGTGACTAGCTAGGATTGTAGGTGTGGCCCACCAGAGTTGGCCTGGGTGGCTTTTAACAATAAAAGGAGTTCGTTTATACTAAGACTTGGATAACCTCAGGGAGGAAAAAAAATCCAATCTCATCTGGATATCAACATAAATTTTCATTTGTGCATATGCATTTAAAGTCTGACTTTGAACATGGACTTTATAGTTGAAACTGTAGTATGAGCTTGGATGTTTATTACTTCAATTTTCACGAACATCTTTTAAGAGTTTATTCCTGTTTTTTTCATTATTGAATATCCAGTAGGTAGCTAAGTCAGTGATTAGTGGGTATCATAACAAGGGACGGAAAGAATGTCAAAATGCACAGAAACTTCTTAAAGGTAGGTTGTGTTACATTTAATATAGGAGCAAATTACAGTTGCTCAGGAGGCAAATTTTGAGGTGATCAATCATATTATTAACTTTCTTCTAAACTACTTCAAAACTCTTTCCTAGTAGGACATCCAGCTTCAAGTAGAACATGAGCTTTTGGTTCTGCCAAGATGGTCCTGAGCTGCTTCTGATGACTATGCCTGTCTTTATAACCAAGGCTCCAAAGGGACAAAGCCTTGCTTACTTTGATAATCAGGAAGCCCATAATGTGAGCAGGTAAACAGGCACAGTTGATGGTAAGGCAGGTGATGGTGAACACCAGCAGGACTGGCATCTTTCATGTATTTAGGATGTTAATTGCATATAGTTTTTGTAGTTTACATTTTTTTAATTAACTTCATTGCATTCCAATTCTATTGTGAGACCATGTAAAAATAACAGGCCTTTTGGGAACCCAAGCTCAGCTCAGGAATTGATGAAAGTTTGCCATCTAGTGGATGTCATTTCTCTTCTGAAAACTCCATTAATGCAAGGGTGGATTCCTCTAAGTATGTCTTGGGTTCCTGCATTTACAAGGTCTGCAAAGGAGAACCAATCTCTTCTCTCTAGGACCATGATGAGCAAGCTCAAGGCCATCTACTCAGAGCCTAGTTCTCATGCCCTTTTTGAGGCACGACACTTGTTACATCAGTTTATAGTATGATTCAAGAACTCATACTTCTTCCTGAGCATTTCTTAAGCAGATTTCAAGAAGTGACAAATACCCAACTCTGATCTTGGATTTTGAGTGGTGAACAGTTGAGAGTTCAAACAGTAAAGGCTTGCCGGTTACAGCATCTGTACTAACTTCAATGTCTCCATCCAAAAGCCTCCAGACATGAGAGCATTTACTGCTGGGCAGAAGGGAGATCACTGACAATAAAAAAAAGTCTTACCAGTGATGACAAAGAGAACCAGAGAAAAATGTCTAAGACACACAGAAGTGGCTGGAAAGGCTGAAAAAGCCAAAATTTGACCATTGTAAAATTAGGTCTATATACTCAGGTCACTATGGGTGTGTACCTTCCAAAGCTGCTGTTGCCATTGAGTAGGTAAATGCATTCTACATTCCACGGATATACACATATTTGAAGCATAACTCACACTCATTAGACACTGCACCTGAAGGCTGGAGGGCAACACTGCAGGTGACATCGATCTTGCCTCAGGCACGGAATCACCGTGTACAAGCTCTCTGGCCAGCTTAACTGGTTAGAAATCTAGTTCTATCAGTTAATAGTTTGAGGACTTTAGGAAGCTACTCTGGCGTCAGCGTCCCCATCTATGAAACAGGGACTTTTCTTTTTGGGAATGCAGAATATTAATGAGGTGCCAGCATATGCCCTCCCCCTTTTTTAACATGTTATTTCTCTACAGGGCTTCTCATCACTTGCTGTTGTAGTTTTTGGTGTATCATTGACACTAGTGTAAATATGCTATTGTGAAATATCCACATAGGAAAGGTACACATGACTAGTAGGATGTACATGCGGTGGTATAAAACTCATCTTTGGAAAATATCTTCAGATATCCTACAATAAAACACCCAGAAGTAGGAACTGGGAAGGGGTAGACAAATGAAGAGGATACAGAATTCAGTCAGTAATATAATGTATATCTTACAAAATAATGAAGAGTGAGGGAAGGGGTGAATAAAGGAAGAATGGGTTAGAATGCTTAAAGTGGTGACACTGATCAAGACACATTGTATTCATACACTTTTGTTAAATGGCAACTCCTGTGTATGGCTACTTAATGATAATTAAAAAAATAAGTAAAGCAGCAAGAAAAAAAATACATTTTTGAATAAAAAAACAAAGTTTACCTATCACTCCAGTTCTTTAATGTTACTAACATGTAAGATCAATAAGTTTAATACCATTATAGTGTTTAAAGTTGTTACATATGTAATGTAGAACATACGCCACAATAAGAATGTGATTTGCCTTTCTTTTACTTCTAAGTTTTTGTTTGTTTTTTGTCAGTCATAGGGCTTGAACTCTGGGCCTGGGTGCTGTCCCTGAGGTCTTCAGCTCAAGGCGAGCACTCTACCATGTGAGCCACAGCACCACTTCCAGTTTTCTGGTGGTTTATTGGAGATAAGAGTCTCGTGGACTTTCCTGCCAGAGCTGGCCTTGAACTGTGATCATCAAATCTCAGCCTCCTGAGTAGCTAGGATTACAGAAGGGAACCACTGGCACCCAGCACTTCGAGTTTTTTTTTTTTTTTTTTTTTTTTTGTAGTGAGGTTACGTATGTTTTAGAATGGAAAAAAGTTATGAAGACTTACATTTTAACCTGTACACAGGAAGTAAAAGGGAAATTGATGGTTGTTAACATATTAATTTCTCCTTTAGAACAAACAGATACACAGAGAAACTCAATTGCAAGGCTCATCGGAAATACAGCCAGGTGGACAACCTCAAAGGCAGATGGCAACAGTGGGCTGATGAACACATACAGTCCCAGAAGCTCAATCCCTTCAGTGAAGAATTTGATTACGATCTAGCCATGTCGACTCGCCTACACAGAGGAGATGAGGGCTATGGGCGTCCAAAGGAGGGAAGCAAAACAGCAGAACGAGCCAAGCGAGCAGAGGAACACATCTACAGAGAAATTATGGAGCTGTGTTTTGTGATCCGCACCATGGCTCGCCACAGCCGAGATGGCAGGATCCAAGTGACTTTTGGAGAACTCTTTGACAGATATGTTCGAATTTCAGATAAAGTAGTGGGGATCCTCATGCGTGCCAGGAAACACGGACTGGTGCACTTTGAAGGGGAAATGCTGTGGCAAGGCCGAGATGACCACGTTGTGATAACTCTACTAGAGTAATCAACAAAGTGAAACTGGACCCACAATTTGGCTTACTGCTAAGGGCTAATGTGCAAAAACGTTAAAAAGCAAGCCATTCTTTATTAAGTTGGTAAATATTAAATCACTTTTATATCAATGCCATGTTGATGCTTAAATTATGAGGAAGCTTAAATATTCTCAATAGAGAAAGCACAAAGCATTTCATGGAGCACACTCAGAATGCAATTTTTGAGTATTAATATTAAAGTTACCAATTACATTTGAGAAAATTATTTGCTACAGAAATTATTATAGACTTTTGGATTTTCTAATTACACACTTAAGATTTTTAGACTTAGACAATTAGAACACAATATGGTATCAAGTTATTAGGAGAAAATTCCATTACATTTGGCAAGAAGCTCAGTTTTTGTACTAACTGAAAAAATCAGCATCACTTAAAACACAAATTTTCAACAAAATGATGAAACTGTTGAAGTTCCTGTGTGGGTTTGAATTCTACTAGGTACCTAGAGTTAACCTTCTTGTCTGATTTGAGCAAATCACATAAAAAGACACCAGTGGTCTTAGAACCAATAAGAAAGATGGCTTGTTATGTTTACTATGAAAGCAGAGGTAGAGATTCAGATTTGTTGACCTTTGTAGGACTTTTTAAATATTTTATTTTTGAAGCAGTATACATTTGTAGTATGAAGGGGCTGTACTGTGCTATTTCCACAGACACATGAACAAATTCATTACCTCCTCCTTATTCCTATTCCTCCCTCTTCTTCCCCTCTCTAATAGCATCTGATGAGTTTGATTATGCTGTCTTCATGCAAAGGAGAATAAATAACTATATAAGATTGCTACATATATATCTATGTTTATTATAGCCCTGTTCATAATAGCCAATCAGCTGAGGTGCCCAACAACCAATGAATAAAGAAAATGTGAGTTATATATACACCATATTCCATGGTGTGTGTGTATATATATATATATATATATATATATATATATATATATATACTACTCAGCGTTGGTAGGACTTTTTGGAGTTTATATTTTCTTCAAAGACTTAATAGTACTATTTACATTTATGTCAAAACACGAGAGAACATACAAAAAGTTCTACAAAGCACAATGTTTATTGTAGAAACAGCATATTAAGTTGTAAGATTTTCTTCATATTCTAACAAAGAAAACTTCATGAAGTGGGTAAAATCAGTAATATTAGTCTTGACAAAGTTAAAAAAATTAACGATGGTTGGCAAAGAGAAAATTGGCGCTGAATCTACTTGCAATCAACTTTCCTCCCTAATTACATTGAATATCTATTATGTAGTCCTAAAAACAAATTGAATAAAATGTGAGATTATACAGTTCTTACTAAATTCAATGGCAATGACCAAAATTGTAATTTCTTTGCTGTTAAAAACAAAGATATTATCAAACTACTGTATTTCAAAAGTAATAGGACTTCATAATGGGTAAATTTAGATTTAAAAGTGTTCTAATTACCTTGAGAATTGTTTTTATTCATGCATGATTCTCTTTCAAACTGAAAGTTCCAATATCTTCTTACAGAAGAGAATATATAATTTTTGTTTTCATAGATTTATAAAAAAGCTATTGACTGCAAATTAATAACTAATACTTCCTATCATGATACACATTTGTTATATGTGAAATCTGTGTCAAAATTTGAAAATAAAAGGCTTAAG
Organism: Dipodomys merriami; assembly: GCF_024711535.1. Lineage (NCBI taxonomy): Eukaryota > Metazoa > Chordata > Mammalia > Rodentia > Heteromyidae > Dipodomys > Dipodomys merriami. The sequence continues at coordinate 285,309 of NW_027206261.1, forward strand.
AATAAAAGATGCTTTCATGGGGCTAGGAAGGTGACTCAGTGATGGAGTGCTTGCCTTGCATGCATGAGGCCCTGGGTTCGATTCCTCAGCACCACATAAGCAGAAAATGCTACAAGTGGCACTGTGGCTCAAGTGGTAGAGTATTAGCTTTGAGCTGAAGAGCTCAGGGATAGTGCCCAGGCCCAGAGTTCAGGAAAAAAGAAAAAAAAATGTTTTCTTACATTTCTGTTCTCTTTATACTATTAAAAGATATTTCATAATGTCACCTTTTTCTGTTTGAAATCCAACAAAATTGGTGGGTATACCTTAGGTTGTTCCTAAATTAGTATTTATACCAAGGCTTTAAGAGGTCCCTCATATTCAGCTTCAAATAGGCTTTTGCAGACACTGGTATAGGTTATTTGAAGTTCAATTTGTTTGCATTTGAGGATGGAGCTCAAAGGATGCAGCTTTCTTCCCAAAAAATTGATATTCACTAATTCTAATAAGATTTGGCTCCAAGTAGCATCCTTAGGTGGAGTGAATTGTTCTGTCTCAAAGTGTCATATGATAGATATCAACATATCTGACTTGTAACAGAGCAATAGCTCATGGTTTATGGGTTTCATACTTTATCGAATATTACTATTATGCCAAATATTTTATTTGCTTGTAACACCACTTGTCTTAAGTTTCTTAATTTGAAATAAAAAAAAATCCACTCTTTATCCAAAGTATTATTCTGGAATATCCATGATAATGAAATTCTGTTGAAAACTTAGGACATTTTGAGCAAGAAACAAATGTAGAATTCAACAAAAAAGGTACTAAAAATTCACATAAAATTTTAGTAATTGGGCTGGGAAGTGGTAGAGTACTCGCCTAGTAAGCATGAAGATCTGGGTTGAATTCTTCAGTACCACATCAACAGAAAGAACTGGACCTGGTTCTGTGGTTTAAATGGTAGAGTGCTAGCCTTGAGCAAAAGTAGCTCAGGGGTGGTGCTCAGGCCCTGAGTTCAAGCCCCAGGACTGGCAAAAAACAAAGTCATCAAAAGCATAAAAATTACATTTTATCATAGATAACTCTAAATGTCTAATAATAAGAAATGCATAATGGAATGTTCAATCTTCAAGATAATCCTTTTCCAAATCAAATCTATACATTGACATGTACTTTCTTACCCTTCTGTCTGGACCTCCATTCTAACATTTGATTTGAAATTTCATAACTTGATGATCCGTGATTTTCTGATCCCAATTCATTTGCTGCCAATGTGTCCACATCCTAACTAGGGAAATTCTGAGCAGATTTTACTGTCACCAGGTGGTAAAACATGGCCACATCTATACATCTGGCTTGTTTTCTGCTTTCTCCTTCCCCTTCCAAACTCTTATCTCAGGGATCCTCTTTTTTGATCCAGTCAATAATCCCCAAGGACATGTCATAAGTAGGTATAGGTTCAAATCAACATCTTATCGTTCAAATATTAAATGCCCCCTTCAAGTTGATTCCCCAGTTTCTCACAGCACATCAGACTCTACAAATTATCTTCTTTTTGTATCTGTTCTGCTTGGTCCATATGGATGACTAATACACTCAGGTCTCTAAGTGAAAACCCTGAGAACTATCTATAATTCCTCTGACACAAAATCAATAATCAATTCTCATTAATCCTAATTCCGAAATCTCTTCCAAATCAATGCCTCCTTCCTTATCACCATTACTACTATTCTTATTCATACCTCATTATTCATTGCTTTAGTGTTGTTCACATGAGGCTGGTTTTGCAGATATACAGCACGCAGAATGGAATCATGAAGGCTTCTATGTAGATAATAAAGGAAGGCCTTTGAGGCTAATGTGTAGCAGGGTGAAGATTCCTGAAGTCATTCTTTGAGAAATGAAGTCTAACCTATAATGGAGTTCCCAGAATGATGAAGATGCCAGAAATGTGAACATCTGCAAAGGAAAATTCTATGCAACAAATGGAACCAGCCCAACGTCTCACCATTTTTGTTTTTTAAAACAAGCTTATTTTTCCCTTTTTGTTTTTACCTCTACAAATGTAGTATTTCCTGAAGTGAAAATCTGATGTCATTCTTCCTTTCAAATTTTCCTAATTGCATGGAAATTGTTTTCTCAGTACTGTAATAAAAATATCTTTATAACATTAATATTCTACCCAATAAAAATGGAAACATAGTTCCAAACTAGCAAATGACTAATTTCCTCATGTCCCAAGTGCCTTCTTTTATATCCATTTTTAAAACTATGGTGCTGCCCCTAAAAGAAAGTGTCTTTCCCATGCTATCGTTAACATAAAAGATAGAAATATGTTTTGTAAAAGTTCTTAGATATGAAAATAACTTGATTATTGAATAAATCCAAACTCAAGTTTGTATGTATGCATTTAATTTTATTTGGTATATACCACTATGACCTTATTGGAGGTGAAACCCATTACAGGATTAAAAAAAATATTTTATGATTAGTCAACTCCACAAAGACAATAATACTGCTGTGGAAGACCAAGGGGGGGATAATATATTTATTTACAAAGTCCTTATATGTAAACATTTAACCTATATACTGTTATTAACTTACAGTGAGAGAGCTTTTACATAGACAAGGAAATGATGCCCTGTATTTCTATTCATATTCAGCAATAGCATAATATAATAGAATATCAGATTTTCTTTTTGATTAGCATTATGCTTTTCTTATTTAACTTTCAAATGAACTAGATATATTTAGGTGTTATACAACTAAAACTATTCAAGCCAACATATTTGGCTTATAATTTTATCTTTAGAATAAAGTGCTATAAGCAACCTGGCAATCAACACTTTCTATAAGAACAAAACTACTTTTAAACATTAATTTACAAGATATACAACATTTATCTGGAATAGCTGAGATTTCAGCACAAAGTCATTGTCACATGTATAACAGCAGGATTTTTCTTTTTTTTTGCATAACATGAAGCTCTGAAATTTAACTGATGAATTATTGCCACAATGGCTTATTGTTGGCTTCCTACAAAAGAGGATAAGAACTACTAGTGTATTCTATCTTTTCATTTTTTGAGGTCACTTGACAGTAAATTTGCATATTCACCAAGTCTACTGAATTACAATATTGTCTACTATGAGTTTACAATATTGTCTACTATAATTACTGCTCTTTTGTAAGAGCAAATGCTAATGGAAATAACATGTATCACTTAAAAAAACAAAATCACAATTTTTTTTCCTTTTGAATAGAAAAAAAAATCTGTATTTTTGAAGTTGGTATGCAACAAGGCTAAAACAACAGAACTATAACAGAACTATAAAACGGTATACCTGACACAATATGTTGAAGAAATATGTATCTGTTTCATAGTTGTTATACTTATGATAATGCTCTACTAAGCTACAAACATGTAAATAGAATTTGTTTACTATATTAAATCCAATAGAATCATTAAGTTCTCATTCTCCTTTGTCAATTTATTAATCTTTATCTGAAAAGTCAATGATGAAAGCATTTGCCCAAACCTGCAGATCACGCATACTGTGGTCTCTTTATGATTAGAATTCTCCTCAAATTTCATTTCCTTAAAATGAAACTGAGAATACTTGTAAAACTAATAGAGAATGCTATAGTGTGAATCAGAACTAGAACTCATTGGACGGTGAAGTATGATTTTGGCATGTGGTTTGTCTTTCATGAAAGTAAGATAGGCTGGTTCTACTGTCCCCTGTGCCAACCTCATAGACATGAAAGCATCTAGGCTTCATTTCCTCAATGCCCCGGTAGAATGCTCGACAAAAGGAACAATATAGTTCAAATAAATAAATAAAAGGGTTCAACAAAAGAGCACCATCCTATTAGAAGTCTGAGATAACATAAATTGAAAATGAAGTGGTCACAATAATGATCAAAACTCCAGCTATTATACTATGTGGACCCAGGCTAGTCTAAACCTAAAGAGCTTTAGGACAGGTACATGATTTGAAAAACAAACTTCAAAATTATAGCTGTAATAAATGGTAATACAGACTAATTTTAAAGCACTAGTGACATGTTACGTTGTATTGCTTCTTGAACATTCCAAATAAAGCCTGTCCATGTCAGGTTTGGGCCATTATCCTGCTAAAACAGAGAGCACTGTATTTATTCAAAAGCCCAGATTTCAATGTCTTGGATAAAGAAATCTTCCTTCTTAGAAAGTGTACGATTCCCAAATGTTTTACAAGAATGGCTTCTTCCATGGTAAAGATCTCCATCAAGCCAAAGGGCAAATTCTCCACTGAAATACATAAAATAACACTCTTAATAACCATACCTTAATTTATAGAATAATCTAATTAAGGTATTTCATGTCCAAATACTGAAGATAATTACTTTTTCCAAGCCTATTCTACTCTTTATGATACTAACACAGAAATCTTCTTTACAATCCTTCATAAAATATCACTTGGTACACAGATTAAGGAATGAATCCATCAAAACTAGCTTTTAAGACAGGCACATTCTCTTCTTCACTTGGTGTTACAAGTTTCTCTTTGTAGGTGCGGTGCTGGGGATCAAATGTTTGGTACTTGCTCTACTAAACTACATTCTCCAATAGTTTTACTTTGCCATATATAGGTAACATGGTTTAAAGTAACAGAAGCAAAATAAAATGTACTGTTAAAAGTCTGATAAATGAAGCCACATTTCTTTGAGATATTTATAAAGAGTAATTAGAAAGAGTAATTTTGTTAAAAAGATTATCGGTGTCTGCATTGAGTCCCTCCCCTCTGCCCCTCCCACCCGCCTCGGGACATTTTAACTTTGTAAGAAGTTTTGGTTTTCTGGGTTGCTGGCCAAATAGGTCAGCTTAAACAATTTTAAGTACATTAAAAACTGATGCTGAAATACAGTAGGAACCAGACAGAAAGCAGATATAATATGAATTTAAAAGACAGATAATAAGGCCCAATAGATATTATTGGAATATATAAGGAGAAAAAACAAGTTTTGATAGGGTGTATTTCTAGCCTATAAAAACTTCTTTTTACCCCATAGAAGAAGGAAGAAGGGACAAACACAATACAATACATAATATAATGTCCAGAGATACCTCCTGGATATTTTCATTTGAAAAAAAAATAATTAGCCCACTCAGTGGGCACTATCTACATAAAACTGGAAAATCCTTTAACATCTTCGGAATAGAATTGGTTAAGTACAGTGACTATGGAAGAAGAAAAAAGTATTCTACATTCTTAATTACTATCATCTAATTTCTGTGTCTAAAGATATTTCAAGCAGAACTCAGGGAGATGCTTGAATTACTAGGGAGACCATTTTAGGCAAGACTAATACAGTTCTCATGTAACCCCAGTTTCAGGAGAAGTGAGTTTTTAGGTCAGGCCCGACCATTCCTGTATAGTGCTACCTGATCTCTCTGCACACAGCTATTTCCTTTCCCACTTCTCTGTTATGTTGTGATGCAGCCAAAGGGCCCACACCAAAGAGCAGACAAATGGGGTGACCTAATCTGGACTTTCAGCCTGCAAATCTGTAAACTAATAAATCTCTTTAAAGGTATTCAGCTTCAGGTACTTTGTTAAAGCAAAAGAAAATGCCCTAATAATGGGAATCCTAAATAGAATTTTGGAATAGTAAGTCTCTGAAAATTTTATTTTCTGAACATATATGCTTATCCTCAAATATAAGAAACTTGTTGCCTTAGATAAGTCAATAGTTAGGTTAGCTTGGTAGAATCATGCTACACAATCAAACTCCAGTTCTAGAAGATGTTTTAATGACATTGAGCCTATTTATTTATTTATTTATTTATTTATTTATTTATTTATTTATTTATTTATTTATTTATTTATTTATGTTGGTCGTGGGGTCTGAACTCTGGGCCTGGATGCTGTCCCTCAGCTCTTCAGCTCAAGGCTAGCACTCTACCACTTGAGCCACAGTGCCACTTCCAGCTTTTCCTGCTTATGTGGTGCTGAGGAAATCAAGCCCATGGCCTCATGCATGCAAGGCAAGTACTCTACTGCTAAGCCACCTTCCTAGCCCCTGATCATGTTATTTATAAAAGCATTGATAAAGTTTGTTATAGTTGATTATTATTCTGAAGAGCTAACAAGAACATCTACAACTACCATTTTGGGGAAAGCTGATGAAATTCTTCTTGAACAAAAGTAATGCAAGTGGACAATGTTAATTTTATTTGCTGAGCCCAACAACTAAAAATAATCAAGGCTGGGGCTGGGAAGGTGGCTCAGTGGTAGAGCGCTTGCCTTGCATGCCTGAGGCCCTGGGTTCGATTCCTCAGCACCACATAAGCAGAAAAAAAAAAGCCGGAAGTGGCGCTGTGGCTCAAGTGGTAGAGTGCTAGCCTTGAGCTGAAGAGCTGAGGGACAGCACCCAGGCCCAGAGTTCAGGTCCCATGACTGGACCCCCCCAAAAAATAATCAAGGATACAATAACCATAGTTACTTTTTAATCATTGTAATTATGTCTTCCAAATGCTTACTTATGCAGAAAATAAAAAAATTGCTAGAATCATATAGGATGATATTCTTGAATAATAATAAAACTCTGGGCTAAATGAACTGGTATTACATATCTGTAACAAACACTTTTACAGATCTGGTAATTATTTGACATACTTGTACCTGATACTGAAAGACTGAAAGCTAATGCTTGCTAAAAACTATTTAAGTAGTATGTGTTATGTGGTAGAAGGACTGGACACTAAGCAAAGTTGAGAAATTAAGAAAACACAGCTCCTCAAAGTTGGAGTTCTTGTTAGGTCAAAAGAATCAAATTGACCTAGATAGTTAAAGGGAAAAAGAAAACAAAACACAAGTCCCCCCCCCCCAAGAATGTCGGTGTTATCAAATCTTTTCTCAGAAACATAAATTGTTATTGTCTAACGTATTTATCCAAAATATTGATCAAAATACAAGGTAACTATTGAACTTGTCCAACACACTGAGAAAAATACACATCAAATTTATTTGAAAAATCTTAAAGTCTAAAGCTATAAGGATAGTTCCCTTTCAAATTGCTAAGAGACACTGTACTCTAAAGAAGATAGGTTTTAAAGAGAATGAACTAAATAAATGGGATGGTAGGACAAAAACATAAATATTCCATTAACAATTTAAGTTCTATACTTGAGCATCTTCTTATATACTTTGCCAAAATATACAAATTAGATTCCAATATCAAAATAGTCCAATGATTATTTTATAAATAATCTAAATGCATTTTTATAACTTTCTTAAAAATCTTAGTGTGGTTGCAAGGGGTAACATTGTATTCATAAGACACATTATATTCATAAATTGATTTGTTGAATGGCAACTCCTCTGTACAACTACTTAACAATAATAAAAATATTCTTTAAAAAATCTCATAGTGAAATATCTAACAAACTTACCCTCCACCACCGAAAGCTAGTGAATCCATGTCTCCTTTGATAAAAAACATATTATCTCCTGTCCACTTAAAGACCTACATGAATGGGGAGGAAAAAGGCTTTCAATAAAGAGACAAAAATGGTACTAAAAATAACTACTCTCAAACCCAATAGAGTTTGCAAAGTCTAAACAGATAGTAACAGGAAGAACCACAAAGAAGTTTAGCATAGAAGAACTGGTGTCTTCGTTTTCAGTGTCTATATGACTCAATTTGAAAGCACATGCTATACATTTATTTCTAACTATTCAAATCTTGATAACTCTTCACACATCTCTTTTTCTCCCTTGCTTGCTTGCTTGCTGAGCCCCATGCTTGCTAGGTAGATATTCTTACCATTAGATTCTTTTTCTTTAGTTATATTTCAGATAGCATCTCCTGTTTCTTCCCCAGGCTTGGATCAAAATATGATCCTGATGGTCCTATTTCAGGTTCCCATAGAGTTGAGACGACAGGAATGAGACAAAATGCCTGCTTATTGATAGATGTACTAACTTTCTTCCCAAGCAGGCCTCGAACCCATAACCCTTTCTCCCATCACTGCCCTTAGAGTAGCTGGCACTACAGATGGAAGTCACTTCTGACTCTACTTCTCTCTTCTGACATTAGCTTTTCTTTGAACTTTTAACATAAATGTACATTATATCTGAGAGTTATATCTTCTTTGGGAGGCACAGGTTTTCTGTTTCTTGTTATATTAGCCATGTTCACAATGTGTACTTATGATTCCAATTTGTTCTCTAAAGAACAAGGAGAACTTAGAACGTTTGAGAAATCTGAAGGCAAAATTAAACATTAATATTCTTAATTATTTATTTCTAATCTTCTAGAGGTGATTAAACTAAACCTAATGTCTATTACACGTAACAGTTTAATAGCCTATAGCACCTTACCTTTATCACATTTTTTATTCCTTATAATTTTCAATAAAGCTTTCTAACACTCATACATTCATCTGCTTTGCCAAATTATTGTACTTATCAAGAAGCAACAGTATTCAAAGGTTTGTAAACCTGAAGCTTCAAATTGTGATAACTGAGCTCTCTCAGCTATACCAACTGACTAATCTGACAAGCCAGTTAAGCACAGTATTTTTTTCTTTCTTTGGTGTTGGTCCTGGGGAACTCATGACTTAGGAGCTGTCCTTAAGCTATTTTGCTTAAAGCTAGTGCTCTAACACTTGAACCACAGCTATACTTCCTGGTTTTTGGTGCTTACTTGGAAATGAGGGTCTCACAGATTTTCCTGCCTGGGCTGGCTTTGAATCATAATCCTCAGATCTAAGCCTCCTGAGTAGGTAGGATTACAAGTTTGAGCCACCAGCTCATGTATGCCACCATGATGAATGCCTGGTAACATGTCAGGTATAGTACACGATTCTTATTATTTTTTGGGGGGTTCCGGTCGTGGGGCCTGAACTCTGGGCCTGGGTGCTGTCCCTCAGCAATTCAGCTCAAGGCTAGCTCTCTACCACTTGAGCCACAGTGCCACTTCTGGCTTTTTTCTTTTTGCTTACGTGGTGCTGAGGAATCGAACCCAGGGCCTCAGGCATGCAAGGCAAGCGCTCTACCACTGAGCCACCTTCCCAGCCCTCTTATTTAATTTTTGACAATCTTTTTATATCATTTTATTCTGCAGGAAAGCTGCCTAAGTTTAAACCAGTGAAGTTATCAGCATAAGAAAGAAATGCAAGTTGAATTGAGTGCATCATTCAAGGTGCTTGTGCTTCTCTTTCTACCATCGCTATATAAATAAAGTATTAAAAATGTCCTTACCTCAAACTCCGGGCAGAATGTAAAAACAAAGGTCTCTCCGGTACCATAAAAGCCATCACTTACTTTAAATGGCTCAGATGCTAATGCACCAAAAACCTAAGGACAAAAAGATCATGTTCAATGATGTGACTATTAACTTGTTTCATTAAATACTATACTTCATCATATATATGTACATATATATACATATATATAAATATATACATATATATAATTTGTTTTTTTTTTCGGTCCTGGTGCTTCAACTCAGGGCCTAGACTCTATCCTTGAACCTTTCTGTGCTTAAAGCTAGTGCTCTACCACTTGAACCACAGCACCAATTCCAGCTTTTTCTGAGTAGTTTATTGGAGATAAAAGCATTTCAAGGACTTTCCTTCTCAGGCTGGCTTTGAATTTCGTTCCTAAGAGCCTAGCCTCTAGAGCAGCTAGGATTACAGGCATGAGCCACTGGTGCCCAGCTCATCATACATATTTAAAATGAAAAAGAAAACTGGGATCAGAAGTAATTTTACCAACTTTTATTTAAACATAACAATTATTATATAATTCACATTCTTGACAAATACAAAGCATATTAGGTTCTCAATGGGAGAAAAGAATTTTTCCTACTTTGAAAACAAAAATAAATTACAGAAATCTACAATGTGGTTAACATTTCAGGGGCAGTTACTGGCATAATGTATACATAAGAAGGACACATGCTGCTATGGATGTCACTGTAAGAAAGCAGATGTCTTTATGAGTTTGGCAAACATTTTGCTACTAAAAAGTGTGTTATTTATTTTTCATCACTGGTCAGAAAATTCTGTAAGACTAGGTTTTGATCTAAATTGCTTGGCCTTTAGCTCTATGGCCTTGCATATTATACCACACACACATCAGATGTCCTAATGAAAACATAAATGGATATGAGAGCTGGACAAGTCACCTCTGTTCTAGATCTAAGGCGCCACATTACAAAGGGAGAGGATAGGGCATGTCAGGTGATCTCTATAGTCATTGTCTCTCTTGACATTCTATTTTTATTCTTCACTTTTTAAAAGAAAAACCTCCTGGATTGAGAGGTGATTTTGGAGAAAAAAATCATACAGAATATAAATTTACAATTCAATTTATGATTATCACTAAGCATAATACCATGTAATAAGATTTTGAATTTTAATTTAATGTTCCCAATTCTTATCCCTACTATTATGTGTAGCAGTACTTCATTTATTTTCATTAGTATAAATATCTTTTGAGTATACAACCTGTGTAAATTAATTCTAAAATAGAAATGAGAGTATTAATCTTGTAGACCTTTTGATGATTAAATAACAATGCAGATGAAGTAATTAGTCAAGTAGTGAAATTTGTATCAATACTGTGATTTCTTCTCATTACTTGTAACTAATATGAAGTTATTGTAAGAAACTAGTATTTTTCTCTCCTAAAGTTTCATTCTTATAATTACTACTATACACTTGACATTATCAAAACTTTATGCTCCACAAACCTCATTTTTCTCATCTTTCTCATAGCCATGAGAAAGATGGGCTCATCCTATATATAGCAACATAGCTTTCTCAGAGACAGTGGTATAATTAAAACATAGTACTACAATACATTCTGTTCATGCTTCTATTTATCCTTTATAATACTCAGCATTGCCTAGAATTTATTAATATTACCCAGTAATTATCAGTCACAAAGTAAATATGTATCAATGAAATACTTTCTTGACAAAATATTCAAAAGTTATGTTATATAATTTCTTTAAAGTATGTAAGGTATGGATACAGTTAGTTTATCATACCTGTCCATCACTGTCCTTAATCACCATCAGCACTGGGGTGTCTAAACCTGTCATTGTTCGGTAAAGGGTCTTCAAACTTGTGCCATGCTTTCCAGTACCATAAACAAGAGTCCATGGATAGCCAATAGTTCTTGGGGGAAGATGTTTGGTTAGCTTAGAAAAACAAAATGTTAGCTTATTGTCAATATTAATATTAATAAAAGTTGGAATTTAGTCATACATATAATATAGAAGATAAAAATAACAATAGGAATTATCATTCTCCATGATTGCCAGATGCCTGAAGAGTAATCTTATATTTCATGAAATATTATTTGTTTACCATGAAAGACTCATGCTGGATTATGTATTGCTTAATGTCAACTGCATGTAATTAAAAGAAATTACAATTAAAACAAATAATTAGCAAATACCTCCAAACTAATAACTCATGTTGCACTATCAGAAATCTTAAAAAAAAATTTTTTTATTAATAAGTTTTTTCTTGTGAAAATACTGTACAGAGGGATTACAATTACATGAGCAAGGTAATGAGTACATTTCTTATCAAGCATTGTTGCCTCCTTTGTTTCTCCTACTCCTACCCTCCACCCCCATCCTCCCCCCTTCCCCCTCCCTGCCAAACTTGTAAAGTTCATTTTTCGACATAGCATCTTATACTTTCATTGTTGCAATGGGTCCACCTATATCCCTATTTAAACTATTTTTTCCCTTACCCTCCCCAAATTATACCAGCATCAAATACAATGAAAACAGGGGTTATTACATGGGGGAGGGACATACAAAGCAACCAAAAAAAATCACCTTATAAATTGGTTAGAAACAATAGCAAGAAAGAAAAACCACTTGAGTCCTTATCTTTGGGTTCATTTCGCCTAACATCAACTTATCTGACCTTTTCTTCTTGTCTAAGACATACACTAGTTATTGCAAATAAGGGAAACCAGGGGACCTATGTTTCTTTGGGCCTGGCTTACTTCACTTCTGCATGGCAAAGGACATAGCTAACAATTTCAGTAGAAACCTTACAGATTGGGAGATCTTCACTGGCCATACAATGGACAAGGGTCTCTTATCTAAAATATACCTGGAACTCAAAAAATTAAATCTCCCAACAACAAATCCTCAAAGAAACAACTGCCCAATAAATAAGTGGGATAAAGACTTACAGAGAAACTTCTCTGAAGAGGAAAGAAGGATGGCCAATAGACACGTGAAGAAATGCTCAACCTCCCTAGCCATAAAAGAAATGCAAATCAAAACAACACTGAGATACCACCTCACCCCAGTTAGAATGGCTATAATCAAGAACTCTAATAACAACAGATGCTGGAGGGAATGTGGATAGAAGGGAACCTTACTGCATTGTTGGTGGGAGTATAAACTTGTTCAACTACTTTGGAAAGTAGTATGGAGGTTCCTCAAAAGACTCCACATAGAACTCCCCAAGACCCAGCAATCCCACTTTTGGGCATTTACCTGAATGATCACAAACAAGACCATACTAAAGCTACCAGCACAACTATGTTTATTGCAGCTGTATTTGCCATAGCTAAGATATGGAACCAACCCAGATGCCCCTCAGCAGATGAGTGGATCAAGAAAATGTGATATATATACATAATGGAATTCTATACCTCCATCAGAATGACATTGCCCCATTTGTTAGGAAATGGAAAGACTTGGAAAAAATTATATTAAGTGAAGAAACCTTTTTTATAGATCTGTGACTTTCAACAAGTTAGATCTGTGTGAAAACTTGGGTCACTTAAAAAATGCACAATAACAACAGCTATTCCTACAGCTGTTCTAATAGCTACATGAGATGAAACACATACATACATAAAGAGCATTGTGTGGTGTGGTGACACACCCCACTAATTATAGTATTGGCTCGTTAAGAGAGGAGGGTTGCAAGTTCAAGGCCAGACTGAGCTATGCAAAATTTTTGTTTCAAGTTCATACAAGCAAAAAAACAAATAAATAATGGCAAGTTTATATGTAAACCTCTGCTTTTGTAAATCCTCTTAGTGTTTTATATTAATATCACCTGCTACATTGTGCTTATTCCGTTTTATGGGAAAGGAGCAACAATAGGAGTAACCTGGTAACACATAGCAAAAACAATTGAGAAAGGCAGTTTTATTCTCAGGAACACACACTAAGAAATGCACCTGTGCAGATATATCATACCTTTTCAATTTGATCTGGTAGTAGGAGTTCACTGGGATCACTTAGGTTAGGTCTAAAAGATTCAGACTCCAGGTCTGCTTTTATTGGAGCAACCTGCTTTGAATTTATGTCTTCTCTTGTAGTGATCTAAAATGTAAACAATAGCAATGTATTAATATGACATTTTTTGTGATTTTCATTAAAGAATCTCAAGTCTTTTGATTTAACTAAAACTTACAGTTTAGAATAAGATTAGAGTATTCACTTATGATTTTAAAGCAAAGATGTCTTGTCTACTGGTCTATTCAATGCAGAAAAAGATTTGAGAACAAAGACAGTTTTCTCGTATGCTCTATGAGGAAAAACTGGTAATGAATTCTAAGCCCCCATATTTATGTGTAATAGAAGATAGCTGCATGCACTCATTTGACCTCAAGGTCCAAAAGTAAACCAGCCAAGCTTGCTTTTTAATTAAGTGCTCTTTAAAATATATAGTGCTATTATTTTCATGCTTAGCACAGAAGCTGTCAGGATGAAGAAAAGCTCCTGGAGATCAAATTTTTAAAGACCAGTAGAATAAAAAAATATTACTTTCTTTTCATTGGTGCATATGTGTGTGCGCGCGCACATGCTTGGGAAAGTTACCATTTTTCAGGGTTTTTTTTTTTTTTTTGAACATTTTCTACACATGGAATCATTTACCTGCTTTAATCAAATAAAAAAAACTTCAAGGTTAAGTCATTTAAAAGTCTGTATTAAAGGTTAGATCACATTCCTCTACTTGATGGAAATCATCTCATTAGTATTATTAAAATGAAAAAATGCTTACTAATTAGTTTATTCTTAATGTCTACTTTTTATATTAATTTTCCTGTATAAAACACTATAACATTAAAACGATTAAAAGCAATGAAACAATTATTGATGAAACTTTAATTAGCAAGTACGCAGAATGCTGTTGGAGCAGATAACTAAAATGCAGCAAAACTCAGTGACTGATTCCATACAGAAATGAAATCTTGCTCAATTACTTTGTTCTTCTAACAGATCTCTTATCAAACCCAGATAGCATGTATTTTCAACCAATACATGTTCTAGAACTGAAATGTTTTTGATGAGAAGCTAAGTACTGATGCCTTCACATCAGCCTAACATTTTAGCCATATTTAAGTGATGTGAAAAGTTAGACACCCAGAAACACTAGGAAAATTAAAAGAAAAGTATTCAGTAGTTCTACCCAAGTCATGAATATGTATTAAAAGAAAACACAAAACTAATAGACAAAACTGAAAAAAATGAATTTTCAATTATCTCTTTTTTCTTGCTAAAAAGTAATAAAGATAATTTCACAGAATTTTAAATAATTTCATCTGGCTCTGGTGCCCACACTATACTATTCTAATACCTCAAAAATAAAAACAAGATGTCCCATTAAGATATTTGATGGGGGAGTTCATATAACCAAAATAGCCTTGAGGAAGAGAAAATACTTACTATCCAACAAATTTACTTAAATTTCCCCATAATCTTATATCTTTAAGATTGTTTAGTAGAGATTTGATCACAAAATCAAAGACTACTAATATTAAATTAAATGAAAACTCATTAGTCAAAGAAACACAGAGTACTGAAAGGGGGTTCTGAAGTGATAGAATTACACTGAATACTTTTCAAATGAAAGGATGACAGAAAAGATAATCCTAGAGCTCTTCAAGGTAAAAGAATTTTCTGATGGGTTATTTTAGCACTTCAGTCAAAACAAATCCTTCAAATTTGAGATTTGTCCTGACAAAAAAGACTAAAACCAGGCACTATGTAACCTCTGAGGGGTTTAAACTACTGAAGGGGGCACCTGGAGACGTCTGCAGAGTGTGCGCAGTTCTTCAGTATTTAGAGCATCGATCCTGCGGTGATACTCAGCCACTGATACTACCTGAATGTGGAGACAGGAAGACAATAATTCCACTGACAGTTGAGGAAATATCCACACCAAAAAAGCAAGAAAAGAAAAAGGAGAAATTTAAATGAGGAAAGAGAACTGTGATCAGGACTTCTTTCCCCCAGTCCATGCTGAAAATCCAAGAGATTTACATCAAACTAGAGCAAAATACACGTGGATTTGTTTCACAACTACTTGAAAACAAAAAATTTATTGTATGGACTATTTCAAATAGACTTGAATTTAGTTGAATAGAAATGGTAGTTATAAAAGAGTGGCTACATAAAATATAACATGTTTTACTAACACCAAAAGGAACGTACAAAATCTGAGTCTTACAAGAGAGTGGTAGTCAACTTATTCCCTCAAATCAGCTGAGCTCAAAAGCGTCTTAAAGGCCACGCTGAAAGAGTTTCCTCTAGGTACAAGGGACAAACATACTCATCTATGTCAGAAAGAGTGGAGGAGGCCAGAGAAAAGAAATAAAGTATATTTTAAAACTCAGGGCAATTAAAATAAGGGAGGAGGGAGCTCAGGAAGTAGAGAATTAAATTTTCAAAAATATGCTTAACCAACAGTGTCTTCTGAGGAAAGTCAATTTTTCAAACGGCTGTTTTGCTAGATTTTTTTTTTTTTTTTGCTGTTTTGCTTCTATTTTATAACTTTATGGTTTGTAGTGACGTTATTTGTGAACAAACTTTACTACTTTCTAAAATTCTATCGTTGCCTGGACCACTCTCTTCCTTGATGCTGAATTTGAAAGCCACATGACAGATAAACACCATTACAGAAAGACACATAAGAAAAAACATATTTCTTCAAGCTGACACAGTTACAGCTTTTTCAGACCAAGACAGAATGATAAGAATTCTTGCTAATATGGTAAGCTAAAATGGTATCATAAATAAGTGCTTATTTTCCTCCTATGATAAATTAGGACAGATTGCATATAGTGGGTGCACACAATAAATGCAGTTCAATCATTGGCTTATAAAGTATTTACAATGTCTAGTCAAAATATTAACATGTCCTGTACCTCCAGTCAATTCAAATGAATTGATCACCAGCTAACACTTGAAATAATTCTAGGAAAAGCAAGGATTGTTGAAAGCTATGACACATGTATGAAGAGGAAAAAAAAAAAGGAGAGATGTGGAATACATCCATTTGAGCTAATGTATACATTGACTTGTGTTAAGCAACAATGTGTACAAATGGTAGCTCACTTCATACTTATAACAACAACAAAATGGCTATGTACTCCAGCACAGGGAATAGGAAATCTTTTTTTCTCTCTATTAAACTCCTTGCTTTGCCACTTAAAAAAGCATCTACTTTTTCTCACTCGGGGTTTTAAATGGTAGTCTTGCCTCTTTAGACCTTTTAAATTCACTGCCTAATTAACCCTGTTATTTACTCATGCTCTGATGAGTGAAAACATAGAAAATTGTCGAGTGTGTAAATTGAGGGCAAAGATTTGAAACTCACTACAGAAATACATTTACTCTTTTCAAAAAAATATGGATAGAACTTGAATTCATTTTTATATGTTTGGTAATTCATACTCTATGTATAGAACTACTTCTTGGTTCACCTAAACAGTCAAATCAAATAGAAAATCTCTACATTTCTATAAAATATTCTGTATCACATTCCTGATTATTAGGGTACACAGATGAAGAAACCAAGACCTTCCACTTCAAAGTACAATCACCATCTGACTAAGAAGCATATTATTATTATTTTTTATTTTTGGTCTGGTCGTGGGGCCTGAACTCAGGGCCTCGGTGCTGTCCCTCAGCTCTTCAGCTCAAGGCTAACACTCTACCACTTGAGCCATAGCGTCACTTCCGGCTTTTTTCTTTTTGCTTATGTGGTGCTAAGGAATCAAACCCAGGGCCTCATGCTTGCAAGGCAAGCGCTCTACCACTGAGCCATCTTCCCAGCCCAAGAAGCAAATTATTAAGCAATAAAATTGTTTGGACAAACTAATAAGTCTCAATGGAAAGAAATAAGTATTATGAGCTACAATTCATAGAACTAAGTCTAGCTTTTTCATTCTTTAAGAAAAGACCCTAACATATATATTCTCTTAAGTATTTCCGAAAGATTGCCGGTATAAAGATAATATTAAATTCATCCATCTGTATTACAAATCAACAAACAATAAAAACAGGACCAGCCAGAAGAGCAGAGAAAGTTAATAATTTCTTTCAATCTCATGAATAAGAACATGTTCACCTATTGTACACATAAAAAACAATACACCTTGGCCTAATAGTCCTTACAGGATGTTCCAAGTGTTTCCCTCTGAAGATTACTCCAGAATAAGCAAAAACCCTCCCCAATTGCTTTGCCAGCTAACAAAACTCTAGCAAATGCTTGTGAATGTGCCATTTTATTATATATTTTTTATTATATACTTATATATTTTTATTACATATAATTTATAAATTGAGCCACAGTGACACTTCCTGTTTTCTGGTGGTTAATTAGAGGTATATTCTCACAGACTTTCCTGCCTGGGCTGGCTCTGAACCACGATCCTCAGATCTCAGCTAAGGTGACAGATGTGAGCCGTAGGGTCTGGCTATTGTACTCTTAATATAAGGAGAAATAAAAATGATAAGTAATCAGTGACATTTTCCAATCTACATTTTATTACACTTCTAAAAAAAGAGAAGGTACTATAAGTCTGAACTGTAATTTTACAGTTCACAAAATTGGGATGTAATAGCATTCTTAAAGTCACAAAAACTGTATCCTAATATTTTTCATCAAACAACTCTGTCATCATACAATTATGTTAAAATTTTACCTGGTTAAAATTACTGCTTTTAAAATAACACTTCATGAAACCATAGAAGGAAAGATATAAAAGGAGCAAGTTGATTAATCATATTAGATAAATGAAAAACAAAATTGATAGGGGAACAGAAAATGAAATACAGAATAAACTAAAAATAGAAAACAGTAAAGTTTTAAACATGACTTCTGCATTTAAAAAAGACTTCCTGGGCTGGGAAGGTGGCTCAGTAGCAGAGTGCTTGCCTTGTATGCATTAGGCCCTGGGTTCGATTCCTCAGCACCACATAATCAGAAAAAACCGGAAGCAGCACTGTAGCTCAAGTGGTAGAGCGCTAGCCTTGAGCTGAAGAGTTGAGGGACAGCACCCAGGCCCAGAGTTCAGGCCCCACAACCAGAAAAAAAAAAGCTTCACTTAAAAAAAAGAACTTCCTAATTAAAATATTTGTACACGATTCAATGATTCTCAGGAGAAAGCAGATATGGTCACTTTTAGGCAAAAAGAAATCTATACCTATGAAAAGCCATTTAAATAAAGTATACATATATTTTTGGTAGTTTTCTGAAGCAAATATATAAAATGGGTCTCAGAAAAGAGAGATAATCTTTTTACTCTATCAGAATACCTATTTACATGATCTTAAATTCTTTTGTGTTCTGTATGATATACAGAACAAAAAAATATACTTTCAAAATAAAATAAGCATAACTCATAATTATGATTCATAAAATGAATATAAATTAATAAACTGAATAAAGAGGTTAAAGTTTATGTTTCCAGTGTGTGTGTGTGTGTTGGTCCTGGGGCCTGAGCTCAGGGATTGTGTACTGTCTGATCTTTTGGGCTCAAGGCTAGCACTCCACTGGAACCACAGCTCCCCTTCTGGCTTTTACTTATTTATTCTTTTTGGTGATGGTAGTTAATTGGAGGTAAGAGTCTCACAAACCTTCCTGCCCTGGCTGTCTTAGAACAATGATCATGAGATCTTAACCCCTTAAGTAGCTAAAGTTACAGGAATGAGCCACTGGTGTGCCCATCTGTTTCCATTTCTTAAAATGAATAGTATCTGCTCATGTAACTGTAACCCCTCTGTACAGTATTTTCACAATAAAAATTTTATTAAAAAAGAAAAGGAAATGAGAAAAAATGAATAGTATCTATTATAATATGTTATCGTAGTATCTATCATAGAAGAGGGAAGGTGAATGGAGAAGGTGAATGAAGATAAATATGGTTGAAGCAGTTTATCTGTATAGATGGATATATATCATGGGTCCTGTTGAAGTTGTTTTAGATGAGAGATGGTATGAGAGACTAATAGAGGTAGTAAGTTTGATTGGGATACATTGTATGCATGAATGAAAGTATCAGAATGAACCTTCCTTTGTATAATTAATATGTGCTAATTAAAAATCATAAAAAAGAGGTTAAAATTGGAAACTAATAAGATCCAGTCTATCCCAATCAGATACCAGAAAAAAAAAAGAAATACTTGAAGAAATAACACTGGAAAAGTTTTCCAGAACTAAATAATCTACAGATTGAAGAAACATTCTGTACTCTAAACAAGAATTACACACACAATATAGGATCAAATTTCATAATACTAGAAACAATGAGGTAGCCTAAAAGTAAACAGTTATAAGAATTCACAAATCTCAATTTTACCAACCCTCTTAGGACATGCTATTAAATTGGGTCCTCAAGAGTCTTACTTCAGCAATATGAACTCAGAATAAATTAGTGAAGGAGAGATTACAAAATACCTAATATCAGCAATAGCCAATCTAGAATTGTTTATGTAAGCAAAACTACTTTACAAGATGAGAGAAATAGTTTCCCTTGCTAGCTGTGAGGAATTAGGTAGAGTATTATCCTGTATGGATACGAAAATCTTCAGATATTTATTTCCCTCCTATAAATGATACAATTATAACTTATACATGTACTCCCATACTCTAAATACCAAATACGATTTAAATGCTAAAACAGGTGTAATACTGTATTGTTAGGGAATAAAGACAAGAAAAAAGTCTGTACATGTTCAATAGGGACACTATTTTCAATCCACAATTGGTTTTAAGTTGATTGTATTTTTAGAGCCAAAGAAACTAACAGTGTTTAACTATCAAGAAATCTCACTGAAAAAAGTTCCAAGAATAAATGTAAAAAGAAGG
Organism: Dipodomys merriami; assembly: GCF_024711535.1. Lineage (NCBI taxonomy): Eukaryota > Metazoa > Chordata > Mammalia > Rodentia > Heteromyidae > Dipodomys > Dipodomys merriami. The sequence continues at coordinate 305,431 of NW_027206261.1, forward strand.
AAAATAATTGAAATGTGTATAAATCTAAGCAAAGGTAGTATGAATAAAGTACAATTTATAATGTAATAAAAGAATAGGATAAATGTACACATCTACAGCATGTAACCGGCAAGTAGGATGACTGGCAATAAGGACATCTAGGATTCCTTTTACTTTTAATACCAGTACTTGGGCTTGAATTCAGGGCACAGACACAAGTCCTGTAGCTTTTTCACTCAAACTTGGTATTCTACCAATTGTACCACAGCTTCACTTCCGGCTTTTTTATAGTTAATTGGAAATGAGTCTCATGAACTTCCTCCCTATGCTGGCTTAGAAATGCAATCCTCAGATTTCAAACTCTTATGTGTGTGAGCCATTGGTGCCTAGCTGAGTCCTTTTTTTTTTTATTGCTCTTCAGGAAGGGAAAGAAATATACCTTAGCTTCAGATTTGATAAAGAACAAAACTTCAGAGAATAGAAAGTATAGAAACAAGTATAGAAACAACAACAACAAAAAGCACACAGCTTAAGTCAATCTTAAAAACAACAATGGGAGCACAAGAATGGAGGGAAGAAGGGTGAGAAAATGCAGTCATCATATTCAATTTAGGTTATATAAAAATTAAAATGATGGTTGTGTGCCTGTGTTCATGCCTGTAATTCAGCCACTCAGGGAGGCTGAGATCTCAGGATTGTGGTTTGAAGCCAGCCTGGCCAGAAAAATCCCTGTGAGAGTCTTATCTCCAATTAACCACTCAAAAATTGAACGTGGAGCTGTGGCTCAACTGGTAAGAGTGCTAGTCTTGAGCAAAAGAGACTCAGAGACAGCTCCCAGGCACTGAGTTCAAGCCCCACAATCGACATAAACAAACAAACAAACAAACAAACAAACAAACAAACAAACGTTACTTGAGGATAGGGATAAGAGAAGAAAAATGGGGGGGGGGGGAGAATGATGGAAGGGGTGACATTGATCAAGATATACTGTACTTATAACCTGACTTATGATACATGGTACAGCCAATCTTTAGGGAAGCATATATATTAAACGAGAAGTGGCATGACAAATTAATGCCTATACTGAAAACGATTCTCTATAATGAAAAATAGGGAGGTTCTACCTTTAAGTTATACTAAAAGAATGTGTTCCAAATTGTAAAGTAACCACAAGAAAAAGTTAACTGAAATACTAATAAGTGAAAAAATATGGAATCCCAAAGATGTTCAATAAAAACTAGAGAAGGCAAAAAAGAGATTACAAGATCAATTCCTTGAAAGACAAACTACCAAAAAGTCATACAAGAAGAGGAAATGGCACTGTGGCTCAAGTAGTAGAGTGCTTGCCTTCAGCTGAAGATCTCCAGGACAGCACACAGGCCCAGAGTTCAAGCCCCATGACCGACCAAAAAGAAAAAAAAAAAAAAGAAGAAACAGACCACATGATTAAGTCTGCTATCTATTAATAAACTGAATGAATAACAACCTTCCAAATATAAAGCATCAGGACCACATGGATTCCCTAACAAATAACTACTCAACATTGAAGGAAGAAATTATATTATTTCTCCACAATCTCTTGTAGAAAATAGAAGCAGAGGGAATACTTACTAACTCATTCTGTGAGGCCAGCATTACCCTAATAAAAAAACAAATAAAGACATTACAAGCAAGGAATACTATAGACCATTATCTCTCATGAAAATACATGCACAAATACTTGAAAAAGTATCAAGATGAATCAAACAATGTATATAAAGAATAATACAGAATGGCCAAGTGAGATTCATCCAAAATATGCAAGACTAAGCTAACATTTGAAAATTAATGATGAATCCATTACATCATAGGCTAAAGAAGAAACTTCAGGTAATCATCTATAGATGCAGAAAAAGTACTAATAACAAGACAATATCCACTTATAGTTAGAAACACTCCATAGCTTGGGAACAGCAAAGAATTCAATTTGATAAACAACACTGATTTTTTTAAAAAACAAAAACAAAAAAAAATAAGACCAAAGTCCCTTTGCAGTAAGACTGAGTGCAAAGCAAATTCCTATCCAAAAATTGTAGAAGAGGTAATTGACAGTGCAATACGATAAGCAAAGAAGATATAAAGAGAGAAGGAAATTAAAACTTTGTTAGCAGATGATATGAACATTCCAATGAATCAAAAAAAACACAAATTAACAAATGATCATACCAATATGAGTATAGACTAAGATACAAAAAACAATTCCTTTTCAATATCGTTAATATTAGCACCAGATAAATAAAATTCTTAAACATAAACCTAACAAAATATGTAGATCTTCATGAAGAAAAGTACTAAATTCTGATAAAGAAAATAGAGATTTAGGGCTGGGAAAGTGGCTCAGTGGTAGAGTGCTTGCCTTGCATGCATGAGGCCCTAGGTTTGATTCCTCAGCACGACATAAGCAAAAAAAAAAAAAAAAAAAAGCTGGAAGTGGTGCTGTGGTTCAAGTGGTAGAGCACTAGCCTTGAGCTGAAGAACTGAGGGACAGCGCCCAGGCCCAAAGTACAGGCTCCACGACCGGCAAAAAAAAAAAAAAAAAAAATAGAGATTTAAATAAATGGTGTTGGTGTTGTTCCCTGTTCATTCATGATATATGAAACTCAATACTGTCACGGTATCAGTTCTTTAATCTATACATTCAACTAGTTGCACCAAGTTACTTTATGGCTAGAGGCAAAATGATTAAGTTTACACAAAATTTTATATGGAAAGACTGATGGCCAAGAAAACAATGCAGAAACCAAAGCTGGAGAACTGACACTACTTATATTCAAAACTTACTATCAAGACAGTGTGGTAATGGAACAGGATAAGGCACTTAGAAACAGATCCACTCAAATACAACTGACTTTCAATATAGGAGCAAAGACAACTTAATGAAGAATAGTTTGTCATTTCTCCCCAAAGAGTCCAGAATATACAAAACAAAACAACGCCCATGCCCAAATTTAGACAAATCCTGTGCTTATTATGAATACTGACTAAAAATAGATCACAGACTTAAAAGGAATATGTAAAACTTAAGATTCTTACAGGTTATCTTAGGTTTGAAGACAGAGATTTTAGATGGAATACCAAAATCAGCATGATGATGAAAAAGAAGCTGATCCTAAAAAGAAGCTATATCACTAAAATCAAAAGCTTCTGCTATGAATGACACTGTCAAGAAAATGAAAAGACAGACTACAGAAAGAAAAAAAGTCTGTACAACATACTTTATTTGATAAAGGAATACTATACAGAATTTAAGAGGAATTCTTAAAATATGACAGTAAGAAATCAAGTAAGCAGTTCAAACATCGACCAAAGACCTGAATAAACATCTCAAGAGAAGATATGCAGATGGATGGAAATAATGTAAGTCACCTGGGAGATGTAAATTAAAATAATGGGCTACTATATTCAGTATATACCTATAAGAATGGCTGAAATCTAAACCATCTGATGGCTCCAAATTTACTGAAGGAACAATACAAAATGGGGTACAATCATTTGGAATACAGTTTGGAAGTGGGGTCTTAGTTTTCTTTTAAAATGATCCATGCCCTGTCTATATGACCAAAGTAGCAATTGTGCTCCTTTGTATTTTCCTAAACGACCTGAAAACTTATGTACACACAAAATATGTCTAAGAAAGCTAGCAACTATTTATTTAATAGGTGCCCAAACAGAAATATGAATAAACAACTGATATATCCTTAAAATGGAATATTTTTGGTAGACACAAAAATGTAAATGACTATAGTCTAAAAACTTCATTACATATATTTTGTTTGAGGCACATTCTCAATTAGTTACTATTAATGCTTTTGAGACCTAATCAATTCATTTATAAAATTAAAATAATCAGTGCCTGGTTAATATACAAGGTTACTGTAAGATCAAATTGTATACTATTCCTACCAGCATTAGAAAAACTATCAAGGTTTACAGAAATCTATAGCATTATACATCACAAAATAGAGTCTTATTAGCATCAATGATTTCTATAGATACTATTAGTAATCTATCTGTTCAATGAAAGAAATAAAGAATTCTAAACAGCTAGAAAATACAAAGTCAAAACCCATCTAAAGCACTGGTTATTCTTTTTAATGAAGTATTTTCTATTCTCAACTTTGATAGAGAAAATCTTTCTGTCAGACAAAAATCTCTTCAGCAGGGAATCTCAATCTACAAAGCAAAAGAAATTCCTTATCTTTTTTCAACCCATTTTACTTAAATCTTTCCCCAGCTTGAAAGTTCCTAGAATATGTACTTTAAAGCATGGGAAACAGCTAGAAAACTAGACACTGAGCTTGTGAGGACCCAACACATCGCATCATTTTAGAACACCATGAAAGGCACTGTGGTGAAGTTAGGTGCTGGGTAAAGCAGTCTCTATACTACAGTACAGTACGTAGACCTCGCCTTAGTTCACCGACAAGTCCATCCCTGAGTTTCTTCATCCTTAAAACAGAAAGTAATATTATTGTACTTTTAAAGGTATTGTAAAAGTAAACGTGTGTGTGTGTGCATGTGTGTGTATACACATTATTACGTATTATGGGTAGAGCTGAGGACCAGTGAGAAGCATAACTTGTCAGGAAAAAGATAACCTGACAAAATCACATAACAGCCTGCTGTACTGATGAACAGGGACTGGTTCATACATTATATTACACATACATTATATTAATTTATAAAATTCAAATCACTTACAATTTATTGTGTCTGTATTTGCCAGAAACTATACTGAAGTATAAGCAAGTTAATAGCAAATAGTATTCAAAGTAAAAATAAGAAAATATTAATATCATTACTGTTCTTGACAAAAAATAAGTAAAAACAATTTAATTAAGTGAACAAATTAATCCGATAAATCTGACCAAAGCTTTTAAAATTCAATAATTTCAGGTGCATGTACCTCTATGTGCTAATGTAACATATAAATAAAACTGACTGGGAAGGGAGGTGAAGGGTAAACAAAGGAGGAGGCTGCAATGCTTGGTAAGAAATGTATGCATTATCCTGCCCATGTAATTGTAACCCCTCTGTACAGTATGTTCTCAAATAAAATAAAATTAAATTAAAAAAAACCCTGAAAATAGCACCAACTAAAATCATTTTGTTATGACAGGCTCAACACTAAACAGATGATTCATAGTTTGGGAAATTTTACAAATTGACTGCTGGCTTAAAGTATATATCTGGCCTTACTTAACTCATCTACAATTATAGTTAAAAATGAAATTGGCATTTCAAAGAAAAAATACAATCCTGAATTACCACAGAAAGAACAGCTGACAATACCTTTTATAATAAATAATTCATACAATACTTATACTGAAAATGACTAGAATCCTTAAAATTAATTCAATTTTCCTTTATTAGAATATGTTTTTAAAGTTTTGTATTAGGATGCATGCTCTAAAACTTCAATAGCCTTAAGAATCCTTAGACTGCATCTTTTCAGAGTTTTTAAATGTTTTAACAGTATCTAGTTTTGGATTTAGTCAATAAAAATTAGTTAACTTATTTTGCTCTATGATTAAGCAAGAAAAAATATGAATGTTTTCTTAAAATTAAGCTTAAAGCATTAAGACAGCAATTAAGATTTGGCATCTTTTGGTGAGAATAAGAAAATGAAAACAATTTTACAAAGCAAAATGATAATACTTTCCTAATTTTCCTTTTGGAGTATATTCAGAATTAACAGAAATAACTAAAAATAACTTCAAGGTATTTTCTGTAATCATATAATTTTGTTTTCCATAAATGTTCTCCAAGCTTATTCTTTCTAATTTTATATGTCATTATGAAGATTAGTATACACAGAAATTGAAATACCTGACTAAAATTTACCAGAGTATATTTATGATTAATTGGTTGGTGTCTTCTCCCTTTTTGCCCATACCAGAGACGAGACATTTCCTTTCCAGGGCAAATTAAGTTACATCAAATCACGTAAGAATTGTTTCAAAAGCATTCTTCCTGTGTTAAAGATAAATTCCCAGCACCAGAACCCCACTACAGTGACAAAACAGTTTGCTAGAGACAAAGATTTGATTGACATGACAGAGAGCTAATCACCAAGCAGAATTCATTGCAAAGGGAGTCCTGAGTGGAGATTGTAAAGCTGGGGAGGGAGGAGAGGATTTCACATGCTTAAGTTTGGTTGCACTGTACTCAAATATGCAAAAAAAAAAGGGCTCAAAGTTTAAAGATACAGAGCATATATTTCTAAATACTGGTAAACTAACAAATATACTGAAAGTTTTTTTAAAAAGGGTCACAAAAAAGTAGTCAGTACAATTTCCAGACCATTTCAAATGTCAGAATGATTTCACTCAACACTTTATTTTGTTTATATAATAATAAAATTATTTATTCCTGTTTATCTAAAAGTCATCCTGTACATAATTTTTAAATAGTAAGATATCATTTTAAACTACATTTTCTAGTGTCTACTTTATTTAAAAGATACTTCTATAAGTTACATATGATATACTTTACTAAACAGAAGCACAATGAAAACAACCAGGGAGGTGAACTTTGAAAAGATTAAGTGTAGACTACAGATACACTTGAACTAAATGTAAACGAATATTACCTGGAGCTGAATTTCAATTATAATATCAATATCTGATATTTCTTCCATTTTGAGGAAAGCCTGTCCCTCTATGTTTAGTCTGCTGTGTATTTATGCAAAACCACTTCCTCAAATATGGACAAATTCTTCTAAGCCCTACGTTGTACCCACCCACATTTCCACAGTCCAGTCTGCACAGGCCGGAGTACACATATCCTACAATGAATGAATATGCTCCCTCTCCCCACCTATAACTACTCTCAGCTGACCTTACTAGACACAAATTTAGGTCCTTGCCCACATCTTTCAGAAGCACACTATCAACTATAAAGGCCTTAAAAATCCTCTTAACAGAGGCTGGGAAGGTGGCTCAGTGGTATAATGCTTGCCTTGCATGCATGAGGCCATGGGTTCTATTCCTCAGCATGATATAAGCAGAAAAAGCTGGAAGTAGTGTTGTGGCTCAAGTGGCAAGAGCGTTAGCCTTGAATGAAAGAGCAGAGGGACAGTGCTAGGCCCAGAATTCAGGCCCCAAGACTGACAAAAAAAAAAAAATTCCCTTAACATACACTGAGGATACCTCCAATACTGGAGGTAAACAGTACTCCAATCCTCCCAACAGAAACTCCCCATAATATATCCATCAGCAATATTATATAATTTTGGAGGGGGATGACATAATAAAATCTACCATAATTTCTGCCTACTGTGTGGCTAAGATTATATGCATGAGCAGTACCAGTGCCCAGAAGAACCTTTTTTTTTTTTTTAAATTAGGGCTGGGAAGGTGGCTCAGTGGTAGATGGTAGAATGCTTGCCTTGCATGCATAAGGCCCTGGGTTCAATTCCTCAGCACCACATAAACAGAAAAAGCCAGAAGTGGCACTCTGGCTCAAGTGGTAGAGTGCTCACCTTGAGCAGAAGAGCTCAGGAACAGCACCCAAGCCCAGAATTCAGGCCCATGACCGACAAAATAAATAAATAAATAAATTACTTTATTGTTATTATAGAGGTGATATACAGAGGGGGTTACATTTACATATGTCAGGTAATAAGTACCTTTCCTTTTGTACAGAGGCATCTGTTCTTCATTCTCTCCCATTCCCTCCCTCTCATGAGTCTTTTTGTATAGTTCACTTTCATCGTGTCCAGTGTGCTCCACTGCTGCACTTTTTCACCTTTTTTTTTTTTTATCAGATTCTGTGCCCAAATCCCACCCTCCCCTCCTAGATATACTACATATAAGGTAAAGAATACAGAATCATCAGCAAAAGGAAAAAACACATTAGGGGTCTAACATTTTTAAATGAAAAATATTATATATATATGCCAAAATGAAGTATGTGATATAAAAAAGCACAAAAACTACAATGTATGGCATAGCCTAGCCTATTCTATCGGTCACCTTTTCCACTTCCATTTTTCTGAAATGTACTCTCTATATAGTATTTTTTACAAAAAAGACCTTGATTTTTGCACAAAAAAGAATCCTTTGTGGATTTTGCTGACTAAGGCTAAGACATCAGGAAAAGATTTTTAAAATAACTCAATTATGATTTTATTATTAGTTGTGCTTTAATAATAACAACAATGCTTATTAAAATGAACACAAGAATACTCATTATCTGGTAGTTTAGGAAATAAGGTGTTAACCAGACAATTACAGCCATTTGGAATGATGCCTCTTACAAGTTACAGCAGTACCACAGAGGTTATCTTCTCTGGGACTATGGTAACAATTCTACTTAATGACAAGTATGCAGAGAGAACAGTGCCCACAAGACAATTATCACATAGATTTTAAAAACCAAACTAAGTTATAACATAAAAAGGATTATTTCCTGGAAGAACTGCGATTCTGAACTCAACATCTTCACCTGAGCCACACTGCTAGCCCTCTCTGCTTTAGGTTATTCTTCAGATAGGGTCTCACTTTTTATCTTGGCCAGTCTATGACTGTGATCTTCTTACTTGTCTCCAACACAGCTAGGATTATAGCTGTGAAACAGCAAACACTCATTGCTTGATGAAATGGAATCTCACTCACTTTTTGCCTGAACTAGATTTGAACTACAATCATCCAATCACTGCCTCTGGAGTAAATGGATTACACAAATGAGCCACCTGGGTCAGATGACATACTAGATTATGTGGCATAACATGGCTAGATACTAAATGTATAAATTTAAATAATTAAAATGGAGAGCACTAGAAACAAATCAAACTAAGACTAGGTAAATAGTTTTAAAAACTATCAAAAGCAGAAGACAGATTCTAAAGTGTTTTGAATAATGGTATTGATGTATATGAGTAAGCAGCCAACAAATTTATATTTACATTTAAGTAAATAATGAGGTTTCATTGAGAAAATGTAAGTAATATCAAATGTCTAAAAGGTAACACATTGTCTCAGAAACTAAAAATTGAACAGAACATACCTTTTTATCCAAGCAAGGGAAAAAAGTAGGTAGTAATCCAAAGCAATTTCTTTTCATATCAGTCATTAAAAAAAAAAAATGGAACACAGGGCTGGAATGTGGCTTAGTGGTAGAGTACTTGCCTAGCATGCATGAAGCTCTGGGTTGAATTCCTCAGTACCACATAAACAGAAAAGGACAGAGGTAGCTCTGTACCTTATGTGGTAGAGTGCTAGCGTTGAGCAAAAGAAGTTCAGGGACAGTGCCCAGGCCCTGAATTCAAGGTCCAGGACTGGCCACAAAAAAAAAAAAAAAAAGGAACACAAAGCTGGGTGCTGGTGGCTCATGCTTGTAATCTTACTACTCAAGAAGCTAAGATCTAAGGAACACCGTGAACATTTTCCCTTAGGTACTGCCTGACATTTTACTAAACTGCAATTAGAATACTTCCTTTTCAAATACACAAAAACAACTTCATTAAAACTGAAAAGTAACTTTTTCATAAACTGCCAAGTCCCATATAAAGCAGTACCCTTGCTATAAACACAGACTTTAATTTGGACAGAAATACTACATAGTATTTTGTGTTTGGTCACTTTTTATATCATACATTACCTTACTTTTCATATCATATATTACCTTTGAGATTTATCTATGTTGTTGCTTGTAACAGCAGATCTTTCATTCTATTTCTAGATTATTTGGAATTTGATTAGCATTCCAAAATTTATCTGTTCTCATGCTGATGAGGGTCCCTTGTAGTTTTAAGCTATTTTAAAGCTGATTCAAAGATTTATAATGTTAATTTAAGTATAAAAGACCTCATAAAAATGAAAAGTGTATGTAATACACAAAAGAACTTAGACATATTCAAAATCAGGACCACATTTTAAACAAAGACAAAACATGTATATGTTCAATCATTATACATGTTAAGTACATGCATGATAACATCATATCACATAAACAATCACAAACTAACCAAATGAACAACAGAATTTGCATTTATTATCACATTTTAGCATCTGCTCTATATTTTGTAATATATTAAAAAAAGATTAGGCAACAACCACCAAAAGATAGTGTCACCACATCAAGCTTTCAAGACAAAGCACATAAAATGAGATAATCTAATCTTAAAAGATTCATCTAAAAAGGGTTACAAAAAGCTTATTAGTACTGTCTATTTAAGCAAGTTCATTAAGTATAAACACATAAAATTTTATTGCATTATAAAATTAGCATCACCTTATTTCCCTAACATTATTATTACTAAACTCAAGTCAAGATGATGTTTATTAGGTCTGGAACTTGGAAAAGATTGCTAATTTGCCTTCATGTGTTAAATAGCTGCTGTACCTCTTGCAAGCAAAAGATAAAATTAAACTAAATCAAATCTGAAATACGTACTATAAAAAATAGTATCATTTCCTTTCCATCATAGCAGACTTTACTAAGCTAAATAAATACAAACAAGTAGGCATTTTATTTCTGATTGACTGCTTTTCTAGTATTTAAAGCAAAAGTAGCAAAGTATCAAAGTTACAGCCAAGGGGCTGGGAAGGTAGCTCAGCGGTAGAGTACATGCCTTGCAAAGTTACAGCCAAGGTTCATCCAATAAACACATATGTACAAGGACAGTGAACCCTGAACTTCCAAAAATTTATTTCATGCGAAGATCACTGGAAGTGTAGGCTATTATAAAAGAAAAACATTGAGTGAAATGTTTTCATTTTTCTCCTTACCTCCCATTCTCTGGCTGTTGCTTGACTAGTAGAGTCTTCATTTGTTTCAGACTCCTCCATCTTTTTTACTACAATGAATCCAGGTTCTCTGGTATACTCGCCAGTATCTTCGGCATAGATTTCTGGACTCCACTGAATGAAGAAGGCATACAAGTGGTCTGTCCTGTTAGAACAAAGGACTTTTAATAGATCTAGCATTTATGTCACCAGATAGAATTATATAGTTACATTAGTAAAATATCTTGATAAAGTTAGACTTTTAAAACATATATATAAAGATAAAAGCCCACCATCAGCAAGGTATTAACTTAAAAATCTATTTGGCTCCGATTCTGTCAGGTTGTTTTAAAAAAAATTAAGATTTTCCTTGACATGCCCTTAATGATGGGAAAACAAATTGGCCCATAACTTTGGCTTAATCTAGTGATCAAAATACAAGTAAACAACTAGTACTTCAGTAGACACTGCACAGCATTTTACCAAACTGATAGAAATTTAGTATACTTAATTTCTTTCTGATATCAGAAAATTATATTGAATTCTTAGTTTAGGTACAGATGATCTTTTATAATCTTATTCTCTTTATCCATGTTTGCAATCATTGTTGCATCTCTGATAAACATTATTTAAACGGAAAGCATACATTTAAAATTCAACTATTATGAATAATTATTATAAAACCTTCATCTAACATGACACAGTAATGGTTCTAAAAATGATATATCCAAACAAATGGCTTATTACTCATGAAGGGTAGTGAAGGGTATTAAAATATTGTTTGTTCTTTCAGATAATTTGTCACTATCAACAGCCATTTCTGTGAGTTGTACATGTATGATAAGATTCAGAATCCTAGTAGTTAATTTTTAAATAATAAGTAGAAAAACTAAACTTTTATATTAGATTTGACTAAATATTGTTATTTTTATTATAGTCACCTTCATGATCGGTGGCAAATTTGTTCTATTCTTTTCAAATGTTGATGAATTAAGCAAATTATACCCTATACTGTTAAAAACGTTTTGTTGAAAGTATTCAAGTTGTTTTGTATATTTTGTAGAAAGAAAAGGAAGAATTTTATCATTGTATCTTTAAAAGCAGTACTATTTAAGCCAACAATATAATGGGTTTTCAAGAGGTACATGAACACAAAATAATTCTAAGGGAATCAACTTTTACATTCTCAACTTTTATGTTTTTGTTCACTCATAATAATTTGTGTAAGGGCTGGGAAGGTGGCTCAGTGGTAGAGCGCTTGCTTTGCATGCCTGAGGCCCTGGGTTCGATTCCTCAGCACCACATAAGCAAAAAGTAAAAAGCCGGAAGTGGCGCTGTGGATCAAGTGGTAGAGCGCTAGCCTTGAGCTAAAGAGCTGAGGGTCAGTGCCCAGGCCCAGAGTTCAGGCCCCAAGACCGGACCAAAATAATAATAATAATTTGTATAAGACCAAGTATCTTGTAAGATCAAGGACCAAGATATCTTTCTGTAAAATGCCTTTTCTATTTTGCAAAATAAGGTAGGCCTTGAAGTATAAACAGCTGCAAGTTGTCCAAGACTGGCATTGAAGTAACAAATAAAATATTAGAAATTAGGGATTTTTTAAAAATTGGTTCTGGTTCTGGGGCTTGAACTTAGGAGTCTGGGTGCTGTACTTGCCTGAGCTTTTTTGTTTTTGCTTAAGGCTAAAACTCTACCACTTGAGCACAGCTTTACTTCTTGTTTTTTGGTGGTTTAATGTTTCCCTGCTAGGGATAGCTTTGAATCAGTATCCTCAGATGTCAGCCTCCTGAGATAGTAGGAACCACTGGCATCCATCCAGCTGGCATCCATCCAGCTGACAATATATCTTTTTCTACACCAGATTTTTTTTTCTATTTCATTCATCTATATTTTTTTCTTTGGCAACGAACTATAAAAATGAGATCTAAAATGAGGTAAGTTAAATATATAAAACATAATTCTTACCACTAGTATTTTGATATACAAAATAATTTTAAGGAATCATAACTATGATTTCAACAATTTTATTTAAAAGTTTTATTTTACCTTTCTTGTGGCACTGCAAACCAATATTCATGCTTTTTATCTCTTTGTGCATACTGTTGCATAGTAGCGCTAGCATGAGATACAAATGTTTTTCTCATTGGCTTTCCAACTCTGAGACATAAGAATTTATGTAATCGATGCCTTCTCTTTTCTTTTAAAAGGGAAGAACCTAGAAATGATATAGAGAAGGCATTTATTCATCTTCATGTATAATGCTTTAAAAATTTAGTTTTATTTTCCAAACTGTAAGCACAGAATAAAAACTCATTTTACTATTATTCGGTAATTAGATTTAAGTAACTTGTACTTTTTTCATGAAAGGTAAAGTAATGGAAACAGGGAGATTAAGCAAACATAATCAAGTTAACTATCTGAAATTATGCCTAAAGATAACAGAAAATGATGAAAAACCTTTTGAAACTTTCAAATTAAATTGGTTTATAAAAACAGCTATGTTTAATAATATATATAACATTTTCTACATATGCTCTCAGTTTTTAATATCAAATAAGCTCACTTAACTTTAAAGATTTTAATATAGATATAAGACAAAACTTCGATGATTTTATGAACATCATATTATACACACACATATATATGATAGTGTGATAAATCATCAGTCTGGATACTTAATTATGTTTGGAGTATCTCTAACTCTTTCAACAAGAGATGTTAAAGTAATTTCGGCATCTGACAATATGGTTGGGGGATCTGGACATTAGCTTGCTAGGGCAGCACTCTGTGGAAGAAACTGTACTTCTAGAGATGGGGGTATAGCCATGGCTTATTTCTGAAAAATACTATGCAAAGTGCATATTACCTAGTCCCAGGATTCCTACCTGGTTAAAAGGCAGACTGCTTGCCATTCTTTCCACAGTTACAGTCTATAGTTTTATATTTGTAATACAGCTTTTATTATATTACAAAGATCAGAAAACTTATTATTTTCCTATATAGAGTATCAAATTCCTTAAAATTAGGTACCTAGTACTAGTTTTACTTCTATTAAAAAATAAACAACAAATAGTACCTACAGAAATACCTACCTAAAAACTGTTTATTCTCCTCTCAGTAGTTTTAATACTCTATAAATCAACTTCCTCAACGTATCTATTTAGTCTACCACATTACATGCTTGAAGAGAATCTATAATTTTATCCTTTTCAAGGGTTTCAAAACAGTAAACGGCAACTATCATATGCAATGACTATCAAATTTCATACCACTTGTTTACATTAAAAATTGTAACAATATGAATTGTTAATAACAATACCTAAATAATATAGATGGCTGCATAAATTATGACTATTAAAAGCACATTTAAAAGTGACTAAGATATAAGAAAATTTTTGTGATCAATTATAAGTGAACAAAGACAAAATAATACATATAGTAAAATGATACATTAAAAATAATCGGTACAGATGTATATAGACATCAAAAATGTGTGAATATAAATGTATATATTACATATATATGTGTGTGCATGTATATCCATATAAATACACATATTTTCAAAAGCTTTTAAGAAAGACAATTAGGTTAACAGTGATTATATCTAGGGGAAAAATTCCTGGTAATTTTTATAAAATGTCTAGAAATTTCCTCCATTTCTTAAATGTTCTTTAATAACCATTCAGCAAAATAAAACAGATTACAGAAGAAATAGTTAATCTTGTATACAGCTTACTTAATGTAGATGTATCCTTTAATATCTAGTTAATATAATCCTTAGATCTTCAGAATAAGCTAGATGATGCAAAGAAAATTTAGTACTTTATAAACTCAACCAAATCTTTATACACATTATAGAAACTAGTACAGCCACTATGGAAAATAATCAAATTCAAAAAATTAAACTGAGCCAGATACCAATGGCTTACACCTGTAATTCTAGCTACTCAGGAGGCTGAGATGTGAGGATCACAGTTTGAAGTTAGCCTGGGCAGGAAATCTGTGATACTTTTATCTCCAATAAACTACTCAGAAAAAGCTGGAAGTGATACTGTGGCTCAAGTAGTTGGGCGCTAGCCTTGAGCAGAGAGGCCAAGTTCAAGCCCTAGGACTGGCAAAATAAATAAACAAAAAAACAAACTGAAGTTACAATATGATCCAGCAATTCTACTTCTGTGTACATACTCAAAAAAACTGAAAGAAGGGAATCCAAACAGGTTAATTGCACAACAATTTTCACAGGAGTATTAGGTAGAGCATCCGAAGTAAACTACAACTATTACGAATCTATTTAGTAGTAGACAGTACTCAAGTGTCCAACAACAAATGAATTTACAAATATGGTATATACATACAATTAAATCCATCACTTTAAAAGGGAGGAAACACTTAACACATGCTCTAAGACAGATGAATGCTGAAGGCATCATGTTAAGTGAACAGGCAAGACAGACAGACAGACAGACAGACAGACAGACAGACAGACAGACAGACAGACAGACAGACACACACACACACACACACACACACACACACAGCCAATTGGATATTCCACTTATATTAAGTACCTAAAGTCAGAGGCAGAAAGTAAAATGGTAGTGGGCAAGCAAGGACTCTAGGAAGAAGAGACAAAAGCATGTTATTATTTAGTAAGTACAATGATCCAGTTTGAAAAGATGGAAAAAGTTCTAGAGATGGGATGTTGGGAATGGCTGCAAAACATTATAAGCATACCTAATGCCACTGAATTATAAACTTCAAAATGGTTAAAGTGGTAAATTTTATCTATACTTTACCATTATTAAAAATATCCAAGATTATAAATTTTATTTCATGAATTTTTATTTTATTTTTTAAATTTTTTTTTGGGTCCGGTCATGGGGCCTGAACTCTGGGCCTGGGCGCGGTCCCTCAGCTCTTCAGCTCAAGGCTAGTGCTCTACCACTTGAGCCACAGCGCCACTTCCGGCTTTTTTCCTTTTGCTTATATGGTGCTGAGGAATCGAACCCAGGGCCTCAGGCATGCAAAGCAACACTCTACCACTGAGCTACCTTCCTAGCCCTCATAAATTTTTAGGACAATAATTTTTTGAATTTTATTTAAAAATGAATTTAAATTTTTCCATTAAAAAAAGGGAATACATACAACTAAAAATCAAGCCAAGCAATCGCATACACTATAAATCAGAAACCAAAAAATGAGTTCTCCAATCAGAAGAAATGATACTGCACCATTTGTAAGGAAATGGAAAAACTTGGGAAAAAAATTCTATTAAGTGAAGCCAAACCCAAAGAAACAGGTTGTATAGTTGCTATCATTTGTGGAAGCTAGAATGTGCCTGTAGATCTAAGTAAACACACTGGATGGTAAAAACAAACATGCAAACAAACACTGGGACAGGATAAATTATACAGATCTCTTCCCACACAGTGAGACAAAACCAGGATATTCTTAGGAGAGGATCACAAACGCACAATACCTATGTGCATCTGATCATATTAAAATAATATATGTTGAAATATACTCCAGGAAATGGAAAAATAATATATATTGAAATATACTCCAGGAAATGGAAACAAGAAATTTTTTTCATGGTGGCTGCTTTTGTTTTCTTTTGACTTGTTTGTTCGTTTATCTGTCTTTGATAGGCTAAGGAGAGGCACAGAGATGGGAGTGATACTCACCAGACATTATGTTGAAAACGAACTATATAACTTGTGGGTGGGGACAGGAAGGAAAAACTGGGAGTGAGGAAAAGGGGACATGGTTCAAAAAAATGTACTCTGACTTACGTAACTGTAACCTCTCTGTACATCACTTTTACAATAACAATAAAAATGTACAAAAAAAGGAAAAAAAGGAAAGGGTAATATGTGCATTGCATTAATAGACAAAAGAATGTAACAAATATTTGCTAACTTGCTAACTTCCCAGAGCTACAGCCTCTCCACCCCTACCCCCACATTTCTGGGGCTTGAACTCTGGGTGTGGGCACTGTCATTGAGTTTTTGAGCTCAAAGCTAGTGTTCTACCACTGGATTCACAGCTCCACTTCCAGCTCTTTTTGTAGGTTAGTGCAGACAGGAGTCTAAGAATTTCCTGCCTGGGCTAGCTTCAAACTGTGATCCTCAGAATCTCAGCCTCCTGAGTAGCTAGGATTAAAGGTGTGAGCCATTGCTGCCCGGCTGCTACTCTTATTTTTAATCCATAATGTGTTCAGCAGAAGTATAGTGTACTAAAAATAACATCATTACTATAATTATCATTAATATGTAACATAAAATACTTATCATTACAAGCTAAGAGGAAATGGGAAGAATGAAAGGTATCACAGACTGGGTATACTTTCAGAACAAACTTTAAGAGAATGCAATGTGTCAAGAGGTGGTCACCCTCAGATTGCAATGCTTTACCGACAGCCTTGCCAGAGCTGGCACGACAGATATGTGCTACAACCCTTGGCATATTTATAGACGGTTGGGTCTTACTAATTTTTGCTCCAACTGGCTTTGAACTATATCTCTCTGATTTCTACCTTGAGTAGTTGGTTTTACGAACATAAGCTACCATCCCCATCCCCATTTACCTAAAGTTAACTCCAAAGCTAGGTTTCTATGTGATACTCTAAATACTCTGTTAAATAATAAATCAAGAAGGCAGATGGTGTGAAATATAAGACATATAGATATTTAAATACTTTCACTTTTTATTAAATTGGGAACACTGGAAGTGTCTAGATTTATGAACTGTCTACTCATGGAAGGGTTTCCTCAGGAACACTTTTTCAATGTGTCTGAAAACTTTAGTTTCCAATGTGTGTTTTAGTATTTCATAGAAAACAGAAATGGCAAACCATTCAAAACACAAAATAAATAAAAAGAATGCTTAAACATTTCAGAAAGATGTTCTACTATGTGTACATACATTTGTGGGATAAGAAAACAGCAAATGCATCCTGTACTGCCGGAATAACATCAGTTCAGGCTAGGCTAAGATTCAGCAGCTTTTGCAGCAGTAAGGGAAAAGGAAGATAAACATAATGAAATGGACTCTTTAACACTTACCATCTACATGTCCATCTGCAGAGGCAATTTTATGCTTAACTTCTTTTTGTGACACCTGTTGAATATTTTCCCTTTGCTGTTTAGTTTGTTGCATACTATGACTTTTCCAGAGTTTGCGTAACTCTTCTACCTCTGTCTCTGAGTCCTGTTTTTGCTCTTTTCCTTGTTTGCCTTTGTTAACAGTTTGCTTTTGATTAAATTCTGTGGTTTCTCCACAAATTATATTTTCTTTTCCACCTTCCTCTTGGTGTAATGAATTCTCAGGATGGAAAGAATCCCGGCCTGCGTGATCTTTTATACTTGTTCTTTGTTCTTTTCGGTCTGATGCTTCCCGAATATTATCTGTATCCTCATCTTCCTTAGTGGTCATTTCAAGATTACTTAAATCAGTATCATGACATAAAGCCCCAACTTCATTTGTAGAATATCCAACATTGGATTTTAAGTGACCAGGAGTACTAGTTGACACTGATTTGGCTCTCAAACATTCTCCTTCAGTCTGATTGACAGTTTGCACAGATTCTGAAGACGCACCAGATGACTTATCTTGTCGCAGCTCATCTGAAGAGATCAGCTCCTCTCGTATAGGTGAGAGTTCTGATTCTGTGAACACATCTTCAGAGAGAGACTCCTCAGTGCTCCTTGGAGCAGTGCTGGCACTATCATTACCTGCATCACGGACTCTTGAGTCTGTTTCCTCGGTATTCATTCCTGCCATTTTCTTTGAATGGCAGAAATCCCTTCCTGATAACTGATCTATTTCTCTGTTATCAAACAAAATAAAAAATGATTAGACCTTAAATATTACAGTATTTTATTTTTCATGAACTAAATATTACATTAATATCACTGAAGTAATTTTTTAGGATGAAAAAGTACAA
This sequence comes from Dipodomys merriami, assembly GCF_024711535.1. Classification (NCBI taxonomy): domain Eukaryota; kingdom Metazoa; phylum Chordata; class Mammalia; order Rodentia; family Heteromyidae; genus Dipodomys; species Dipodomys merriami. Next base: position 324,127 of record NW_027206261.1, read on the forward strand.
ATCTTAACAGGATATAAAAATTTATTCATGAATAAATATTTAATCATGTCAATTACTTTTCAGGAAACATAAATGTAAGGTTTCCTTGTCAGTAACCTTGTATAATTTTAATCTAAAATTTACTCATTCATGGAACAGAGAAAATAAGCATACAGAAAGTTACAATTAAAAGTTTAAATCTTTAAGAATATAATGATTTATTTTATATATATAGGCTATGCTTATTTATATTCAAATAGAAATTAAACAAAAATATATGATTCTAATTCAAGGCTTATAACCAACCAGAATGGAACACAAGCAAACATATTTACAGGAAATGTCCAGGCTAATAGGAACCCATTATTTTGTTGTTGTTTTTGGTCAGTCATAGGGCTTGAACTCAGGGCCTGGGCACTGTCTCTGAGCTCAAGGCTAGCACTCTACCTCTTTGCACCACAATGCCACTTCCAGTTTTTGAATGGCTAATTAGAGATAAAAGTCGCACAGACTTTCCTTCACAGGCTGGTTTCAAACCAGGATCCTAAGATCTCAGTCTCTTGAGTAGCTAGGATTGAAGGTATGAATGCCCAGAGCCCCGCTTAATAGGAACTCTTAACAGTTCTAACAAAACTTGCTTAGGTAAAGCATTTAAATGTCAGATAAATGAATGGTTCATAATTTAATCCAGACTTCAACTGTTACGGACATTTATTTAGGGACATATTAACGTTTAAAAGTGACAGTTTATAGTTTAAATTCTGGAAAGAACTTACTTATCAATGCTATTAATTTAGAATGATGATTTTAAGTGTTTTTTTGAAAATAGAAATTGTATAAATGCAGTGGAAAATAGTATTTATGCACATAAAGAATAATTTGTAAAAATAAGATGAAAAGTTGAAAGTCAATTTTTTTCTTGTTTGACTTTCTTACTTTTTTTAAGTTTTCTGTAACAAGAATGCATACTTTTTTTTACTAGGAGGTATAAAATTGATTTAAGTATCAATTAGTTAGAGTCCAGTTCCTATCTCTGCTACCTTTGTACTGGATTCATCTTTTAGGAAAAGCAAGCATTTAATTTGTTATTTCACATGCAATAGTGTCACCTACTGGTGATTAACTCAAACTACATCCGGAGTTCTTGGACTTAGGCAGTTTTGAGAATTTTTTTACATTTAAATGGAACTTTAAGACTTCTGTAAGAGATAAAGATTACAAACCAAATAGGATATATTAAAAAGTGCTACCTATATGAGAGCTAATATGCTCAAAGGTTATTTATGCCAATGATAATGCTCACTGAAATCAACTTCCTAAGTAGTATAAGGAGAAAGTCATATCTTTAAACTCCCTTTTACCACACATGACATTATTTGAGAAAAACATCTACTTTATTTATCTGATTTAGTACAAAAATGTTTTTTTAATATATAAGACAAATAATCCTTAAGGATTATTTTGGAGGCACAGAACATATATTTGAATAAAATGCATAACCTATTCAGGTGAGACTCTAAATGATAAAATAGATATTTGAAAGGGAAGAAACACTAGAACATACATGTGGAATAGTTCCTGATTGTTCACAACAGAAGAATCCAAATATCATAACAAAAATGGTAAAGCAGGGCAGCAGAAGCTCACTAGTGAATGACTACATACTCATATACACCTGCCTCATCAATCTACCTATTCTCAATAATCTTCACTATGCAATTCATGTAATGTTCTTCCTTACTCCTTTGTAAATTACTTAGCCCATGGGCTAATTTTAAAACAGCCAATCCAACCCCGGGCCAGTGGCTCACACCTGTAATCTTAGCTACTCAGGAGGCTGAGATCTGAGAATCACAGTTCAAAGGCAGCCTGGGCAGGAAAGTCTGTGAGACTCTTATCTCCAATTAACCACCAGAAAACCGGAAGTGGCACTTTGGTTCAAGTGGTAGGTAGACAACTCGCCTTGAGCTGAAGAGCTGAGAGACAGTGCCTAGGCCCAGAGTTCAAGCCCCACAACCAACAAACAACAACAAAAACGCCAATCCCATCCTTATGAGTAAACATAGTGAACTATCAATATCAGTTAAAGTTAATACAGTTTTTAACTACTGCCAAAGTCATTAATGGAAGGTAAGGAAACTTTTCTATTACACATAAATCTTCTTTTACACTCTCGTCCTTCACAACATACTCCATTCTTTGTATACTACATCTTTTTCCCCCATGTATTTTTCATTGTTTTCTCCATTTATTTTCCTTCTGTTTCTATCTGTCCACTAATTAACTGGTCAAGTGTAAACCTTTCAAAGAATGTAACTAATCTGTATTATTATATAAATCAGTATAATGCAAGGCTAACTTTTCCTATTATTGCAACTGTTTTATGTTATCTGCATACTTTTCTAGAGGAGAGGATGAATGCAAATATATAAATCACCAAATAAATAATGTTGTTCCTCTATAACAATGCTAAGCCTCAGGCATTTTTGTGCAAGGTCTGAAAACTACCTCTGATAATTATCTAAATAATAATAAATAAATTAAATAAGTTGTACAGGCTACTTTTCAAATATCTAACAAAAAAACCCAAATGTTTAATAGCTCCTAAAATGAAAAGTAGTTATACTAAAACTAGTAACAAGGATTAGGTTAGGGTCAACTATCTAGATGGAAAATAATTGCACAGGAATATAAGTATCATTCTTACACGGGTAAGGATTCCTTTATTTTGCTATCGAAAATTTCTTTGTACATTGCAGCTGACATCACCTCTTCCATTGGACACATAATACCATAATCTTCACAGCCATTCTCTTGAACCAAAGGGTCACTTTTATGTGGATCAAACATTATATTATTTGGTGTAACTAAAAGCACACCACTGACTGTTCCCTAAAATTAGAAAAGAAAGTCACATTTAATCCTCAAATTTCAATTTCAAAAAAGATTCTAGCTAATTTTACTACTTTTCTTAGGCAATCTATTTTACTATACTGTGTGTGTGTGTGTGTTTTAAAACTACATCATTCTAATTAAAACAGCCAGTGAAAACTATCAAGTATACTGGGCACTAGTGGCTCACGTCTATATTCTCAGCAAAACATGTCCTTGTCAGAAAAGTCCAAAATAATTTGATGCTCAAGTGTAGAATACCATCTGAGCAAGCAAACTGAGGAAGCATGAGGCCATGAGTTCAAACCCCCGTACCAGCAAAATAACAATAACAATGAAAATCCAAACAATAAGTAGTTAAAATTTGCAAGCCCAGGATAATAACATACTATATCATAAGGAATCTACAGTAAAGCAAAAATGCGAAGTCCTGCATGGCATGAGCCCATATTTTACATGAATGTGCATACTTCTTCCTGTTTCTTCCTCATGACAGGTAGCAAATACAATTTTACATATACAATATAGAATCTATTAAATTAGACTCAGAAGAGAGAAAATTGGTAGGAAAAGAGATTAATTTAATTATTATAACCATTATCAAGAACACATATAACATATCAAAACTAAGATTTACACAGTAAGCAAAGAGAGGGAAAATAAGAAACCAAGTTTGTACTTACAAATGAAAAGTACAATGACTGAAATGAAAAGTATTCTAGATATAACTGATAGATTATACGTGGTAGGAAAAAGTGATTTTTTAAGACTGCAGCAACTGGAATATCTAAAATGGAAAGAGAATCAAGAACTATAAATTGTGAGATGTTAAGCAGCCAAAAATATGCTCCAAGTTTTCAAAGGTAGAAGGGATAAGAGAAAAAAATAGTTTAAGAAATATGGCCAAATGTTTCCAAATCTGATGTAAGATATAAACTCTTACAACTAAGAAGCTGAAAAAACCCAAACACAATTTACTTTTCTCAAACAAAGATAAGTAAACATTACTTTTCTTTTAAGGAAATTTTGTTTGGGGCAATCATTAGTCCCTATTTTTTTTGTTTTTGTATTGGCCTTTATCCCTAAAGAAGCTATTATGTGTTTTCTTCTTGAATGCTGTTAGGACTTTTTTTAAAAAAAAACAAAACAAAACAAAGTAATGTGGATGTGAGTTTTCCCAATAAAGCAATATTTCTAACCCCTTCCCAAATCATGGCACATTAGAATAAAATGGTTCAAAATTAGTGAAAAATACAACATTTTAGATATAATAAAAGAAATGTTTTTACAAACCAAACCAAACACGTTTCTCTTTAGAACAATGCAAATCAGAAAAGAGTAGTCTTTATAATGTTTTATAAAGAGAAAGAAAACTTTGCTAACTGAAAACTGTGTCTATAGCTACATTAACTTTCAAAAATAAAGAAAATGGCAAAGAAGTTATATAAAAATATTTGCTCATGGGAAGATGTTCATCACATGTCTTCAGGCAATTTCTAATTAAAACAATGAAAATACTGCTATAGAACTATTAGAATGGCTAAAATCTAACTTACTGCAACAAGATGTGTAACAAAAGGAATTCCCACTGCTCAAAGGACACAAAACAGTATAAGCCCTTTGGAAGACCATCTGGAGTTTCTTATTAAGTTAAAAATAATGTGAACTTATCATAGGCAGTCATGCTTCTTGATATTTAAACAAGGTGAAAACTTACATGTATACAAATGTTACAAAAATCTGTTTAAAGATTTATCCATCAAGTACCAAAATCCAAAGTGACAAATATGCCTTTTCATAGAGGAAGACGATAAACTGGTATATCCATACAGCAATTAAGATAAATGAGGCACTAAGCCATTTAAGACATGAAGCATTCTTAAACTTAACATGTTGCTAAGTGAAAGAAGCCCATCAGAAATCACACAATTAATACTGTTTGATTTCAACTAGATGATCCTCTGGAAAGAAGTTATATGGTAGAGAGATCATTAGTAACCACAGACTCAGAAAGATAAAAGGAAAAAAGGATAAAGAGAGGCTCATAGCAATTTATAAAGCAATGAAATAAATGATTCTACACAATACTAGTAGATGCTATTATGCTTTGTTTAAGCCTGTAGAATATATGACCCAAAATTAAAATTGCAGATTTATCTGAATACTAGCTCATTAATCATGACAAAAATAATAAACACATTGGGAAAACTAGGGGAAAGCGAGAGAATGTGAACTCTACTTTCAATTAAATTCTTCATCCATTTAAACTGTTCTGCAAAAAAAATCATTAATATCATTAATAAAGATCTTATTAAGGATAAGAAGAATAGAGGAAAACAAGATTTAAAAGTATTCTAGCTGGTTGCTGGTAGCTCACACCTGTAACCCTAGCTACTGAGGAGACTGATCTGAGAATCATGGTTCAAAGACAACTGGTCAGGAGAGTCCGTGAGATTCTATCTCCGTGATTCAAATGGTAAGAGTTCTAGTCTTGAGCAAAAAAAGCCAAGGGACAGCACCAAGGCAGCCTCAGAACCTGTATATACAAAAAAAAAAAAAAATAAAAAGGCTAATAGATTATTAGTTGGGCACCATTTTCTCATACCTGTAATCCTAGTTACTCAGGAGGCTGAGATCTGAGGATCACAGTTCAAAATAAACCTGGGTAAGAAAGCCTGTGAGAATTTTACATCCAACCAACCACCAAAAAGCCAGCAATGGAGCTGTGGCTCAAGTGGTAGAGTCCTAGCGTAAGTGAAAAAGCTCAAGGACATTGGCTAGCCCCTGAGGTCAAGCTCCAAGACTGGCACACACAAATAATTATTTATTCCTAGGCCTTGAACTCTTGAGACTAGGTGCTGTCCATTTTGCTAATTTTGTCTCCTTTTGCTCAAGGCTAGCATTCTACTAGTTGAGCTACAGAACCATGTCTGGTTTTTTTAGTGATTATCTCAAGAGTCTCATGGACTTTCTTGCTCAGGCTGGCTTCGAACCATGATCCTCAGATCTCAGCCTCTTGAGTTGCTAGGATACCACCAGTGCCAGTCTCCATTAACTTTTAATAAACAGTATTTATGACAATATAATTACCAAAAAGAAGAAAAATGCTTTTGTAAGACATTCAGCAAACACTGAAAGAATATATCACCTGTTGAACTGTGCTATAAATTAAAACAAAGTTTGCAGGTAAAAGGAAAACTGATACCAGTTTGAAATCTGGATCCACACAGAGGAATGAAGAGCATAGAACATGATGAGCTGGAAATCTAACAGATTTTTCCTTTACTTTTTAAAAAGTATCTTAAATTAATAATTTAAGGCAAAAATGAACAATGTACTTATACAGTAGATAAATACAAGTTATCTCTCTACTTGTGTATTACACTAAATTGGCCAAATTCAACAGTCTAAATGTAACCAGTCTAAATGTAAATATGCTTTCTGAAATACTCCAGCAACAGTAAAATAGCTGTGTCTCACTGCAATCAATTTAGTTCTATCCCATGCCTTTAACAACTGCAACAGAACACCAGATGCTAAGCTATAAGCAAGGTCTGTGCTCATTACTACTAATAATTTGTTAAAACATTCAAATGTAAATTCTCTAAGACATGATTAAAAGATTTCTCTAATGTTGCATTCAGTACCTTGCCACTGGTGATATATTTACAATTAATTTTTAGGAATTTCTCAGTAAATGCTTCTTCTTCTTCAGAAGTAGAAGATACAACTCTTGAAGGTCGAATTCCAGTAACGGTGGATGAGGGAGTTGCCTCTTTTGGAAAAACTACATCAGGATTCTTTAAAACAAAAACAGGAACATTGAAAAAAAATAAAGCTAAAGAAAATAAATACATTATTGAAACCAAATGAGTAGCTATCCTTATAAGTACTTTTCCTTTCTTACCATATTGTGGAAGTTAGCCAAAAAAATTCTTATATAAAAAGTTTAAAATTTGAGAGTCTTGTTTTCATGATGAGTAAGGATCTCAAATGTGATATGAACTCCATTTGTAGTCATTTTTGGTAAAGGGATGTATATATGAATTACATCTATTCATCTATATAATATATATATATAGTTACCTAAAAAGCATTAACATCTACATTACTTATATCTTTACCCTCCACACTGTCACTATAAATGCTTGAGCTTCTGTTAACAAAACCATTACTTCTGATAAGCCAGATATCCAACGGGTATTAAGGGGAGGAAAAAAGTAAAGAGTTTGTCTATGATTCCCAGGTAGGTATATAACAAATATATTCATTGCAGGATGATTTCAAATTTAAAGTTACAAGGAGTTTATTAATATCATTCTACAAAGGATGAGGCCCATCTCACAGTTTAACTTTTCCAGTACTATGTACCATTCTCACAGGACAGTCTACATATCTTTTCTCACAATGTTGTTAAGTAGTTAAAATGATACATACAATGACATACATATATACATATGAATATATATATGAATATATATCTATGTATGTCATTGTATATATATATATATATATATATATATACTGAGTCACACCTATCAAAACAAGAACAATTTTTAAAAATTAAAAAATAATGATCAGTGTTTCCTTCTTATTATATAGTGATAACTCTGATGATGCCACTTAAACCATTCCCAAAGCATTTTTTCTTTATTTTCAAATAGGGTCTCCTTTTACCATGGCCAGCCTGGACCTTGAGCCTACTATTTATACTTCCCAAATAGCTGGGATAACAGTCACATAGTATGTCCAGTTTTTATATTGGTTGAAATAAGTTTTCACAAACATTTCACCCAGTGGCCTTAAACTGTAATATTCTGGATACCAACTAAAAGTCACAAAGATTACATACACTTCAACTGGTTATATTTTTAATTTTAAAACAATTTACTGGGCACAGATGGCTCTTAACTGTAATTCTAGCTACTCAGGAGGATGAGATCTTAGAATTGTGGTTGAAACCTAGCTGAGGCAGGAATCATCGTAACTCTTGTCTCTTCAATTAACCAGCGAAAAAGCTGAAAGTGGCTAGTGGTAGAGCACTAGCCTTGAGTAAAAAAGGTCAGAGACAGCACATAGGCCCTGAGTTCACACCCCACAACAGCACAAAAAAGCCAGGACCTTACCAAAAAAAAGAAAAAAGAAAGAAAAAGAAAAACACAAAATACAAACCAATCTTTTCATATCTTATACACACTAACTTGTGTAACAGTTTTCATACTAGCAAGATTCTCCTGAGCTATGAAAATTATGACACTTTCTAGTGTCATAGTTCAAATGTCCCTTACTATTTAGTAAGGGACATTTTTTGATCTCATGAACCGAGATTAAAGAGAATCAAACTTTGATATAACATTGTCTGACCTAAACAATTTAATTCCCTCAAGTTAAGAGGGAATTACTTAAGAGCAGATTTTTTTATACTTTCTTTCATATAGCCTTCTAAATTATAGGGATAATCTCTAGGGCCAGGAAAAATATACATGAGGAAGGAAAGAAAGTTTCGTGCAAAATACCATGAAACAACTATGCTAAATGTGAATAAGAGCCAGGTGTTGGTAGTTCATTCACATAATCCCAGCAACTCAAGAAGCTGGAATGAGATCTGAGGACGATGGTTTGAAATCAAGACAAGGTAGAAAAGTCTGGGTAACAGGGTTCAAAAGGAAATCTACTCGTTACCTTACTTAAGTAACTGTAAACCCTCCTCCCCCATTCATCACCTTTATAATAAATACATTTTTTTAAAAAAGAAGAAAAGTCTATGAGACTCATTTCTAATTAATCAGCAAAAAGCCAGATGTGGAGGTATGAGTCAAGTGACAGAATGCCAGCCATAAAACACAGCACCTAGGACAGCACCCAGTATGAACGCGTGAGCGTGCACACACACACGCACACATGCACGCACACACACACACACACACACACACACACAGAGCATACAAGAAAAAAACAGGATTTAAATGAAATTAGATTTTAAGGGGTTATAGACTACTCCAAATCATATACAGTAACAAAACAAGATGCTTTTTAATCTTCTCATTTTCTCAAAGTACTAACTTTACACTCATCTTATTTTGTTACTAAGATGTGTGTATCACATACAAATTCATTAAGCACAACTAATTACATAAGTGGTCAATAATTTAAATGGAAATTTATTAAATTCTGCTGTATTTAAATACAGTATGTGGATCTTTTCGTTTAATTTTTACTCAGACATACATGGTATATACCACTACTCCAAGTTTTAAGGATACTTAATGCTTATTCAAACTCCATAGCGTGCCAAATGATGAGATGAAACTGAGATGCCAAAACCAATTGCCAAATGAACTGGGGAGCTTAACTACAGTAATACATGTTTCCTTTTAAATCTTCTAATAAATGCTAAATGGCCCAAGCGGGAAAAAATAACTGTAGCAGAACCATCAGAAGTTGTAGCAAACTAGCAAAAACCAACAAATTATTATTATATCTTCTCAACTATTCTAAAACAGTTGTTTAATTTTTTACTATGAATGTTGCCACCTACCATGTAAACATACTACAATATAGAAATATAAACAATTGAGCAGTGCAGATAGTTATACAGAAATATTATTTTGGAGCCTAGTAATGAATTCTAGGCAAAAATTAGATCAGATAAAATTTAAAAACTTAATGTCCAAAAGGAATATTTCTAACCGCTGCATACAATAGTTGCAAAAGTGATGACTATTGCATTAGGAAAAAGTTCAAGCCCTTTTCTACCTCTTGTGTCATTCTTTGATCTATTCCAAGTATAAAGAATTTATTCATATGACCAGTCAAACTAAAGATGACTTTGGGGCTATATTTGATAGTAGCTGAGTCACTATTGATTGAGTCACTGAGAAAGTCACAGGACTTTCTTCATCTTTCAACCACAAGTAAAAATGAAGAAACATTTTCTCTGAGAAGAAAACCTGGCCTCTTTTTCTTTTTTTTTTTTTTTGACCTTATGCCATCCAAGAATGCCAGGTTCTTTAAGGTTGAAGTACAGTTTTCCAGTCAGAAAAAAAAAATACTACTGTTTACACTTTAGGATTGACAACTCAAGCTACATTAGCCTATCATTGCAGTTTTCCTTTGTCATGTCCCAATATGCATACATCACTGAATGCCTTAGGGAAATGGTATAGTATGTGCAAAACATTATTCTGAGCCCAGTGCTGGTGGTTCGCACCTGTAATCCTACCTACTTAGGAGGCTGAGACCTGAGGATGATAGTTTGCAGCCAGACTAAACAGAAAAGTCCATGAGACTCCAACTCCAAAATAACCAGCATTTATTATTATTTTTGTTGTTGTTGTTGGTCATGGGGCTTCACCTCTAGGCCTGAATGCTGTTCCTCAGCTCTTCAGCTCAAGGCTAGCACTCTACCATTTGAGCTACAGCGCCACTTCTGGTTTTCTGGTAGTTTATTGGAGATAAGAGTTTCATGGACTTTTTCCTGCCTGGGCTGGCTTTGAACTGCAATCCTCAGATCTCAGCCTCCTGAGTATCTAGGATTATAGGCATGAGCCCCCAGTGCCCTGCTATTTGTTTGGGGTTTTTTAGTATTCTATAACATGTACTTAAAAGCTGCTTTTGCTGAAAAGCACTGACTCCTTGCTTAAGTCCACACGTTCACTGACAGGAAGAAAATACACAGGCATCCTTGCCTCCATTTTATATCTGTGTCCTATGCCCTGAGCCATTCTCTCCTGTAGTTCCTTTGTCACCACCTTGGAATCCAGGAGAGAGAGGACTGAGGATAAATGTTCTGTGATAAGCACAGAGTTACTATCTGCCAGAAAGCAATTAGACTTATTACAAGACCCCATCTACCCATCTGAGACAATGAGTTACCCAACTATCCAGCTAGGTCCAGCCTAAGACTACCTATGGCTTCTTGATCAAGTGTGTGATTGGGACTGTTTAATACCTATCAGTGCCTCTCCCACAGTACCTTTTTCTGTTTAAACTTAAATGACTTCTGGGGAAGATGAGGTGAAATGCTATCTTACCTCTTCCACATCAACTAAACTTCTTCTTTCTAACCTATGTCTAACTCACTTTTCCCATTATTAACACACTGGGGCACATGACCAGACCTGACCTACGGAACCCAGATATGTGAGCCTGGGCCCTAGAAATCCTGTGATAATTCTTTTATCGATGTACCAATCATTAAATCTGATTTCTATTCTTATCAATAAAAGGTAACAAATAGCTGGGTGCTGGTGGCTCACTCCTACAATCCTAGCTACTCAGGAGGCTGAGATCTGAGGATCGCAGTTCAAAGCCAGCTCTGGTAGGAATGTCCAAGAGACTCTTATCTCCAATTAACCATTAGAAAAACTGGAAGTGGCATTGTGGCTCAAGTCCAAGCCTGGAGCTGAAGAGCTTAGGGACAGTGCCCAGGTCCAGAGTTCAAGCCCTATGACCAACCAAGGAAAAAAAACAAAACAAAACAAACAAACAAAAAAAAACCAGATAACAAATATAATGCAAATTAAGGATTCCTAACTTAAAAATCCAAATCTGAAATTTTCTGAAATCCAAACCTTACTAAGTAATAAATACCATGAGGCCACAGTGGCCTAAAGGCAGAATACTAACTCTTAAAGACTAAAAATAGAGTACTAGAGCTTGTATGAATAACTGTGGGCAAATTAATTAGTAATATTGGTTTACCATTTGATATCCTAAACCTTGGGTGAAAGGTATCTTGTACAGTTAACAGGGAAACGTGAAAGAATTTCTCATAGGAATCTAACCACTAAATGGAGGAACTGTCTTTTAAGCAAACAAAAGTCATTATGAAAACGGAAAATTATAATTACTATTTATGTAGAAAAGGGCAAAGAAACATAAAACTCCTTTAAAATGAGTTTAATTTTTTTTAAAGCTAGCCAAGACAGAGATAAATCCCAAAGACTCTTATCTCTACTTTTAATTAACTAGGCAAGATGCTGGAAGTAGATGTCTGTTTCAAATGGTAGAGGTGGTACCATCATGGGTCTAAGTTCAAGTCCCCATACTGGCACAAAATTTTAAAAAAAACACAAGAAAACCCATGATGAACATATATACTGTGGGATGTCTCCATAGCCATCTTTGAAATGCAGGTATACTTACAGTGGTCTTATCAAATTCAGCTTCTGATGATGTTGGTGACAGAGGACTTATAGGGCTTAGAGATGGAGAGCTCTCAACACTGGAGACATATTCAGGATCAGGAACATATAAAACCTGTAAGAAAACATTCACATAAAGATTAAGAGAGGGCTGGGAAGGTGGCTCAGTGGTAGAGCACTTGCCTTGCATGCCTGAGGCCCTGGGTTCGATTCCTCAGCACCACATAAGCTAAAAGAAGAAAGCCAGAAGTGGTGCTGTGGCTCAAGTAGTAGAGTGCTAGCCTTGAGCTGAAGAGCTGAGGTACAGTGCCCAGGCCCAGAGTTCAGGCCCCACGACTGGATCCCCCCCCCAAAGAAAAAGATTAAGAGAAACTGAAATGGTAATATTCAGATAATGTTCTATGAGCAAGCACCATTAACAATAATTTTTAACAATAAAGAGAAATAAGTAAAAAATATTCATATTATAACAATATATATGAACATAACAGGTCTGACAAAGTAAATTTTAAATTGATGCAGACAGATGAAATAAGAAATAAAGAATGATAAACAAGTGTTCACCTTAAAGGAAATTTGGCAATAGCTAATGAAATTTAAATTGTACATATATCTTTCATCCATATTACTTCTAGGAATTCTCCCTAGTGAAATACCTATTGATAGATACATACATACATATGCACAAGTGTTAACCATAGCAAAGTTAACATTACCAAGAAAGTTAAAAACAGCCTAAAGATTGTGACTACAGCTATAAACTATATCAATAAAATGAATCACTATGTACAGATGAGATTGGGAGAGCTAGGCATGTTAGCATATACCTGCAATACCAGCACTTAGCAGGCTGAGGGAGGAGAGCTTGAGTTTGAGGCAAGCCTAGAATATGTGAGTTTGAAAACAGCCTGAACTATACTATACCTCAAACACTGCAACCTCAAAAAGTAAGAAGACAGAAAATGGCTGAGCTAGTGCTGTGCTTAAATAGAACATTTTTCAAGAATCAATGTTAAATTTAAAACAAAAAAAGTAAAATATTTAACCCCAAAGGAGAAAGACATGAATGTGCTTGAAAGTACATGTGAGGTGGGAAAGAAAATGAACAGTGTGGAATACTTGAAACTTTAGTCAATTTACATGGACTGCTTTGAATATTTAAAAAAATTCTTTAAAGATATACTTGAAAAGGCAATTATTTAAATTATGTATTAAACAGGAAATTCATAGATATAATGATACTTTTTCTTGCAGAGCCAACATGATTTATTCAAAGCATACAAAAATTATTATTCTCAAATTTTCTACATTAATAACCATGTGCAAGGAATACTTTCTACTTAATGATTCTGAACACCAACTCAATTAAATAACAATACCTGTCCAGTAACGACTGCTCGGGAGAATAACTTATTTAGTTGAACAAGTTCATTGGGCGTTGTATCGTACTTCAGGGCTATGCTATTCAAAGAATCCCTTGATTCAACCTGTTCCAAAGAAAAAAGTAAGTTATTTTATTTTTGTAAACCAGAAAAACTATCCAAAATGTTTATTGATTATTACTATGGGTGGGGCAGCAGGAGAGTCTGAACTCCATTAAATACAACTGAGCTCTTCTCTTCCTCATGCCATCTGTGTAAATTCCTTCATTTATACAATATGGTATCTTAACTGAGATAATATAAAATCTCTCTGAAGGGCTAGGGGTATTGGCTCATGTGGTAAAATGCTTGCCTATCTAAAGAGGGATAACTCTGAGTTCAACCCCTGGTGCCACCAAAAAAAAAACCCTAAAAACCTCTTTAAAACAAAGTTTATAGAACTATCTATACCAACTACTCTCCTACTACCAACCACAAGTTTTATTCTCACAGTGCCTACTAAATAGAAGGATTATGTTAACCATAAACACCAATATAGTTATAAAAGCAAGAGAATTTGACTGCTTAAGCAGTTGCGGCAACAGCTGCAGGAATAATGAGATAAGAATAGAGAAACATCAATAGAGTATCAGGGCAGTTATGTCTAATCAGGAGGCAGACAACAGTAGGATAGCAGTTCAAGGCCAACCTGGAAAAATGGTTAGTAAGACCCCATCTCAACAAATAAGCCAAGGCAGTGGTGGTTCATAATTGTAATCCCAGGTATGTGGGAGAGCACAGTTATACCATCATGACGAAAATATGAGATGCTATCCAAAAATTTACCAAAGCAAATAAACAGGCTTGGGAGTATAGATCAAACAGTAGAGCCCTTCCTAGTAAAAAAGGTCCTGAGTTTAAACCTCAGTGTCACCCAAAAAGAACCTAAGAACCCAGAACCCAAGAAACAGCAAAATAAAAATAACAGCAAACTGATGTGATAAAATTATATATTATATAGATATCTATTATTTATCTTATATAAAATATAGATTAAAGTATAAGATACAACTAAGACTCAAAAAAAGATTATTGAATGGAGTTGTGAAAGTAAAGGCAAGTCGGAAGCAAAGATAAGAAAGTGATGCTGACTCTAAATAAAGTTTCAACAGAATGAAGAACAGAATGAATGGGTAAGAAAAGGAGATCAAACATTATGAAAGAATGGGAGAAGGAGCATCATTATTTTACAAGCTATGATTTGTCATGAATTGATAATCAGAAATGCAAACAGTGGCTGTGAATGTAGCTTAGTAGTAAAGTGCCTGCCTGGCATGTGCGAAAAGCCCTGGTTTTGATTCCTCAGTACCATATAAACAGAAAGAACAGGAAGTAGTGCTGTGGCTCAAGTAGTAGAGTGCTAGCCTTGAGCTGAAGAAGCTCAGGAACAGTACCCATGCTCTGAGTGCAAGCCCCAGGACTGGCAAAAAAGAAGAAAGAAGAAGACAGAAGACGAAGATGAAGAAGAAGAGAGCGAGAGAGGAAGGAAGGAAGGAAGGAAGGAAGGGAGGGAGGGAGGGCGGGAAACAAAATAAACATCAGTGGAAAAGTAAAAAGAAATACAAAGTACTCACATCTGAAATCGATGACAAAATCAAAAAGAATAGCAAGAACAGGAAGACAATGAGGACAACACAATGAAGCATGATAGAAGAGTGTAAGATAATTAATTTCAACAACCTAAAAGAATTAATTTCAAGGAGAGAGAGAGAGAGAGAGAGGGAGAACACATAGCAGGAGAGGACAGCACTGAAGTTTTCCAGAAGTTATGAATGATATGATTCCTCAGAAAGAAACCAAACAAACAGGATAGAGTATTTCTAAAGCTAGATTTTGTTTAATAGAAATAAAATGAAAATTAATATTTAAAAAATCTGCAGACATATAAAGACAATAAGGAAAAGTTTCAATCTAAGCAATAAAAATAGGGCTGCCTAGAAATGAACTAAAATAAAAGGAAAACAGGAAGAAATGAGACAGTGTGCTACCAACTTACTGAGAGAAAGATAACTGTTAGCTTACAAATCTAGACAACTAAACTATGAGCAATGAGGTGGAAATGAAGCTTTTAGAGATACTAATCCTCAATGAAAGAGTTATTACAACACCTCAAATGGAGACAGGTAAAACTGGGAAAAACAGATGATAAATAGGAAGCAACAAGAAGAAAAGGCTTAGGTTTGATAACTGAAAAAGTGTTTTGAGTACAAAGGTGCATTGGAGTAAAAAGAAAAATAATTTTACTGATTTCAGAATTTAACATATACTAGAATATATATATACATGTATAAAGATAACTGCACATGTGTACATATGTAAATATATACACACACATTTTATACATATGTATGCTTTTAACTTTAAGGCTACTTGAAATACAATGATTACTTATACTCTACAAGTGTTCTGGAAATACTTTTAAGTTAGAGCATAAATATTTTAAGGATGTTCTTTTCTTTATTTTCCAAATAGGGTCTAGCTACATTTTTCTGGGTTGACCTGAAACTTCTAGGCTTGAGCAACCCTGTCTCATTCTTCAGAATAGCTGGAACTTCAGATGAGCAGCAAAATGTCTAGTTTGGATCTCAAATACTTAAAAAGAAACAAACTTGGGGCATAATGTATAAAACATTTTATTTTAAGAGACATTAGGGGGCAGGGTGTTGATAGTGCATGCCTACAATGTCAGCAACTTGGGAGGCAGAAATTGGGAGGATCAAGTTCAGATTAGCCTTGGCAAAGACCAAGGCTCCAAGTTAGGAAGACCTCATCTCAACTAATACTGATCAGCAATTCAGGAAGTAAAAATAGAAGGAGTATAATCTAGGCAAGCCTAGGCCAAAACATAAGACCCTTGTCAAAAAACAAAGCAGAAAAGGCTGGGAGCATGGCTCAAGTGGTACAGCTCCTTCTGAGCTAAGTACAAGTTATTGAGTTCAAACTCTGGTACTGAGAAAAAAAAGGAAAAAATAGTGAAATATATGCTGACTTAAATATCAAATATAGGGAATCTAGCAATATAGGGAAATATATGCCAACTTAAATACCAAAATTATGTTATATTAAAAATTGTATATGAATATGTTACAGACTAGTAAGTATGGGGTATAAAACAATATGGGGGTTATGTTGATGGTTCTTGTTGTAATACATAAGCCCCTGAGCCCAAACTTGAGGGCTCATTTAGGGTTTTGTGTGTCCTTTGGGATTTTCTTGTTGTTGTTGTTGTTGTTATTGTTTTACTTTGTTTTGGTACTGTTTTCTCCATTTACAACCAAATCAGTCTCATGATGTTTTCAAAACTTTTACTGATGTCAAATGGAGGAAAAGAACAGGAAGAAAAAATTTTTTACCAAGTAATACAATTTTAAAAACTAAGCTGTTTAAATGATGCTTTTTTTTAACCTGTCTGTTTAACCTGTCTGTTCCTCACTGCTCCCCCCGCCACCCCCCAAAAAAGTGGAACACTCCCAGGGAGAAAAGGAAGGTTCCACAGGCTCCTTTATTCAGAAGGAGAAGTGCTAAGCCCTGGATTCAGTAACCCCTCTCCCCACCTGAATTCTCCCATGATTCCCAGTTGGTTGCTCCCAAGGTGAAAACACATCCTTTTAACAATTTTGAGGATCAATCCCTTCAAGGAGTTCATGTCAGTATTGTATTTATGGTTTTACAATAAAACGACCTTTAGGAAAAACAACAACAACAAAAAAAAACAGTATCTTACTTCCTTTTAGAAATTATTTTAATAATCTATCATGTGGAAAAAATGAAAAAAAGTCTCAACAGAGAAGTGCTAAAAGATGTTTATAACAGTTCTGGTGAATACTTGATTTTTCAAAGGTCATTTATGACATTAGAAAAATATTCTTCAGTTTTCCATTAATCTTCCCCAAAGGATAATGGTTTTACAAATTAGTTTTGTTACAGACAGCACAGTTTACTGAACTATAAGGAAAGAATGATAAATTTCTAAAATCAAACCAACAAACTATAATTTTTACTAATCATGGTACATGTGAAAGCCATTGATCTATATATCCTATGTGTTTATGAGCATGAAAATAAATCTTATTCTTACAACTTATTCCTTATTCTTATTCCTTCAGTTTAGCAGACACTAAGTAATAAATCATTATATAAATATTTGGCTATTTAACCTTATCTTTTCAACTCTATAGGCTCAGTTTAGGCTCAGTTTTTCTTTTGATAGCTATAAATTTAATTCTATCTTATAATATACAGTTCCTATCCTTCTATAAACACTTCTATCTCAAACTAACAATTATACAATATGTAAAAATAACCTAATATTTTAATTTACTGTTCAACTTTAAGGATGCATGGTTAGTAATTAAAATTCACATAAGAGCTCATGGCAAAACAAATGTTAATGTTCAAAATGGCATTTTATTTTATTTTCTCTGTGTGTGTGGCGGGGGGGATGCGGTACGGGGCATCATACTCTTGTGCACTGCTCTTTTGTTCTGGGCTGGTGTTTTATCCCTTAGCCACACACAACTCCAACTCTGTTTTTTTTAATGAGTACTTCAGATAAGAGTCTAGAAGATCTGTCTGCCCAAGCTGGCTTCAAACCAGGATCCTCCAATCTCAGCTTCCTGATTAGTTAGAATTATAGGGATGAGCCTCCAACACCTGGCTAAAATTGCTATTTTTCTTCTTAATATAGTTGTAATGTTAGAAAACAGGAAATAAAATTAAACTAACTTAAAATAAATTACATGTTAACATTAAGTAAATAACCTAATAAACCAAATTCAAATTCTCAAAATAACCTGAAGTAAACAAAATTGCAGTAGAGAGGTTTGAGATTGTGCTAACAATGTAAAAGTAAGCTCCATTTTCACAGCTGGAGAAACTTAGTTGTCAACTTATCTTTTAACTATCATATCTGCCAATATACTGATTCTGTATGTGAGATCATAAGGAAGATCACATTTCTTAAGAAGCATATTTTCCCCTAAAATCCTAATCTAATAAAATTATTGTAGGGGCTGGGAAGGTGGCTCAGTGGTAGAGCGCTTGACTTGCATGCCTGAGGACCTGGGTTCAATTCCTCAGCACCACATAAGCAAAAAGAAAAAAGCCGGAAGTGGCACTGTGGCTCAAGTGGCAGAGCGCTAGCCTTGAGCTGAAGAACTGAGGGACAGCGTCCAAGCCCAGAGTTCAGGCCCCACAACCAGAACCCCCCCAAAAAAATAATAAAATAAAATAAAATTATTGTAGTCTAAAATCTTTGAACTTCAAGTAAACCATCAGCAATATCAATTAAATTTGCTGAAATGACTATCTTTGTAGCTCACTGTAGTTTCTTATTAGGGAAAAAATGCTAAAATGTAATTAAGAATTTAGAAATTATTATTAAATAAGTTATTTTATTTTATTAAAAAAGACAATTTACAATCCTCGCTTTATTCTGTAACAAGCAGAAAATATCTTAAGGCAATTACACAAATAATTTGCTTTCCCAAAAGCAAATAACTTACAGTATACTCAATAGTCCCTTTAGGTTTCTGAAAAGACATCCGTCTCCCATCTTTCTTGTCTAAGGTCTTCTTTTGTCCAGTGTCTGAAAAAAAAAATGAGAGAAAATTTCTATTAAATTCATTTTCCTCTCAAAGCAATGCCAAAGATTAAATAGCACTTACTGGGCTCTGATATTTGATTATGAGGGGGAAAAAATCATCTGACCAACTATCAAAAAAAGGTACATATTTCCTTGCTTGCTTTTGTGGCTGAGCAATATGAACTACGGTAAAAAACAGAAAGTCAATTCAAAATATATACTGTCAACAGAAAGGAAGTTATTAAATATTAATATATAGACCATTTCTTTTTATATATTCAACCTTATTATAATACACTATATTTGAAAATGTATTTTAAATATGTAGTAAAGGTATGTATTATTTTTAACTAAATAATGTCTGTAGTGATACTACTAATCCACACAAGAGAAAAACTTATCTACTTTGACTCATATGTATAGTCTTTTTGTATATCATCATTACGTAAAAGGGATTATCAATAAATTATCTTCCATTAGATACCATTAGGTATATTTTCTTTTTTCTTTTTTGGGTCCGGTTGTGGGGCCTGAACTCTGGGCCTGGGCGCAGTCCCTCAGCTCTTTAGCTCAAGGCTAGCGCTCTTCCACTTGAGCCACAGTGCCACTTCTGGCTTTTTTCTTTTTGCTTAAGTGGTGCTGAGAAATCAAACCCAGGGCCTCATGCATGCAAGGCAAGCGCTCTACCACTGAGCCACCTTCCCAGCCCCAGGTATATTTTCATATATAAGTATTTTTATGCATTAAACTTGAGAGCATGTGTTTATCAACATATTTTACTTGAGTATCAGCAAAAGTAAGCTACTTGTTTCAAGTTTAATTTTTTACTACTGTTAAATCTCATGTTCTTCCTATAGTCATGGCACTGAAATAAAACACAAGTTAATTCATTCAAAAATGATTAAAATGTCTGGGCACTGGTGGCTCACACCTGTAATCTTAGCTGTTTAGGAAGCTGAGATCTGAGGATAATAGTTTGAAGTCAGAACACATAAACTCCCTGATTCTTATCTCCAAGTAAGCATCAAAAAAAATGCCAGAAGTGGAGTTGAATTAGTTGGAAAACTCTATCTTAAAATATTCCTGATCAGGGATTAGGAATATGGCTTAGTATAGAGTGCTTGCTTAGCATGTATGAAGCCCTGGGTTTGATCCCTCAGTACCACCTAAACAGGAAAAGCCAGAAGTGGCACTGTGACTCAAGTGGTAGAGTGCTAGCCTTGAGCCCAGAGAGGCTCAGAGACAGTGCCCAGGCCCTGAGTTTAAGCCCCAGGACCAGCAAAAAAGAAAAAAAAATTCCTGATCACCCAGTTCAAACCAAGTCTTTATTAATTTCACTGCATCTTCACATCTCTTCATTACATTTAGAACAGTTATGTTTTTTTTTAAAAGTAGTATCTGTAAACTCTGAAACATGGCCTTGTCTTGTTCTTCTAAAATAAAGATATATTACTTCTACTTTTCTGATTCAAGTTACAGTGAAATACTGGACAAAATATTTCCAATCTTTCACTCGCTTTGACACTTTATCCATAATCAAAAGAAAAACAAACCTCTCCAAGTTTTCCTCAGCTGAACTCTAAATTTATCCTCCTTTAAATATTACCCTATCCTTCTGTTCAGCTGAGCCTTTAAAACAATCCACTTTTACAGTCTACTCCATTACCTTCTATTGATTCTACAAGTGCACTGAAGTCAGCACTCTTCACCAATTCACTATACCTGCTTTGAAACAAAGTGGTATATTTGGTTGGTTTTTTTCAACTTTTATTTTCTTAATCTCTACAGGCATCCAACTAATTATTTCTGCATTCTCTTCTTTTCCTTTATTAGGAATAATCTCACATTCCTCGATCTCCTAATCATTAATGTTTCCCTTTAGTATCCCTTTCCTCCATCTAGCCCTTAAAGGTCACAATATGCACACAAGGGCTTGTAGTTTGGTGGCTTGAACCATTAGAGCCTTCTTCTTGGAAAATGTATTCCAAGGCCAACAATATTGTATCACCTAGAAAATGGTTGTGAATGCATGGTCTTAGGCTTTACTCCAGACCTCATGATTGATTTGCATGTTTGATAGCTTCAGAAATACTATTAATGTAGCTTTAAGGGGATCAAACTTAATAGACTGAATTATTGATAGAAAAAAATGTATTTCTCTAAGTAACTCCCTATTTATTAACTGCTAGTTAACACTAGCAGTTTACAAATGTCTGTCAGACTATATTAAATATCCTGAGGAATATAAAATACATTTCTTTATTCCACTGATGTGAGATACCCATGACTTGCTTTGTCCAGTAGAACAAGAAATGATATTTGTCTTCCAAGTACAACTAGTCAGAGCCTGTATTTTATTAGCGTTTTCTTTCTACTAGCTCAACCAAGGCCATAGATATTCCATATAGGAATTGTTTTAAACACTAGAAGAAAAATATAATTCCTAAAATATGATTCCACATGTGTTTATATGCAGATATACAAATCTGTTCCCATTTCTGCTGTTTAAGTTATTGTTCATGTAATATAAAAAATAATTATCTAACAACTCATGTATAGAAAACAAATCACCTGCTAAAAGACAAAACAGTCTACTTTATTCAAAGCCACAAAATTTAAACTTTGCCAATTGTTTCAAAATAAAAACTCCCAAAGAGCACATGAGAAAAGGGCTGATATTACAAAAAAATGAAAACTGTGAAAGTTACAAACATGAAAATTGTCAAAATAATGAGTAAATATCAGAATGTGAGGAGAAAGTTAGAAAAAAACTGGTAATGTCATACCAAAGAATTGTGTGTATTTCCTATCTATAGCTAAGATTTTTTAGAATGTTTCTATTAGCTTTAAATAGTTGTACAAAGGAGTTGTCATTCAACAAAGCTTATGAATACAGTGTTTATGAATACACTGTTTCGTAACCAATGTCTCTTTCCTCTTTCAACATTCTCACTCATCCATCCCTTTCCAACCTACCCTTCCCTCACTTTTCTTAATTTATAGGTTATGTATTTAATGGTGTTTCAAGCATAGCTTTTGAGGGCAGGCAGGATGGCACAGGCCTATAAACCCAGCTACTCAGGATGGAAAATTCAGCAGGATCACAGTCTGAGGCCAGCGTAGGGAAAAGGAGACTCCATCAAATAAAATAAGCCAGGTATATGCAGACGCATGCCTATAATCTCAGTTATATCAGAGGTTACAGCAGAGGATTACAGTCTGATGCTGGCCTAGGCAGATAGCATGAGACCCTACTTAAAAAGTAGCTACAATACTGTATATAACTATGAAACTGCCACAGTAAAACCCACATAGTATAACTAATATATGAAAAATTGCTTGGGATGTGGTTCAAGTGCTATAACATAAAACCCAGAGTTAAAAGTCTAATACTGTTGTAAAAACTTAAAAAAATTAGAAATTGGAATCTCTACTTATTAAAACCATATGTTATTATGATAGTTGTTTTCTATATTACAGATTTTTTTTCTATTTATTCTTCTCCCTCTTTCCCTTTCCCTCCCTCTCTCTCTTTTACTTTGTACTGGTACTGGGGCTTGAACTCAGGGCCTTGAGCTCTTAATCCAATTTTTGAATCACTGCTGGTGCTCTACCACACCTCTAGTTCTGATTTCTTGCTGGCTAGTTGAAGTCTATCAGATTTGTCTGCTCAGGTGAGCTTTGAACCTGGATCATCAGATCTCAGCCTTCTAGATAGGTAAGGATATAGGCATGAGTCACTGGTTTGTTTTATAATCAATACAAGAAATAGTTGTTTCTGTAGGCTTGCATAAATAATAGGATTGACTTGATGTTAGGGACACTGTGATTTATGTCAGATTCACATATTTGTTTTCATTGCCTGCTAGAAAACAAAAGCAATGTTTGGTATTTATCATGTTCATATGAATTTTAAAAAGATTCTACTTTTCTGTATTAGAGATGAATATATATATATATATATACATATATATATATATGAAGAACAATCTTGAGATTGGTATTCTTGTTGATCATTTAATTTCATTATGGGAAATAAGGAAACCAAGATATGGAATACTACTATAGGTTATTCTTACACATCAGGACTATTATTAAATAAAACAGCATTTAATTTGAATAGAAAAACTATAACCATTGAATACAATTGTTCATTGAATAAAACTTATTGAGTCTTGCTGGGAGACCATGGCTTATGCCTATAATCCTAGCTGCTACACAGGAGATGGAAATCTAACGTTCCTGGTTCAAAGCCAGTGTGGGCAGAAAAGTCCTTCAGCAAAATGCTAAGTGAGAGTGCACATAGACTTTGAGTTCAAATCCCAAGTACCATCATACACACACACACACACACACACACACACTCAAAAACTATTGTGTCACCTAGTGAAGCTTGTTGGTGAACATAAAAGGAGCTTTTACAAAGTGCCATCTCCCAACCACAGTTTCATTTTCCATGGTTTTAGTTATCCAGAGTAATTATGGTCAGAAAATATTAAATAAAAAGCTCTAGAACTAATGTTCTATATTTCATGCCAATCTCCATATGAAGAAAATTACATCATCCTTTTCCCTCCTGCCACATACATGCATAACGTTTGTTCAGTGGTGTATCCACAATGCATTCAGTAACCACCCATTAGTTATCATTTAGACCTGTATAGGTTTTCAGACTAACTGTTCATGGTTATAGCTTTGTATTCGAATTAAACTCTAATTTATTTAACAATGGTCCTAAAGTAGTAGTATTCCACATCTTGGGAATTTTTTTCCAGAAAAAAAATGAACTAGCAACAAGAGTATCAACCTCAGGTTTCTTCTTCAGGTACATACATTCATCTATAGATTTTTCCTGTTGTAAAGTGAAGTAGAATCACAGAATTTTAATGAATTTATGATTCAAAGCCAACTCAGTAAATTACAATTATTTGTTTTGTTCTTAGATTAAGCACTTTGAAGGCTATATAAACCTTTCAAATTTATCTCTGTATACCTCCACAGCCACAAATATGAAAATAAAATATTTTAACAGGTTAAAAGACAAGCAAAGGTATTCAGCTAAAAGAAAAACCTATTTCAAATTTAAATTTCCAAAACCAAAGATGACTCAAGAATCATCACTGAGGAGGTCTTTCATTACATGGAAAATAATTCAGTGATAAAAATTTAATGTTCTTATTTCATTTCATTTTTCATAAAATATTTAAACATTCGCATAGAACACATATATATTATGAAACATAATAGCTTCATGGCCAGTTCAACAAGTTGCAAAAGTCTATGCTGGCATTCAAAGATGCTAAAAGGCACACATCCACAGTTCAATGATTACTGAGGTCACTGAGGGCGTGTGTACACGCGCGCGCATGTGTGTGTATGTGTACAATGCTTCTATCACTATTCCATTCACCATGACTTTCCTACCACCAAGGGGCAAAGGAGGAGGAGGAGGAAGGAAAATTAAGCAGTTTTAACTCTTGTCATGACTTAACATCACAGAAATTATTCAGGACTGGCTTGGCAGGAATCTGTGAGAGCTCAGCCACGGCCCTCTTAAACCTGGGAAGGGAACTGGAGTATGGAATGATGAAGTGGAGCCTTAAATTGAATGAGATTGAAATTTTAAAATAAAAAGACTGAGTCTTAAATAACTGAAATATACTTTACTTTTTTTTATTTGCCAAAAGGAAACAAAGTTAAAGAAGGCAAGCTGTTTAAAGGATCTTGTCACCAACTGGGAAAATAGAATTGATGTATCAGTGCCGTTTTGGCAAAAAAAAAAAAAAAGTTTTATGTTTATATTACAGTAATTTAAGACTCTCAAATAAGTGAAAGCTATTGATTTATAGTTATTTTTATTACCATACAATCTAATAAAGTGATTACAGGCTATACAATATGGGCTATGGGTCATATCACTAAAGAACAACACCTGAAGTACAAATTTTTTTTCTACAGGAAATAAAAACACTGTTTCTTCTGCCACTGTTAGGAAGTATGGCCATGTTGTGATAACCTTCTTACTTTGTCTAAATCTTGTGGTTTTTTTGAGGAGTTATACTGTTTGAGGCAGGAAACAGAAAAATTGCTAAGAGGAAGAGCTGCCACCTAGAAGCTCACAGTAATGTCTAACAAATGGCTTTGTATACAAAGAATAAAATCAGAAACAACTGATCAAAGTTTTAGATGATCTGCTTTTACCACTTGATGATAAAACTATTTTATCAACCTTCTTATTGAGAATGAAATGCTAAAGGACAAGAAACCAACAGAATGCAGCCCATTTGACAAGTGTGTAGTGTCTGGAATCATATAGTGCCACAACTCACAGAACTTTTTCAAGAATTTAAGGATGACAGGAAACTTTGCTGCTGCCATTTAAAAAAAAAAGAAAGAAGAGTAATCATAGCAGAAAGGGCAGAAGAAATCCTTCAAGCAGACTGGATGCAAGGAACACCCAATAGCAAAAACCCACCCAAAGCTAGTTGCAAAGAACAATATCTCATCTTACACACAGGCTTAAAAAGAGCCATGTTTTATTTGTATATATACATGATGCCTCTCAAATCAAGAAAACTTGGGGAACGTATGTATACTCTAACTACTGATTACTAAGGCCCTTATTCATTTAACTCCATTTGGAACTCTGTACTGTAACTTCATAGAGACACCTGTTTTTCCTTGGTATTTTCTAACTTTCACCCATCATTTTTACTAGTTCTGCTCCAAGTGAAAAAGTTCTAGAACTGAAATTTTAAGATTATCCAAGTCAACCTTTTACAAAGGAGGAAACATAAGCCCAGGAGAGTAACTTGTCCAAATTTTTCCAAGCAAGTAAGTAAGGATGTACCCTCACATTTGACTATGGTCTGACTTCTATGACATCACAAGACCTCTCTGATCTGTCAGAGATGGAGGGGCATCTTGGATATTAAAAAGAACGTACAACGAATTCACAAGGCACCTCCAACAGAAGAGGAATTTGTATGACTTTTGAAGCTGAACTTCTGAAAGAAAACCTAGATATGTGCCCCATAAATTTTAGTGAATGAAGGACACACACACACACACACACACACACACACATATATTATCAATATATGTTCCTTTCTAGTTATGCTATTCTATATATTTTCAACTTCCTTCATCTGAAGGTTGGGTACTTATCAACTGCTTTCAAAGAGGCACCTGAAATCTCACATTAAGAATCCGTTATCCAAGCACTTCAAAAGTTCCATTCCTTATTCCTGGCTCCACCTTTAGAAGGATTTTGCGTCTGGTTAAAAGATCTTTACAGTAAGAAACAAAAGCTACTCTTCCCCCATTCATGTTCTAATTACACAAAAATTCAAAAGAAATTAGATTTTTTTTTTCTCCACAGCGTGTTACATGCCTACCTACACAGATCAACAGATGGTTTAAAAGTTTTACAGCTTCAAAGCAACTGCCAGGATTGGAGGGTCAAAGACACGTTACGTGTTTTCGTGCTTTTGCCATGTTTGAACACCCGTATTGACTTCCTGACTTGCACGACACCGCCCCCCCCATGCATTTTCTAAAGCCAGCAATGGAAATAAAAAAAAAAAAAATGAGTTGGAGACTGAAACATTCACGTGGAGAAATCAATAGGAAGCCATCGGTCGGCTCTACAGACCCACCGATCACCAACACCGATCCGGCAGGAAGGACTTGAGTTCTAAAAAGTAGAAAGCTACTTGGGATGAAAGGAAACACAACGCTCAGTATCGATCCACGGTGACGGGGGGCGGGGAGTTTCTAGGTTCTATCACATCTAAAGAAGAAGGGCGGTGAACAATAACGACAGTAACTGTATATACACATAGAGGCGATCATAGAGATGGTCAGCCACGCCGCCTTTCAAAGCACGCGACGCGGAACGCAGCCGGGTGCGGGGGAAGCGCGTCCCGGGGCGCAGACGACTCGGCTTCTCAACGCCAACAGTCGGCCCGCAGGACCGCTCGGGCCGCGTCTCCGGACGTCACCGAGGCCGGGAGGCCACCCACTCCAAACGTCTGGCGGGGATTTACCGCCCGCCGGCCCGGGCCAGGTGAGGAAAGCAGGAAGGGCCGGGCAGGAAGAGTCACACACGCCGCCCCGAGTCTTCCGTCCCCGCAGCCCGCCCCGCCTCCGCCCGCCGCGCCGTCCCCGGGCCGCGGCGCACCCACCTCGCATACCGGCCCCGCACCAGGCCGCGCCCCCGCCGCGGTCGCCGCCCCCCCCCGCCCGCCCCGGCCCCCGGCCCGCGCCGGCCGGCCGCGCGGGACCCCACCCCCACCCCCAGGAAAGGTGCGCTCACCAGGTCCCTCCGGGCTGGACGGCTCCGGGGGCCGGTGGGCCGGGGACCCGCACCCGGGGTCCCCCGGGGCGGGCTCCCTCAGGTAGTCCTCGAAGCGCACCTGCCGGGCTTCGCCGCCACCCCCGAACCCCCACAGGCGGTTGGCGGTGCCCCGCAGGAGGCGCCCGCTCTTCCCCGTGAACGTGGTCAGGTAGTCCATGCTTCCGCGGGGAAGGCCGCGGGGCCCGCGCCGGGGCCCGGGACGTCGACGGTTCCGGCGGCCGCGGCGCCCACCCACGCGCCCATGCACTTCCCGACCAACCACCCTGGGGGCGGCGGCTCCGCGCTCGGCGGCGCCGGGCGGGCGGGGCGCGGGGGGGGGGGGACACTGGACGCCGGGCGGGGCGGGGGCGGGGGAGAAGGGAGAGCAAAGTTTTACAAAGTTGTTGTCAGTCCTCCACGCACCGAGTCCGGTGCCTCGCTTGGAAAGCAGTCCTCCTAGCGGTCCCCGGTGCCAAGCAAGCCCAGCTTCGAGAACAAAAAACTCGGTATTTTCAAAAGAGAGAGAAGAAAATCTCCTCGGGTTCTCAGCGGGCTCCCCCCCCCCCCGCCCCGCTGAAGTGGAACAGGCCCGCCCCGCCCCGCCCCTCCCGCCCCGCCCCGGCACCGGCCCGGCCCAGCCCCGACCGGACTTTCAGGACTGCCCAGCCTCCCACGGGCGCCGCAAACCCGGGCTGTGAAAACTGGCCTCGGGGGTGATCTCCGCTGGAGCTGCGTGGTGTTCCTGAGCCAGTTAAAAAGCTGTGTCTGCGCGCGCGCGCGTGGGAAGGGGAAGCGAGGAGGAGCACCAGCCACACACAACTTTTTCGCAGTTTACAGTTTCTCCTGGAAGAGCCAACAGCTACTTTAGGACTGCGATCGCAATTAGAATACGGCCTGAGCAGGCGTGTTTAAAGTCCATTGGGAGATGGTAAACTGACACTACCATTGGACTGGCCAGTGGATCCAGTCCACTAGGGCATGGTAATCAAAGGGCTTTAGTGTCTGTCTTTTAGGAAAAGAGAAACTGCACAGAAAAAGCAACGCCGTGAGAGAGAACCCTGGCTCTGACAGACGTGTGTTACATGGTTTTGCTTCCTGGGACATCCAATTATTTCCTTCCTTTCATACTTTAAAGCTCTTTTAGGTCCCCTCCCCAATCCCCTCCCCTCCCCCTTTAAAGAACAAGTTTGAGTTAGGAAGTTGATTTGCTAACCATTCTCCACTTAATGGACTCCAGCAACTGGAGAACAGGAGCTATTTGCCCAGCTACTGAAGTACTGGAGATTATTCCTCATGGGTCCTCTGCCCTTTGGTCAATTTTTTCAAATCATTTGACTGGTCTTTTTCAACACATTTTCAGGTTAAATTCTTACTTGGTTGGATAAACTTCATTTGAACATCAGCATCATCCTAATACCTGGTTAAAAATACAGGACGTCTGGGCTGCATTCCCAGATAAACAAGGAAGAGGCGTTTACTTTCAGTGTTTATGATGAAAGCCGCCCAGGAAAACTGTCTATCAAGCAAGCTTGTGAGAGTTCAAACATATTGCTTCAAAGGGGGGAGGGGGAAAAAAGGGGAGAGGAAGGAAGGAGAAAGGGGGAGTATCTGATACCTTCTGTTAAGCCCTCACTCAGGGCCTGTATAATGGATATGATATTGGTGGTCACTCTCCAAATTCATACATTGAAATCCTAACACCCCATGCCTACCTCAACATGATGATATTTGGCGGTAGGATGTTTGGGAGGTGATTAGACCATGATTGTGAATCCCTCCTGAGTGAGTTCATGCCCTTGTGAAAGTGACCCCAGAAGAGCTCCCAGACCTTTCTGTAGACTATTCTGCCACCTTCAAGAGAAACCTCTCGCTAGAACCTGACCTTACCAAGACACTGAACTCAGATTTTTAGACTCCAGAAATAAATGTTGAGAAATAAATTTCCTGTTGTTTATAAGCCACCCCATCTATGGTATTTTATTATAGCATCCTGACCTGAGACAACAGATGGTAACTTTCTCTTAGTTGTATCTGTGCATTACATTTAAACAAGAAGAATTATGCTCAGTACTACTTCTAAGTTCTGAAAGAGTCTTGGGAAGCTTAAAAAATATTTTTTTAAAGAATTTCAGTAACATGAGCTGAGTTCTTCTCATACCTATTATCCTAGATACATAGGAGTTTTAGATGCAAGAGAGTCTCAGTTTGAAATCAGTCCTGGCGTGTAAATTGAAAAGATTTCATTTCTAGTGCGAGGTGCAAGTGGCTCAAGCCTGTAATCCCAGCTGCTCAGGAGCCTGAGATCTGAGGATAGAGTTTCTAAGGTAGTACAGGCAGAAAAGTCCCCATAAGACTATTATCTCCAATTAACAACTCAAAAACCAGAAGTGGCATTGTGGCTCAAGTGGTAAAGTGCTAGCCTTGAGCACAAAGAAACTCAGGGATAATGCCCAGGCCCTGAGTTCAACCCCACAGCCCGAAAAACAAAACAAAACTCATCTGTAATTAACCAGCAAAAACCTAGACTAGAGGTATGGCTCCATGGTAGAGCCCCAAGCAAGCTAGCAAGCAAGCATAGCAACCCACTGATACTGGTACTGGTACTAGAAGTAGTAGGTGAGCAGGAGGAACAGGAGGAGAAAGAAGAAGTATTTAAATAATTTAACTTTATTCTGATTAACTACATTGAAATTGTTTTCCTAAGTCATGTTTCACACCATCTTACTAAGTTGACTGTTTAATTTACAATAAGCATATGCATATTGTGTTGGCATTTTTTTATTCTGGATTAAATTTGCACTTTTACACATCCAGCCATAGCAAGTATCTGCATTATTCAAGCTCAAGTACACTTTTAATAGACAGTTAACTCATCATCCATTTTTCTGTCTACTGGTAAAAGGCAGGTGTTACTGATAAAATTTGATGATGAAGTGATTTAAAAATTTAGACTTAAACTCAGCGGAGCCTTAATGTCTTCAAAATCCTTGTATCCATACAGTCAGCTTGTCTTCTTATTCTCTATACTTGTTGTCTGACCTGTCATCATTCTCCTAAAGTACCAAATCCATCACTCCCAATGTTATTTTGCCTCTACAGGACCTAGAATATTATAGGTCATCAAATATGAATGCTTGTTTTTTTTTCCTCTTTTCCTTCAATCTATCCTAGCTTCTCTCCTTACGT
This sequence comes from Dipodomys merriami, assembly GCF_024711535.1. NCBI lineage: Eukaryota > Metazoa > Chordata > Mammalia > Rodentia > Heteromyidae > Dipodomys > Dipodomys merriami. The sequence continues at coordinate 354,673 of NW_027206261.1, forward strand.
TAACTTAGAAAAGATATTCTTCCTGCGGTCCCTCCCTCTCCTACAAAGAACATCTCTTATATCTTGACTGATTAATGTCTTGATAGTCTTCTCTGTTATTTCTTTCTCTTGGGACTATCATTTTTCCTCACCTCCTACCTTCATCTGTCATCTAATCCCTCACTCTTTTTTTTTTGGCCAGTCCTGAGGCTTGAACTCAGGGCCCTAGCATTGTCCCTGAGCTTCTTTTGCTCAAGGCTATCACTCTGTCCCTTGAGCCACATTCCTATCTCTCTCATTCTTATTTACACAACGTTTTAAAAATATTTTATTATCTTTAAGTAGTTGTACAAAGGAGTTGCCATTCAATAAACCAAGTTATGAATACATCTTGATCATTGTCACCCTTTTTAACATTCTCACCCATTCCCAGCCCACCCCTTCCCTCAATTTTCTTAAATTTTGTAGCGTATGCATTATATTTTGGACTATTCTCCTGCTTCTTCCTATACATTTATCTGATTTGGGGAAAGAAAGGGGAATTAAAAAAATGCTGAATCAAAGACAAAGGATGACAACATTGCAACAAAGATATCCATAAGAGACTACCTTGGGAATGAACTTCACAACTTGGAGGGGGGAAAGGGGAGTGGGGAAGGAAGGAATTGTGGGAGAAAAACAAAGGAATGGGTAACAATATTCAACAAGAAATGTACTCACTACCATATTCATGTAACTGTAACCCCTCTGCACAGCATTTTTACAATAAAAATAAATTAATTAAAAAGAATAAAAAGAATTTTCACCAGACACTGGTGGCTTAGGCCTGTAAACCTAGCTACTCAGGAGGCTGAGATATAAGGATCACAGTTCCAAATCAACACTGAGCAAGAAAGTCCTTGTGACTCTTATCTCCAGTTAATCACCAGAAAACTGGAAGTGGGGCTTGAGTCACAGTGCTAGAGGACTAGCCTTGAGAAAAAAAAAAACAAAAACCTCAGGGACAGTGCCCACACCCAAACCACACAACTGACAAAAAAACAGAAATTTCCTAACATACCATGCTTGCTTCTTTAGGTTACTCTGGCATAACTTAAAGATTTATTTATTTATTTATAGAATTTACATGCCATAAATTTACCAAATTGTTCATGTCTATAATCCTAGCTAATCAGAAGGCTGAGATCTGAGAATCATGGTTCAGGGAAGTCTAGGCAGGGAAGTCTATGAGACTCTTCAGTTAACCACTAAAGAGCTAAATGTGGAGTTATGGCTAAATTGGTAGGGTGATAGACCTGAGCAAGAAGGTCAGGGACAGGCCTTAAGTTCAAGCCCAAGAACCAGCAAACAAGCAAAGAAAAAGGATACAATTCATTGGTTTATACAATTGTGAAATTGTCACAACTTTTCTAACAGAGAAAGATATTGACAGTCATTAATAATCCCAGCATCAGCCCTAAGCAATCACTGATCTACTTTCTATGAATTTAGTTTTTTTGTAAACATCCTGTATTAGTATGTCACTCCTATTCAAAATCCCATTGCACAGATAAATAACATTTTATATAGTTATATACTAGTTATTGAACATATGAGTTGTTACTATTATGTATTTGTGAATAATGCTGCTATGAACATTTATCTAACATTGTTTTCTTATTAATGTAAGTTCATGTGGATGAAATAAACAAGAGTAGTAAAATGACAACTCTATAATCTAGATATTTATTATGTTACCTATCAAAATTTTAACTGCTTTGTTTGTAGGTATGGGGAAAGTCATTCTCAAATTCATATGGAATTGCAAGAATCCCTGAAATGCTAATTTTTTTTGCAGAAAAGAACTGAGTTGGATGTCTTCCTGTCTCTATTTCAGAACTTTATGCAAAGTTACAGTAATTAAAACCATGTTCTTGCATAAGGATAGACATATAGGTCAGATGAACTCAAATTAAGGATTCAAAAATGAGCATTTGTGACAAACCGATTTCAGGAAGGCTGTCAAGTCCAAATAATGGGGGAAGGGATATTATCTTCTACAAATATTTCAGAATTAACTGGTTTTTCACATTTTTCTAAAGAATAAACTTTAAACTTTACCTCAGAATACAAAATTTAAATAAGAATGAATCATAGACCTAAATGTAAGAGCAAAAATTACCAAATTCTTAAAAGAAAATATGGGGAAATAATCATAATCTGGATTTAAAATGAGTTCCTAGACACCAAAAACATAAGCAACAACAAAAATGCCATTTCCTAATAAGGGAATTCAAAAAATAACTGCCAATATAATACCAATTTCTTCTCCTGAAACAGGAAAGGTCAAAAGTTTAATAAAGACAGAATGTCATGGTTCATTCCTTCTAATCCCATGTACTCAGAATGCTGAGATCAGAAGGACTGTGATTTGAAGTCAGCCTGGGCAAAAATCTTAGTAAGACCTCTACATCAACAAATAAAATGGGTGTAATAGCCCATATCTATAATCCTGGCTATGGCAGGAAGCACATGTAAGAGATTGTCTAAGATGAGTCAAAAGTTTAACAACTTTTACTCAAGCTGGCATCTAGTACTGGTAGAGTACCTACCTAAGTAAACACAAGGCTCTAGATTCAAACCCCAGAACTGTCAAAAAGTGTTTTATAACATTTTGGTAACTGCGAAAATTATTGAAATTATTGCTCTCATATAGTATTTCTCGCAGCAGTAAAAAATGGTACTTCCTGCAGAAGGCTATTTGCCAGAATCTACCTACTTGTTTTTTTGGAGGGGGGTTGGTCTTGGGACTTGAACTCTGGACCTGGGCACTGTCCCTGAGTTCTTCAGCTCAAGTCAAGCGCTCTACAACTTGAGCCACAGCGCCACTTTTGGTCCTCTGGTGGTTAATTGAAGATGAGTCCCCAGACTTTCCTACCTGGGCTGGCTTTGAATTGTGATCCTCAGATCTCAGCCTCTCAGTAGCTAGGATTACAGGCGTAAGCCACTGGTGCGTGGCTCTATTCATATTTTTTTAAAGCACATACCCAAACTGGGTGCCTGGGTGCTCATGCTTGTAAACCTAGCTATTCAGGAAGGTGAGATCTGAGGATTTTGTTTCAAAGCAATCCTGGAGAGGAAAGCCTGAGACATTTATCTCCAATTAACCACCAAAAAGCCATAAGTGGAACTCAGGCTCAGTTGACAGAGCTCTAGCCTTGAGCAAAAAATGCTCAGGGACAGTGCTCAGATCCTAAATTCAAGTTCCAGGATTGGTGCGCGTGCGCACGCGCACACACACACACACGCACGCACGAACACGCACAGCATATACCCTTTAGATTATCAATTTACTTCTTATGATACAACCTATTTCTTATGATGCAGGAAATGATTTGTGTTTTTTTTATTCAGAATAGCAAAATATTGTAAATTCTTTAACAAAGCAGTAAGTAAAATATGACATGCCTATATTACTCAGACATTAAAAACAATTACTTAAGCAGAGCTCTGGTAGCTCAGTCTGTAACCCCAGCTACTCAGGAGGCTGAGATCTAAGGATCATGGTTTGAAGCCAGCAGGGCAGAAAAATCCCTGAGACTCTTATCTCCAATTAACCAACAGAAAATTGGAAGTAGTGTTGTGGCTCAAACTGGTAGAGAATTAGTTTTGAGCAAAAGAGCTCAGGTACAACACTCAGCCCCCAAATTTAAGCACCATAACCAAACAAAAAAAAAATTAGTTCTTACCAGATGAGGCAGGAGGGTACAAAATTCAAGACCTGCATGTGTTACATAGAGAATTCAAGGCCAATCTGAGCTACACAGTGAGATTCTGCTTTAAAAACTCAGAGAACAATTAGTTCTTCGGGTGATTAAAACAATCTTGAAAAAATATATTTATATATATTTAATTACACCAATCAGAAACACACAGGAGGTACTGGTTTACTGAAAAGTATCTAGTTATTTGGAAACTTTCACTCTAGTATTCAGAGCTTATTACATGTTGTTAAACAATAGCTTTTTCAAATGTCTTAAGATATACTATCTTTAGGACATCAGTACTTAAAGGATACTTTGTTCTTTTGATTTTGAAAGTAGTGCCAACTGTAGTATTTACTGCTTAATACAGTACCGATAACGTACCTTTAAACATGAAAATTTCATGTGAAACAATTATAATGATTTTGTCTTTACTTTTTGATGTTAGGGTCTCATGTCATTAGGCAACCATTCTACCACTGAGCTACATACTCAGTCCATCAAGTTTATCCATAAGACAATATTTTTGCTAAAAATATGAATTGGAGCCAGGCACCGGTGGCTCACGCCTGTAATCCTAACTGAGGAGGCTGAGATCTGAGGATTGCAGTTCAAAGCCAGCTGCAGGAAAGTCCGTGAGACTCTTATCTCCAATAAACCACCAGAAACCCAGAAGTGGTGCTGTGGCTCAAGTGGTAAAGTGCTAGCCTTGAGCTGAAGAGCTGAGGGGCAGTGCCCAGGCCCAGAGTTCAAGCCCCATTACTGACAAAAAAAAAAAGAAATATATCTATAGATATTGCTATATATCTATAGATATATAGATATATATAAATATAACATGCAAACTAGGAAAATAGATCTAATTTTTTTCTTAGACAAAAAGGAATAATATTGAAATTTTCTAAGAATGAGCAGAATTGGATTATTGGAAAACATTCATTTGTGATTTTCATATTTTCTTACATTTTAAGAGATCTATTGTCTAATTAGTTGGTTTGCACTGAGTATGCATGAAGTCATATTTAATAGTCTCTCTTAATACTTTTGCTCCTTGCCCCACTCTGATCTTTATCAGTCATACTGTGTGCAAGCTCAAATTCATGTTCAAGTTCACTTCTTATCTTTTTGTGAAGATGGAAACAAATGAGTCTTCTATTAATAATGATTTTTGGGATACTTCCTGGATCACTGAAACTTTTAGCAACTAAACCATTTTTTAATTTTTTAATTTTTTTTTTTTTTTGCCAGTCCTAGGGCTTAAACTCAGGGCCTGGGCACTGTCCCTGAGCTTCTTTTTGCTCAAGCTAGCACTTTACCACTTGAGCCACAGTGCCATTTCTGGCCTTTTTCTGCTTATGTGTTGCTGAGGAATCAAACCAAGGCTTCATGCATGCTAGGCAAGCACTCCACCACTACACCATGTTCCCAGCCCTTAAATACTTTTTTAAAACAGACAAAATTAAAGGATTTTTAAATGTCACTGGGGAAAAATGGGATTTAAACTGGAAGCCAAACTGTAACATCCTAAGGAAACAAAAAACAGGAGCACCATGTATCTGCAAATCTTTACATAATACGTTCAGAAAAGAACTAGATTTTGAAAGAGAAGAATTAAAAAATCTTCCAAGTCAGACTAATCCTGTTATTTCTACCAGACAACTATTTTATAGGATAAAAAAGTCAGTCTTCAAATACTCAGAAACACTGATACAATCAACATAGATAGCAAAGAGATTTTATAAATGTTAAGAAAACAGAACAAAATCTCTTATACAATCAGAACATTTATAACTGTCACTAAAAGTAAAGCCTAAGTTGGTAGATAGCCAAGCTGGTCATCTTTAACTTTAACTATTTAGTTAAAACTCTTTATTTAAAAAATATTTAAAACCCCAGAGCCTCTCTCTCAACAAAGAATATGTCCACACTCCTTATCAAATAGGAGACCCCCCCACACACTTGTGTCAAAACTACCATACAGAGGATAAGAGGAAGTTGTGTGGTTGCATCTATGAACATAATACTGCAGAGTAAGTGATAAAGATTTAGTATAACTTTTCATTAAAGTGGAAGGAGCTTAGTAAAGATTTTTAGATCGATTTGAATGAAAAAAAATCCCTTCAGTTAATATCCTTAATATAATCATTTCAGCCTACTAAACATCAAGCAAACATTCCTCAATTCTAAAAATTCTCTGAAAGGTTTTCATTCCCACAGTTGTCAAAAAAAAAAAAAAGTAAACAAAACACAATTCAATGGGAGTGAAGCCAACCAGGGACCTAGGAATCACCATTAAGAATTATAATTGAAACCCAGGTCACAATAACTCACATCAACTTACCATAGAATTATTTCAGGACTATTTTTATACCCTGTTGAAGGTTATAATTACAATTATATATAATTATGGCCCCAAATACTCGAAACCTGGAATGTGACAGTTCCTGGGGCTTTTGGATCAATTTCCATCAGCTCATTGAATCAGTGCCAAAGAGGTATTACCATGTATGACTAATGTTGTGAAAACTCAACAAAGGTTTAAAAAATCTTTTGGAATAATAGCTAATCAGAATCTCCAAATAGGGAGATTATCCTGTGAAGACAAACCTTCTCATGCCCTTTCTACCACAGGTTCCTTTTTAAGCCTGTACTTCCCATGAGGTTGTAGTTGCATAGGTGTTTGTAAATGGAACTGTATTTATAGTCTTGGAGTGGCCTTGCCTTTACCTCTTTTATCTTCCCAAACCTATCCCCTTCCACTGTTTTTTGATTTCTTTTCCTATAAATGACAAGATAAATGTTGCCTTACATGTCGCTCCCATGACTGACATTTATTTATGATACTGTTTTGCCTCTAAAAAGCTGATGAAGAGGAACATTTGTAGTATAATAAATGCTTTACTTTAGTATGTGAATTTGAGCCATTATTATATTTTAAAGTTCTAGGTCTTTTGTTTTTAGAGTGTCTACATTAGACTTCTAAATGAAGAATGGCAATAAAAACAGAGACTGCCCACAAGTCCATCCATCTGTCTTAGAGTGAGTTCTGGGAAGCAAGGTCAAGTTGTTATCAGTATTCCACTCACTTCAGCAGCCAAGTGGTAAGTGTTGGCAAAATATTTAAAGGAAAGAAAACAATAATTTCATTTCTCCAAGTATAGCCTGAAGGTTCTCTGACATCCTACAGAGGAAAGGTTTCCACACCATTTGGGAGAGATGCTAATAATGTCATGTGAGTCCACCAAAGGCCTTCAGTGTATAGGCAGAGAAACCTAAACCTGGACAGACAAGACTTTGAACTGGCTACAGAACTTCGATTTGCAAAAACACAATCATGCCTGGCCACTTTGTTCTCCCACAAATCTATTCTTAATCCTAACAGCAGGCAGCAAAATGAGCATATTCAAAATCTGGATCTGTGCTTCCTGAACAGATTGAACAGAAAGTTTGACCATTTCAAGCCACCTCTCAGAGAGAAGGAGGGCACACCCCAAACTCCTCTCATTATATAGGGACTTTCAAGTTTTAGCAGGCTACACTGTCAACTCATCAGCAATGTTTACTGAATACACTGGACAAAGACTAATAGGCAGCTGCTTGGTACTTGGCTTACTGGTTTTCCAGGAGTCAGGAAGGAAGAGGTGGAGATAAAATTCTTAAAATATATGGAGAATTTAAAGTACCATTGGGACCTCAAATTGAACTTTTCCTGCTAATACACTGCATGATAAATAAGGACATGTATTTATGTTTCTTACTAAAAACTGTATTTTATGTGGTGAGGTAAAATCATCAGCTTTGATTTTCCCACCTCTTTTGTCCAAAACTACAGACTTGGTCATCTTAAATCCACAAATGAAATGATAGACTTTCTTCTTCTTCCTCTGCTTTAAAAAATCACCTTGTTCATGGCAGCATTTCCTGTTGATAATGTGAATCATATTGGTTAACAGTTTGTTGTTTTTTAAAAAACTGTTATTAATGTGAGAACACAGAAATCGGCACTTAAGATCAGTTATATTTACTCCAGGGAATTTTTCACTAAATTTCACTAAATTCTGAATATAGGCAAGGAATTAATTCTGGCAACTATGGAACATAAGTGACATGTAGGGTTTTTTGTTTGATTGTTTTGTTTTGTTTTTGGATGGTCTTAGGGCTTAAACTCTGGGCCTGGGTGCTGTCCCTAAGCTCTTCAGCTCAAGGCTAGTGCTCTACCACTTGAGCCACAAGCCCCTTCCAGTTTCTGGTGGATTACTGGAGATGAGTCTCATGGCCTTTCCTGTCTGGGATGTCTTTGACTTGTGATCCTTAGATCTCAGCCTCCTGAATAGCTAGGATTACAGGCGTGACCCACCGGTGCCCAGCCCTGTGTAGCTTTTACATAGATATTTGGAAAGAATAGCCTCTGTTTATATCAGCTGATGTCTTACAACCCCTAAAACCACCACAACAGAGCCTCTGCTCCTTCAGCAACCAAGGTAAGATGCACTTTAGATGGTTCAGCACAAGATGATGGATGAATCACCAGCCTGGATTTCTGAGTAGCTGTATGGATCAGAGGCCTTCACACAACCTCTCTAGGAAGTGAAAATAACATAAGCAAGAAGTTCTTCAAAAAATACATGCTTGGGCTGGGAAGGTGGCTCAGTGGTAGAGCGCTTGCCTTGCATGCCTGAGGCCCTGGGTTGAATTCCTCAGCACCACACAAGCAAAAAGAAAAAAGCCAGAAGTGGTGCTGTGGCTCAAGTGGTAGAGCGCTAGCCTTGAGCTGAAGAGCTGAGGGACAGTGCCCAGGCCCAGAGTTCAGGCCCCATGACTGGACCCCCCCCCCCCAAAAAAAAATACATGCTTATTTCAGTAAGTCATTGAGACTTTAGGGTTCATTTAGCACTACAGCAAAACTTAGCCTGAAGCCTACAAGGCTTTATAAACGCTCACTTTACTTTATTAAAGCACATAACAAATTAATATACTGAAGACCAAATTAATATACTGAAGATGGGTTATGAGGTTAATACATTGTTTTATCAGGAATCTCTTGTCATTTCTATATTCTGAAGAATATTCTAAATTTGCAAGACTAATTACCTTGGTTTGTATTTTATGTTTATGAACATCATATAACCAGAGGCAAATCAGCAAATAAGCATAATAAAGTGGGTGAAATTATGAGATTCTAAACCTAAAAAAGAATTTATCAATCACCCACAACTCCCAAAGTAAAAGAATTAACTTAAAATAAGCCTATTTTTTCTGAATAAATGTCTTCTTAGTCAGAAAATAGACATTTTAACTTGTAAAATACATATTCATAAAGTATCACTTTTATGTTTTACATTTTAGTCTCACCTCAAACTATATGAGGAAAAAAAATCAAAAGGACTGCTTTTAGCCAGTGGCTCACACATGTAATCCTAGCTACTCAGGAGGCTGAGTTCTGAGGATTACGCTTCGAAGCCAGCCCAGGCAGGAAAGTATATGAGACTCTTATTTCTAATTAACCACTAGAGAACTGGAAGTAGACTGTGGCTTGACGTGGCAGAGCACTAGCCTTGTACGCTTCAAAGCCAGCCCAGGCAGCAAAGTTTGTGAGATTCTTATTTCTAATTAACCACTAGAGAACTGGAAGTGGGCTGTGGCTTGAAGTGGCAGAGTACTAGCCTTGTATGGACAAGGCTCAGAGACAGCCCAGGCCCTGAGTTCAAGCCCCATGGGCGGGGTGGGAGGGGAGAGAAGACTGCTTCTAGATAGGTAAAGGAAAAATCTTAAATTACTTTTTTTCAGAGCCACAGATCAAACTTCAGGTGTTTTGCATGCCAGGTTAAGCACTGTACCATTGATCTATATACAATGCCAGTCTCAATTCTTTCTCACACAATTACCCTAACCCATGAACCACAACTTCAACCTAAGACTGGGAGGGAAGGATGTTGGTGTTACCTAGCTGAGCATCCATTTTTTCCCAATCCTGTGGCTTGAGGCTTGAACTCAGGGCCTGGGTATTGTCCCTGAGTCTCTCTGTGCTCAAGGTAGGCTCAAGGCTACCAACTGAGCTACAGCACTACTTCCAGCCTTTTCTGTTTATATGGTACTGAAGAATCGAACCCAAGGCTTCATGCATGCTAGACAAGCACTCTACCACTAAGTCACATTCCCAGCCCCTGAGCATCTCATTTTATAGATTAGATAGTGGAAGCCCTAGGAAGACAAGAAAATCTCTCAAGGTCATATACTAGAAGAAGAGCACAAGGAGAATCCAGGCTTTTCCCTTGGGCAACACTGCCATATAAAGTCCTCATTTATCTTTTACTCAAAGAATTAATTGTTGGTTTACCCAACAATTCTTCTGGTTTACCCAAATGTTTGTTGAAGTGCAAAGAGGATTCAAAAAAAGAGTTTTCCAGTTGTGAAATCGAGGTAAAAGTATTTATTGATTGCTTGAGATTCAACTTTCTTACATATAAACAAGAGCTAGAGTGCCTGGTGGTTTTGTTTGTGTGTGGGGAGGGGCTCTGATCCAGAGCTTTTGTTCTCAAGGCCAGCATTCCACCATTTGAGCCACAGTTCCACTTCTGGCTTTTTGGTAGTTAACTGGAAATGAGAGTCTCATGGATCAGTGGTAGAGCGCTTGCCTTGCATGCGTGAGGCCCTGGGTTCGATTCCTCAGCACCACATAAGCAAAAAGAAAAAAGCCAGAAGTGACGCTGTGGCTCAATTGGTAGAGCGCTAGCCTTGAGCTGAAGAGCTGAGGGACAGTGCCCAGGCCCAGAGTTCAGGCCCCTCGACTGGACCCCCCCCCAAAAAAAAAAACAAAAGAGAGTCATTCATTAAGCAAAGTGCATGAAAATTATTATCAAGACTGACAGTGATTTCCATTCATTAGACACATTAATCTATAGAAGGATGAATCTACTAGATCATATTATCATCCAATGCTCATTGTTCAACAATGTTACACATTTATTATGTGTCTTTCTAAGATACAGAAAAAGATAAAGTATGTACTTGGATCAGTGGTTTTTTCCCTCCCAATGGTTTCAATCCTATAATGTTTCTGTGTTCTGTTTCAACTCATTTAAAAAACTTGAATTATCTATCTAAGTTTTCTGGGCGATCTTTAATTTTCCAGCTAGAAAGAGGCTAGTTGTTACCAATTCTGACTCTTTTCCTTAGCACATATTGACACTATATTTCTCAGCTTCCTTTTTGGTCAGAGGTGTTCCAGAGACTGATTTCTTGCCAACAGATGGATTGCAAAAGTGGTGGCTGCTATTTCAGGCCCAGCACAGAAGTGCTCTAATTGGTGACCCTCTGTTCTCTTTCTGCCTCCCACAGCTTTGCCCAAGCTGAGCAAGGTGGCTTGAGTTGTCAAGGATTAAAAATGGCAGAACCACAAAAGAGAACTAGGTCCCTGGATCTACCAATTAGAGAACAGCCACCCACCCCAGAGGAACTCCAACTTTAGATATGAGCATGCCAAATTATTATATTTAAAAGTCCTTTCACATTTTGAAGTCTCTTGGTTGTAGGATAGAGTGTACTTTTCACAAATAGACTATGTTCTAAAACTACTACCAAAATTCTCTCAATACCTGTGAAAACTTTAAATTAATTAATCAATTACTTTATTTCTTTTGTTGGTCATGGGGCTTGAACTCTGGGCTTGGGTGCTGTTCCTGAGCTCTTTAGCTCTAAGCGAGCACTATACCACTTGAACCACAGCACCACTTCCGGTTTTTTGGTGGTCAAGTGGAGATAAGAGTCTCATGGAGGGGAAAAACAAAGGAAGAGGTAACAATGCTCAATTATAGTGCAATGATTATTTTTTAAATTTGAAATAACCCAGAATGATTGTGTGCATGCGTGCGTGCACCAGTCCTGGGGCTTGAACTCAGAGTCTGGGCGCTGTCCCTGAGCTTCTTTTGCTCAAGGCTAGCATTCTACCACTTGAGCCACACAGCACCACTAACAATGCTTGATAGGAAATGTGCTCACTACCCTACTCATGTGTAACTGTAACCCCTCTGTATAGTATTTCTATAATAAAAAACATATATATGTATATATGTGTATATATGTGTGTGTATATATACATATATATGTATGTGTATATATATACATATACATATATGTGTATATATATATATATATATATATATATATATATATATATAAAGAATCTCATGGACTTTTCTGCTCAGGGGCTGGCTTTGAACTGCAATTCTTAGATCTCAACCTCCTGAGTAGCTAGGATTACAGGCATGAGCCACCAGTGCCCAGCCTGTGAAAACTTTTTAATACTCAATTTTCTGGGCCAATAATTTGGATTCATATATAGTAACTGTCAGCGTCTTACTTTTGTGCATACATTTTTGCTTCACAGTATTAGTTTTGTACTTACTAATAGTTCTGTTTCTTCAACAGAGTAAAAGAAAGCAACTTAGGTATTAATGGTTCTGCCTCTTAAAATTGTAAACAATGCACAACTTCCTCAAAAGATACCTCACTTATCCTTATGCTCTTCTTTAATCTAAGACTGCTCTTTCACTGAATATTCCGAGTTAGTTCCTCCAGTGTATTTAAAACCTAATTCAGGATCTTGGCCTTTCTGACAGTCTTTTGGCAGTTTTGTGACACCTTTGTTTGTTTGTTTCTGGTCTTTGATATATCCTTCCTACTTCTGTTGTTTTTTTATGTGCAAATCTCAGAAAACATTGTATCAATAACATTTATTATTCTTCTTATTATTCTTATTATTATTTTGGTCAGGTTGATTTGGGGCGTGAGGAATGCCAGCATCTCATGGAGGAATAGAGGCCTTAGTTCTAGTCTTTGAAATTAGATTAAGATGGTCATAAGAATGTATAGTCTCTCTCTCCCTATTAGCATAACAGACTCGCCTTGTTGAAAACATGGCCTAGCACATAGAAAGTGCTCATGGACTATGCTTGTTGAATGAATGAAACACATCATATCCTGTTTATTTTTCTCTGAATTTGATTCCAACCCATTTTCTACAACCTACTATTCAGATGAAGTTGAGCTTCCTCGCTCTCTTTATTATTATTTGACATTTTCTAAGGTACTCAGCCTTGGTTACATATTTTAGGACAGAAAGCTCAATGTGCAGGTCACATCTACAGTCTCTCTGATACGATACATAAATATTACATAGAATCCTTTCCAGGTGATTTCCATGTGTAGCCAAAATTAAGCACTACTGAAATGTTCGTATTATTTCCATTATAATCTTTTAATGAAAATTAAGCCCAGAGATCAGTACTATTATGACATTATTTTATGAGGGATCACTAGGTAATAACTATGAACATGTAACAATTGTTTATGATGACAGCATTATACTAAAGTTGTTTCATAAATTTCATTTAAATATCTCATCTACTCTGTCAGGGAGTTTCAAGAGTTCTTCTGTGCAGTCCAGAAGGAAATATTGTTAGTTAATTAGATTTGTTAAGAGTATTTTAGAGTTTTCTACTCTTACTGATACATACAGCATAGGCTTTAAGTTAGGGACAATTCCATTTTATACACTCTACCTCAGGAAGGCTCCAGAAAAACAGAAATCCTAGCTAAATGTGAAGTTTATATAAACAAATATTATTTTAGTATAAGTAGTTAACTGGCATGTTGAAGGTCCTAATTTTCATACTGACAATTAATTAATGATATAAGTGTATGCCAAATGTTGCATGGGATATAGTTACCTAAAAAATTGATTTGTTCTTTATCTGAAATTTAAATTTGCCTGGATAGCCTCTATTTTTATTTGCTAAATCTGCCAAGCCTCCTTCTGGGGAGTAGAGATATTAATATAGTTGTTAAACTGAGGGCGGATGACTAGGATCTAAGTAGGTCAAGGCCCACTATCCTGGCAAAGATGCTGTAATACTCAAGACACTCCCACAACCAAAGATTGTCCAGCTTCAAATGTCAACAATGCCAGTGCTGTTGACAGCACTGTTATAGTAGACATCAGTACTGTTTATTAAGTATATGTGTACTTCAGCATGTTGTATATGGAGATTACATTCTTCTATTGATTCTGGTACATCTTCATCTCATTTACAGAGAAGATGATTCTCTTTCTCAGTATGTTTTGTTGAACTTGTTCATTAAGTCCCACATTTTCACTTAATAGGTTCAAAAGCTATGTGGTTTGGTTTAATCCATCCTTTCTCTGAAATCTTCTTCACACCAATCTGACTTTGCTGTAATTAGCACAGAGAAATCTGGAACTGAAAGAAAGGTGTGATGTAAGCCCATATGGTAAATGGGAGAAGATAGCTGCATGCAAAATAGTTCATTGCTAACAGAATGATGCTTCTTTAGTTAGCATTCTATGTTGTGAGACCCATTAACAAGATAGTATGTTTGATAATTGTAATAGCAATTATGCAGATGTTTTTTAAGCTTTAGCGGAATATAAAAATGAATTTCACTTCAATGGTTTTTATGGAAAATGAATGTTAGTTTGTCATGAGTAAGTCTTAACTTATAATATGCCTATCGTCAGACACAAGTAGTTCATGCCTATAATCCCAGTCACTCAGGAAGCTGAGATTTGAGAAGTGAAATTTGAAACTAGCCTGTGAAAACAAATCCAAGAGATCCTTACCTTCAATTAACTAGAAAAAGCTACATGTGAAGGTATGATTCAAGTGTAGAGCATTAGCCATGAAGAAAAATGTCTAATGAGGGTGTGAGATTGCGAGTTCAAGCCTCAGTTGCTGACACAAATGATGATGATGATGATGATGATGATGATGGTAATATGCATTTTTTCTATATTAATTTTGGAAGCGGTAAAACAATCTGGCTATTCTTTTCAAGTATTGTGATTAAAAACTGCACATTTGATTAAAAACAATAATATAGTTTTACTTATTCTTCAATACTTTAAGTTTAAACACTGACTCACTAGCAGAATTTGACTTTTAATAGTCTTATTTTGTTTTTTTTTAAGACATAACTCTAATATAATCTCGTTAGGGTTTTCCACAAATTAACTTGAAAGGTAACAGATGTTGTTTGTATGCCATGAAGTTATGTCATAAAGTAAAAATTACTTGTTTGTGTGTGTGTTATTTTTAAATAGATTAATGTGCTTTAAATCATCATACTACGTCCTCCCCCGAAAAGACCTTAAGTTTTGGATAAAATAAGAAGAACTCTACCCAGGGGTCTACCTATTCATCTTTTTAAATTTTTTGAGGTTCACCTATTCTAAAGGTCCAAAAGAGGACTATCTATATTAGCAAGAGGATAATCATAATTATCCAATATGCCAATCAGTTTTCTGTTGATATAACAAACCATGAGAGGAAAACCAACTTCAAGCAAGGAAGGTTTATTTTGACTTATACTTTCAATATCCAGAGACACTTGATTCCTTTGTATCTGAGATGTAGTGAGGTGGTGTTTCATGACAGGGAACGTGTGTGGAGGTAGGTTGTTCACTTTATGATAACTGGAAGCACAGAGGCGTGGACGGGGGTGAGCAAGAATAATATATACCTTCAATGGCATGTCCTCGTAAACTACTTTCTCCAATTTGGCCTTACTTCCTCATAATCCAATCAGGTATCAGTGGACCTATCCACTGGTGAGACTAGCGCTGAATAATTTTTATCACTTCCAAAAAGCCCACCCATTGACAAGCAAGATTTTTAATAA
Source organism: Dipodomys merriami (assembly GCF_024711535.1). NCBI lineage: Eukaryota > Metazoa > Chordata > Mammalia > Rodentia > Heteromyidae > Dipodomys > Dipodomys merriami. The sequence goes on from NW_027206261.1 coordinate 370,092, forward strand.
TGTCCCTTCTGAAGACATTTCAGATTCAAACCATAACAACATAGCAATCTAAAATAAAGTTAACTGAAACTTTGCATTGCTCTTCCTCTCAAATCCATCTGTAGTTGTAGATGCATTTTAGGGCTCTTGAAGTGTTCCTTATATTTTATAAAAATAATAATATTAATAATATTTAGCAGTAGTGAAAGATTATGGAAAATAACAAATCATTCTAATTACAGTTCTTTAGTCAAAGCATAAAATATTGTACCAAAGTAGTGTAAACATGAGGAAGAACAGTGGGGTGTGTGGAGCATGTTTGTGGAATGCCAAAAAAAATGAGATTGTGAGGGCATGGATTTGTCTTTATGTACGGAGGGCAAAGATTAGGTACAATATTATACAGAAGCTACTTTGTGGTAGGATTACATAGAGACTAGGTGACAAAGCATTTACTATAAGAATAAGGATGTGGGAGAAAAACAAATGTGTATAAAATTGAAAAATCTTACACATTTAAGAATGTGACTTTCTCTGATTGGAAGATTCTCATGGTGGGCATGGCTACACTATAGAAAAGTCAGGACAGCATCTATGCAGCATTAATTCTGCCTCAGAATTATTATTATTATCATTGGTTAACATTATTATTTATTAATACTATTTACCCATCTCATTTGTACCTCTGAAGCTAATAATATTTAAATTATTAGCTTCAGGTATAAATCAGTAGACCAAGATATAATACTATGTAGAAGTAAGTAATTGTACTTGTGACAGGAAGGTTGCTGAAAACAAATCTGTGCTGGTCCACTAGTCCACTCTATAAATACAAAGCATCTACTAAACCAGTCAGGTTTTAGTGGTTCAGTGACAAACGAGATGGTGGTTCACCTTTGGGCGCTAGCTGAGTTCATTTTTTTTTTCGTTATTGATACTATTCTCTTGTTTCTACAGAAAGGAACTAGAAACTGAAGAAGATATTACCACAAAGACATGTAACAGGTTGTAAAATGGGTTTAGTGTTAACAGTATATGGAATTCTTTTAAGTCCCCACACTCCTATCCTTTCTTTTTTTGCTGGTCCTAGGGCTTGAACTCATGTCCTTATTACTGTCTCTGAGCCTTTTTGTGCTAAACACTAGCTCTCTACCACTTGAGCCACAGGACTACTTCCTGCTTTTTTTTTTGGGAGATAAGAGTCTCTCAGGGACTTTTTCTGCCTGGGCTGGCTTTGAACCACCATCTTCAGCTCTCAGCCTCCTGAGTAGCTAGGATTTTAGGCGTGAGCCACTGGAGCCCTGCCCCTTTCCTTTTTAAAAAACAAAAAATTAATATGCCTTATAGTGGTAAGTACATTAATGAGCTTATATAATGTTGAAAGGAATGCCCTTCTATATGACAAACATAGACCAGCTTAAAGGTTTTCCTATTGATTATGTATATCAAAAGATTTTAGTCTTCACTTACAAGCATAGAACCTTAACACAAGATCAGTATAGGACTCTATTAAATAATTGATTTGGATGAGCAGGTAACACAACGTTTAGTCAGTAAACCACTAAAGTGAACAGCCAATAAAAATGCTATGAGAGGAAATGTAGGCGGAAATACACCACTAGTTATGCCTAAGTCATCACTGTGGCATGAGATCTGAGATCAATGGTCCAAATAGTCACAATGAATAGCAACAATACAGAACTATGTTTGAGAAAGGGTGCTTGGTAAGTTTTTAAGTCTTATGGCTTTCACTAGGACTACATTTGTAATCGCCCCCAGACCAAAGAATTTACCCTATATTTTAAATCCTTTTTTTTCCCTTTGGCCAATCTTTGGGCCTGAACTCAGGGCCTGTGCACTGTCCCTGAGATTCTATTTGCTTAAGGCTAGCACTCTACCACTTGAGCCATAGCACCATTTCTGTCTTTTTCTGTTTATGTGGTATGAGGAATTGAACCCAGGGCTTCTTGCATGCTAGGCAGGCACTCTATCCCTAAGCCACATTCCCAGCCCTATTTTTTTTTTAATCCTTTGAACAAAGATTTTTCTAGCCACTCTTACTGAGAAACTTCTTTATTTATCTGTAGGATTCCTTTGACACAATCCTTTTTCCTTTGTCTTTAAGCAAATTTCTTAACATTTTAAAACATATTAAAAAATAACACAGTCGATGATACATATTCAATCATTTTTAAGATTTTGACACATTTGTATACTTATTGCTATTTACCTTGGCACAATATTTTAAAGTGAATTCCAGACATTTATGCTTCAATAACCATGCTTAAGAATAAATCATTTGGATGCATGTCTACTAGGTACCACTAAGTGACATTGTCATTCTTAAATTTGTTCTCATTCACTACCAAATTTCTCCAGCTGACCAAATGGCCTTCTCATTGTTGGTTTGTTGAATCACAATACAAATCAGATCTATTTATAAATAGTAACTCTCTAGTCACCTGGGCCAGTGTTTCTCCTATTTCAATGTGCAAATAAACCACATAGGAATCATAAGATTCAGTAGAGTCTGAGTAAACTCTTACACATTGAGTTTTTGACATTGTCCCAAGTATTGCTAATCATGGTAAACTTACAACTATTTGAACAGAATGATCCAAGTGAAGGCCTCATTGGTTTTGTTTTGTTTGTTGCACACCATTGACTTGTAATGGGTCAGTTATCTTGGGTTATTTTCCATGATCCAGATCCACAAATGTGCTTCCTTGTGGTATTTAACTTATTCCTCCTCTAATACCCTCATTTCCTATAAATGATGTGAACTCTAAAAGCTTGAAACGATTCATGCCTTATTTGGTATGAACATCTTAAGCTGTGTTTCAATTGCTGGTCTGTATGGATATCATTCTTCTGCTTTTGTGGCGACTGCAAGGACTTCAAGAGCAGACTCATTTAAATGACTGAAGTTCTATCTTCATCACTTACTACTTATATAGCCGTAAGCTAGTCATGGAAATTTTTCTAAACCTGTTTCCTCATCTGTGAAATGACACAGTAATAACAATTTCTACATATTTACTGTGAAGACTAACACATGGCAAATATTCAATAAATGTATGCCATTTTTATTTTTGTTGATTTGGCAATATTTTCATTCTTAGTCAAAACATATCAGATGCTATGACCTTTCTTAAAAATAAAGCAACTATCTTTGTTGCTTTGTATGTCCCTCCCCCAGGGTATAACCCCTGCTTTCACTGTATTTGATGTTGTTATAATTTGTGGAGGGGAAGGGAAAAAAGAAATTGTTTAAATAGGGATACAAGTGGTCCATTGCAACAATGAGACGTACAAGTCGTTATGACAAAAACGAACTTCACAACTTTGGTGTGTGTGTGTGGGAAGAGGGTTGGGTGGGAGGGGGTAGGGTGAGGATGGGAAGGGATGGGAAGGGGAAACAAAGGAGGAGGCTACAATACTTGATAAGAAATGTACTCATTATCTTGCCCATGTAACTGTAACCCCTCTGTACAGTATTTTCACAATAAAAAAATAAAAAATTAAATTAAATTAAATTAAAAAATAAAACAACTAGCCTTTGAGCCCTTTGTTAATTTTGGGTTCTGTCATAAATCAGTACAGCTTTTCCATTCTTTTGTGCTATGCAGACCAGAATTAGACTGGACCCTGAGATGGATATAATATGAGGTTTTTCCTTTCTGTGTTTTAACTTCTTATTCAGGTAATGAGGACTTATAAAACGTATAAATAAGATTGCTTTTTTTAAATCTCATATCAATTCACCCCAAAACCACAATTCTTTCAGAAACTATTGATTCTTGGTAAATTATCATAGAAACTTAAATAATAAAAATATACAAGAAGAAATGAGGCAAAATCAGTCATCTTGGCTGGATATTACGAAAACAAGAATGTAGTGTACATCCATATATCCTATATGAATTTTAAGGCCTTTCTGTGTGATTTTAGGAGTAAACAAATTTTTGATATGAAAAATCAGGTTTAGTCAGAGAGAAAACCTTCAAAAGATTACTAAAGTTGAGTTTATGAGCTTGGGTATTTCTTTCTTTGTTTCTTTTTCTTTCTAAAAAATTTATTGTGCTGGTTGTGGGGCTTGAACTCAGGGCCTGCTCTTGTTCTTGAGCTGTTTTGCTCAAGAGTTATGCTCTACTACTTGAGCCACAGCTCCAATTGCAGACTTTTTGGGTGTATAATTGGAGATAAGTGTCTCATGGACTTTCTTGACCTTGCTGGCCTCACCCTCTTGAGTAGCTACTGGTGCCTACCTGGCACTTGTGATTTTTCTTAGTATTTCTTAACTCTTAGTGTTAGAAGATTTTCAGTTTGGAATGAATTCCTATAGTAGGTAATTTGGGAGTTCTAAGAAACTAGGAAAGGAAGCCTAGGCCAATTCAAAACAGCACAGTGCAGTCTGAATTTTCTTATGACTGACTTTATGAAAACAGCATATGATTTATATGGATGTGAAGTGTGCAATTATGAGTTGAAGCCATGGATTGTAAATTATTCCTTTGCTTATAATAAATTCCATCAGCACAGAGTAACATGGAGTCAGCTTTCATAACAAGCAAGTGCTGGCCCAGATGAGAGGCCAAAAATAAATTAGGCAACATTATTCCACACTTTGCTCTTTTTGCTTTTTCTTTGAGCTTAATTTTCTCAGATGTCTTTCCTGTGGGAATTCGAATATTATTTGTTCCAGTGATGTATTCTATTAGCTTAATGATTGAAGAATTGTTCTGAAGTCAGTTCCTTCTGAAGAGTTATTTGTCACATGGACAAATGGTGAGAAAAGAACAATGCTATTATCATATAATTTTGTAGTATTTATATTATTTGTTTTTGAGGCATAGTATTTACATGTGATGTGAGCAAAGAATAACTGAAACTATATAACCCAGTACATAATTTTACCACACTCAAGAAAAGATGGTATAAAGTTACTTGAAAAAACAGTAATGAAAGGTTTCCACCCTTCTTCTATTTAATATCTGCCTGTCCAACTACCATTCATCAATACATTGCATCTAAACCAACATCAGTATAAAAAAATAAGCTTTAACCAACAAGGGAAATCCAACAAAAAATTTTATGTGTTTGTGTATACACAAAACACACAGAAAATGATTTACTAATTAATAACTCAAATAGTGGATGACATTGCAAAGCTAAGTATGTACTCATACTGATTGAAGATAAAGTCTGCTTTTACATAAATAAAAAAGAATGGTATTTTTTTCTCCTTAAACTCTTTATTAAAATCTGAAAGTTGTATCTAATTGGCTTCTGTTTCTTTAGGAAACCTGTCTCCCTAATCTGAATTTAAATTTAAGGAATATATCAAAAACGTTTTCTCAATCAGTATAGGCATTTTTAAAATATGAACCAAAAATTTGCCAGTATCTCTGATTGAATTTTAGCTTCCAAACTAAATAATTCACATAATTTTGGCACTGTCTCATAACAAGGGAATAGTTATTATACAATATGCTTCAATAAAGACAGCTTCCTCCAAACATTATAGCATCATGATGGAAACTGTTATCCAATGGCTAAATGACTACATTAGCACTCTGCTCTGTCATGTAAATTGTGTTGAAAATCAAATCATTAAGCATTTGGATATTCTCATAAAAATCCAATCTTTTTAATAGCCATATTAGATTATGACCTTTTATACCATTCAGTAAATATTTGTTGAGTGACTTACATGAATAAATATTAACAATACAATAAAAATACTACATGTTCACTAAACATTCTAAATGTAGATTCATATTCGTAGAATATTTGTTTTACTGTTCAATTTAAAATGAATTAAAATTAAAGCCACACAAATATTGTTTACTTTTCTGTCACAATGTCCTATTAAGTAACTAATGAAAAGTCAAATACATAAATAGTTCAAGAGTGAATAGTTCTGAGGCCTAATTTGCCTTATTAATTGGATAGTCCATGCATCTACATGTAATATGTTGTCTTTTTTTTTTTTTTTTTTGGTTGTCATGGGGCTTGAACTCTGGGCCTGAGCACTGTCCCTCAGATCTTCAGCTCAAGGCTAGAACTCTACCACTTGAACTACAGTGCCAATTCTGGTTTTCTGGAGGTTTATTGGAGATAAGAGTTTCACGGACTTTCCTGTTCGGGCTGACTTTGAACTGTGATCCTCAGATCTAAGCCTTCTGAGTAGCTAGGATTACAGGTATGAGCCACCGGCGCCCAGCTTATGCTAGCTTTTTAATAGCCCCACGGATTGGTATCAGAAGTCACTAGAAGAAAGCTGTGATATTTCAAAACCACAGTTTGTAATGACTCTTTTCTTCCCCCAGTCCTAGGGCTTGAACTCTTGGTCTGGTTGCTGTCCCTGGGCATCTTTTGCTCAAGGGCAGCCCTCTACCACTTGAACCGTAGCGCCACTTCTGGCTTTTTCTAAGATGAATTGGCATTAAGGATCTCATGGACTCTCTCCTGCCCTAGTTGGCTTCAAATTGCAATTCTCAGATCTCACTTTCCTGGGTAAATAGGATTATAGGGGTGAGCTACTGGCACCCAGCTGTAATAATCATTTTTACGTTCCTATATTTAATATTTATGTTTCTATTCACTTATGTTCTATGTATGCAGTTGTGGAAATAGAGGAAATAAAAGAAAGAACTAAGATATAGGAACTTGTAGTAATATCCAAAGTACATGCACTGGTAAGTCAGATTTCACTCCCATCTGAATATCTTCCCAAGCAGTTCAATGGTCTCCCAGTTCATTCTGCCATCATTTTTCACCACTGGCACATTGATCTTCCCCACTATTCATTACTGAACCAGTCTTTCACATAGTTGGCCAATATTTCCTCCTCCTCCAGTTGACTCCATGCCAGGTAAGCACTTCTCCCCACCTACAAGTCCCAAAGTCTACTTACTGCCCTCCCTGCTTCCAATCAGCATAAGCAGCAACACAGTATAAAGCAAAGTTTGAATACTCATGAGTAAACTGCCAAGTCCTAGAGATTAGAAGTATTATAAATTTAAAAAAATCAAAGGATATGTTTTAGATAATTCTATTTTAAAATAATTAATTTTGTTTGAGAAAGGGTTTTGCTATGTGGGCCAGGCTGCAGGCACACACCACCATCCTGGGCTTTAAAAATATTTATAGTAGTTACTTAGTCATGTAATACTAATTTGGTTTTTTAAAAATTTTTCACTTTTGGGGCTGGGAAGGTGGCTCAGTGATAGAGCTCTTGCCTTGCATGCATGAGGCCCTGGGTTTGATTCCTCAGCACCACAGAAGCAAAAAGAAAAAAGCCGAAAGTGGCGCTGTGGCTCAAGTGGTAGAGTGCTAGCCTTGAGCTGAAGAGCTGAGGGACAGTGCCCAGGCCCAGAGTTCAGGCCCCATGACCGGACCCAAAAACAACAACAACAAAAAAGCTTTTCACTTTTTAATCTCTAATTGGCATATCATAAAGTCTCAAATTAATATTCTTCCATGCACCTTCGTCTTTTCTCATCTGCTGTCATGTTTCTTCCTCTTTTAGATCTTTATATTTATTAGATGTGCTTCTCAAGTGAAAAATATCACTACACACAACAACAACATAGCAGCAAATTTAAGTGCAACACAGCATACTGAACCAAGATTTGGTCCCTAGTGTCGGAGATATGACTCATGGCCAAATGACCATGAGCACAGCACTCACTGTTCCTGTTTCTTAGTTTTCTTAGTTGAAGACATTAAATTCCAACGTATGAAGTTCAGTTCTAAGATTCTCTGGATTATTCTGTGTGCATTAACCTTTATTAGTACCTTATAGAGAAGAACAGCAGCATTTTCCCAATGTTTCAGGTAAAGAAATAAACTGTTCACCTTGACTAAATCAACATCTCCCTATGAAAAGCAAAGAAAGGTAAAATGAAGGAAAATTTAAGCCTCTTCATAAATTCTCAGGAAAATGCAGGGCCTCTGTTTCTCTCTCTCTCTCTCTCTCTCTCTCTCTCTCTCTCTCTCTCTCTCTCTCTCTCTCCTCCCTCCCTCTCGCTCTCTCTCTCTCTTATCTTCCACTGAGGAGTAGAAGATCCTGCCATGAAAGTTTTAGGTTTTTTTAAAAATGCAGAATATTAAAAATGTTTGCTTTCTTCCTCAGCAGAATAATGATGAACAATGAATATTCATGCAATTTATTCTATAATTGATGAAACACATTGGTGGTGAAATATGTGTGCTCAATATTTTAGGGGATTACATAAACGATGCATATATTTCTGGACTAGTTTTTGACATACTATTGCATAAGAACAAAAAGCATAAATACAATTATGAGTTTTAAAAGTATGCTACTGCCATGAAAACAGGATATGGACATTGATAATGGCAACAATTTACTTGGTTACTTTTACCTTCTATTTTTAACAAGTGGTTCAAGGAACAGGAGAGTAGCTGGCTGACTAGGGCCCTGGTCTAGCACTCAGACAACTGAAGCTCTATTCCTGGAGGTTTCATTGAGTCATGGGGTGACCAGGTGCTTTGTCAGCTGATCTCCCATAAATTCATAGGTCTTAGAATTTAGGAGAATTTCTCCATCTGCTAGCCTTTCAGAAATGTCATGGATGTAGTCATGCCTGTCTGCAAAGTACTTTAAAAAGCATCAAGAGAACAGGGCTGGGAAGGTATCTCAGTGGTAGAGCGCTTGCCTTGCATGCATAAGGCCCTGGGTTTGGTTCCTCAGCACCACATAAGCAGAAAAGGCTGGAAGTGATGGTGTTGCTCAAGTGGTAGAGCGCTAGCCTTGAGCTGAAGAGCTGAGGGACAGCGCCCAGGCCCAGAGTTCAGGCCCCCACGACCAGCAAAAGAAAAGCGAAAAAAAAAACCATCAAAGAACAAACAAAATTTACTTGACTATTAGTAGACTTAACCCAGGGTATAACTAGTATTTTTTTTAAGATTTAAAGTTTGTTTCACTTTTTATTTTATCTTATTTTTTATTTTTGTCGGTCATGGGGCCTGAACCCTGGGCCCAGGCGCTGTCCCTCAGCTCTTCACTATGTTTAGATGTCACCTCTGTTCTTCAACCTCATTTGTTATGAAAATTCCTCAAAGTTACGAGCAAATAGGGAACCACATAAAAGAGGATGAGTTACTTCCTCTGAGTATTTTTTGAAGTCTGACCATATTCTTTTGTAATTTGTCAGGCTCAAGTTGAAATGATAGTGCAGTTAAACATTAAATGAAATTAGGGATTCAAAATTTTGTTTTCTGTTGGTTGTGTTAGTGTTGCTGGGGTTTGAAAATCAGGGCCTCATGCTTACTGGACAGGTGCCCTACTGCTGAGACATGCTTCCAGCCCTTTACGGCACTGGTTATTTTTGAGATAGTGTCTTGCCACCAGCCCAGGCATGTGCCTGGAGGCTGCTCCTCTTATTTTTCACTTTTTATGTTGAGATTCAGTCTCATGGCCTTTTCTGCCCTAGATGGCTTGGATGTGTGATCCTCTCTATCTCAGCCTCCCAAATACCTAAGATTACATTGTAAGCCATCAATGTTGAGCTGGAATTCAGAATTTCTGAGAAAGGAAAGAGCCCCATATTCTTATTTTTTTATAAGATTTTATTTTATTTATTTATTTTTTTTGTCGGTCGTGGGACTTGAACTCTGGGCCTGGGTGCTGTCCCTCAGCTCTTCAGCTCAAGGCGAGCGCTCTACCACTTGAGCTACAGCGCCACTTCCGAGCCCCATATTCTTAAGAATTGTAGTCTGCGTCATTCCTTCAACTGTTGGCTGTTATTGATAGTGATACACATGATACTGAACTTGGAGGATGAACAAACAGTGGAGATAGGTATCTAGAGTCAAGGAACTGTAAACAGATAGATGGATTTGCTATATGAACACATGATCACACTACAATGTGGTGAGTGTTAGGATGTGCGAGGATGACAGGGAATAGACTAGGGCATTTAGAAAGAGCATTACCACTAACCTTGGTGGGCCAGTAAAGCAAGAAATATATATTATTTTCCAGGTACTAGAAGTTTTATAGTAATGGCTTTTAAAAATGAATATTTAATCAACTGGAATTGTTTACCAGGCAGTGGGCCAGAAAACAGTAAGATCTATAAAAGCATCAACTTTAGAGTTCGATAGATACAATTACAAGTCTATTTTTATCAGTAGGTGTGACCTTGGGCAAGTTTCCTGACCTCTCAAAACCTGTTTTTATGTTTCTTATTTATAGGATGAAACTTATCTTTATAAACTATAGTTGGCTGTTATAAAATTTAAATAAGAGAATAGCTATAAGCACCCAATCCCTATCCTTGGTAAGATGGCAAATAATGCAAGGATACTACTTAATATTAAGTTATATATATATATATATATATATATATATATATATATATGTATTCATTGGCTGCATCCAGTAATCCATAGACAACCATCCCTAAAATCAGCTCCATGTGAAGAGGCTAGAGAACATAGGATATGCTATAATTATAGACTGATTACCAACCATGGTAAGATGCTTGGACTACATGAAGTACACAGTAGAAAATGTTTAAGGTTCTTTTTGTTTATGTTTTTGTTTTTGTCAGTTTGGGACCTGAACTTCAATCCTGGGCACTATCTGAGCTTTTTTTGCTCAAGGCTAGTGCTCTACCCCTTTCAACCACATTAACTTTCCTGCCTTGGCTGGCTTCAAACTGCAATCCTCAGATCTCAGCCTCCTGAGTAGCTAGGATTGTATTTTTTTGGGGGGGGTCCAGTCGTGGGGCCTGAACTCTGGGCCTGGGTGCTGTGCCTCAGCTCTTTAGCTCAAGGCTGGCCCCTACCACTTGAACCACAGCGCCACTTCCGGCTTTTTTCTTTTTGCTTATGTGGTGCTGAGGAACCCAGGGCCTCAGGCATGCAAGGCAAGCGCTCTACCACTGAGCCACCTTCCCAGCCCCAGTTAAGAATTTGTTTTTTAAAAAACCAATGAAAGCCAGGCACTGATGACTCATGTTTGTAATCCTAGATACACAGGTGGCTGAGATATGAGGATCATTGTTCAAAGCCAGCCTGGGCAGGAAAGAATGTGAGACACTTACTTCAGTTAATCAATCTCCCAAAGCCAGAAGTCAAGCTGTGGCTCAAAGCTCAGCGACATTGTCTAAGCCCTAAGTTCAAGACTTTTTTGTGCTTTCTCTTTCTGTCTCGCTCTCTCTGTCTCTGTCTCTGTCTCTGTCTCTCTCTCTCACACACACACACATATGCAGGTTTGCATGCACAGGAACAAAGAACCAATGATCCTAGATTTTGGAAAGACTATTTAAAAATGGCACTGTTGATAACAGATTAGGAAGACATGGAGAAACAAGAAAGGTTATAGGTCTAGTTAGGAGTTCCTCGTAGTAAATCATTCAGTGCAAAAGTAAGCATGGGAGGTCCCTAAGTGCAATATAATAGAACTTCAGAAGTGAGAGATGGAGGAATACCTATTCCTCACACATCTGCTTCTGTATGCATTCTATCATGTCCCAAGATGTAGGCCTTATCTCCCAGATGTTTAACTCTTCTAACCATGAATCCAACCAGCAACGGTGGTCATTTTCGATTAGTTTCTATCATTAAGTACTTACAAACATGAAATCCCAATCATTTCTAAAAGGCAGTAAGTAAACATCCTTCTACAAAAAGACGAACTTAGTAGTTGTTCCCTAACTTTCTTGCTGGAACGTCTTAATAGTAATAGGTATAGTTTGAAAAATCAAAGAATGTAAAGGACCTTTAAAAGATGTCGAAGTCTATTTTTTCATAGTACTAGAAGTTAGATAATATGGAAGGGTTGCCCTCTTGTTTAATATCAACATCTGAATGAATATGTACCATGAGAACTCTGTAAGAAGCCAATAAATTTTTTGAATCCTCATAATTTCTATTCCAAATGATTCTCTTTCTACATACACTTCCAACTGAGTCTTGCCTAAGAGGACATACTTTATTTTGCCTTGGTTTTAGTTATCTGCATGATATTCACATATAATGTGAGATACAATTTTGGATATGGATAGTGAGTTTTTGGAGAAAAGTATTGATATAAATAGAATTTTTTCAAGGTATGTAATTTTTATACACAAGAAAACTTTTTTCAGTTCTTTAATATTCTCATGTATATTAAAATACTTATACATTTAAAATGTTAACTATCATGTATGTTTCAGAATTAGTTTGAGCTATATGATGAAAACTCCAGTATTATTATTTTACAATACTGTGAAATTTATGTAATTACTTAATCACAATATTTTAAAATAAATAAATAAAAATTATTATAAGGCCGGGTTCCAGTGGCTCACGCCTGTAATCCCAGCTACTAGGGAGGCTGAGATCTGAGGATTATGGTTCAAAGCCAGCCTGGGCAGGAATGTCTGTGAGACTCTTATCTCCAATTAACCACCAAAAAACCAGGAGTAGCACTGTGGCTCAAGTGGTAGAGTACTAGCCTTGAGCTGAAGAGCTCAGGGACAGAGCCCCGGCCCAGAGTTCAAACCCTATGACTGACAAAAAAAAAAGTTATTGTCAGATTTACAATGTTAAGATGAAACCATTTTTGAAAGACTACTCAAAAGTCTGTCTTAGAGGAAAAGTAGAAACAAAATACAATTAGACAATTCGCTTAATAAATGTTACAAGAATTAAGAAATGACAAAGTGAAAAGGCTATTTTTAAAGTAAAAAAATACAATGAAGATTTAATTATCCCAGCAAATAAAGTGGTAAGAAATCGAGTCTAAAACAAACACAAGTTAATGTAAAAATATGGAAAGGACTGAATTGAAACTAAACAACCACCAAGTTTCAGTCAAGTTACCACAGTTAATATCTGTAGAAATACAAATGTGTATACAAATGTGTATATAGATATACACACACACACACATATATATATAGTAAAAAGAAACCGTAAAGACTATGTTTAAAAATGAATACTCAAAATATCTTATGTTTATCATTTACAGAAGGTTAAACTTTTCCTTTTTTTGGTTGAAAATTAACCTATCTCTTCATAATATCTTATTTTAAGAAATGAAAATCAAATGGATGTACATGTGATTAACTGCATTATCCCATCTTGCTTCTAAAATTAGACTTATAGCATCAGTAGTACATATTTCTAATATTTCTAGATAGTTTTCCAACTTTTAAAATTGTCTCTTGGAAATGGAAGTGTGGGTCAAATAGCAAAGTACCAGCCTTGAGCAAAAAATCTAAGGAAGAGCACAAGGCTCTGAGTTCAAGCTCCAGTACCAGCACCAAAACAAAGCAAAATAAAATAAGTTTCTATTTTCATCTGTGAGGATTGCACATCTAAGAGCTACATATGTACACAGCAAATGAAATCTATAAAAGAGTCACAGAATATGTCTTAATAGAAAATAACTTTAATACTGAAAATTATATGTAAAATAGTATTTAGGAAGATGAATAGTAAAAATATCAAATGTTTTAGCCTGGCACCAGTGGTTCACACACTTGTAATCCTAGCTACTCAGGAGGCTGAAATTTGAGGATGGCAGTTTGAAGCCAGCCAGGGCAAGAAAGGCCATAAGACTCTTATCTCCAATTAACTACTCAGAAAAAGCTGGAAGTGGCATTATGGCTCAAGTGGTAGAGTGCTAGCCTTCAGCAAAAAGAAGCTCAGAGACAGCTCCCAGTCCTTGAGTTCAAGCCCTAGGACCAGTAAAATAAATACATATATACATAAATAAACAGAAAAATCAAATGTTAAGCACAAGTGATAAAATTATGCACATCAATTATTACTAGATGTTTTCATAATATTATAAATAATCCAATATCACCTTATAATAAAGTAAATTTTATAACTCATGACTTTGAATTCTAGGACATCATTTCAAAGAGGCAGGAAACATTATTGATCACATGATTGATCTTAACTAAGCTTTGATGCCTAAACCATCACTGTCTTAGTTTAGGATGTCAATATCTCTTACCTGCTAACTTTCCCTTTCCTCCTCACGTTCCAAAGAACAGGTTTGAGTGATTTACTTAAAACTTAAATCTTACAGTGAACATCATCTACACTTGATCTTAGCCAAAAGGCCGAGGAGCGATACATCATCTAATATATAAGTTAGCTTCCCAGCAGAACCAAAAAAGTGGCAGAAGAGATGTAAATATTTTTACCCCATACTCAGGATCTTTTAGGGCAAACAAATTCCTTATTTTGTTACTCTTTATAGAAGTTCTTTTTATTTTCCTAGTTTGAGCAATGGTGTAACGTTAGCACCAACTTCATTTTAAATCCGAGCTAAGGGGTGATTTTGACTTTTTGTCAATGTTAGTATCTGACGAGTCAGTACCTGTGTACAGGGAGTGGAGGTCAATTCTATTATAGGCACTTTCAGTCCTTTTTAAGCAGGTCATGTAATATTTATGTACCATAATTTCCCAATCTACATTAGCAGAGCTCTGTGTACTTCCCAGGGGTGTTATGAAACTAAGTAAAAAGAAGAATAAACATTACAAATGCAGTACACAGCAAATTCAAGAAGTTTACTACTATAATAATAGATTTACAATTAGGACACACCTCCAGGACAACAATTTTAGCTTTCACAAGCATAAGTGACAGTCAGTACTGAATGTACACACAGCCCTTCGCTCACTCTTAGACTTCACATTATACTCATCACTTGTCCTATTGGTCTTCCTTCTATTCTTTGAATAAAATAAATTCATTTCTACCCCCAGGTCTTTCTCTCTACCTGGTTATGTATTCCCTGGAATATAGGAATAGGAATTCTTCAAATCATTTGATTCTCAACTCCAATGATACCGTCACAAAAATGCCCCCATCATTATCCAAGCTAACTGTACCACCGCTTAACTACCACAGCCTGGGTGGTCATATTACTCTATGATTTTCTTCTTAGCACTTCTTATCTGAACATCTTATTTCCTTTTTGCTTGCTTACTGATGTAGAAATTACCACTATCCTCTAAACAAGGCCCTGAGATCAAACAGTCTGTCACTAAACTATATCAAATGCCAAGGGTTTGGGTAACAGGAAGTGCAGAGGGAGCCTGTTAAATCAGGGAAATGATGTACTGAAAACCTGATTTTGCAGAAGAATGAAGTGATGGAAGGGTATGCAAAGGATAGAAAATCACATTACAATGGCTTAGGAGAAGAGCTTTTTAAAAAATGTTAAATAGAAATGTGCCTTAGGGTTCAATTCCTCAGTACCACATAGCAAGAAGAAGCCAGAAGAGGCACTGGGGCTCAAATGGTAGAGTTCTGGCCTTGAGCAAAAGAAGCTCAGGGACAGTGCCCAGGCCCTGAGTTCAAGCCCTAGGACTGGCAAAAAAGAGGAGGAGGAGGAGGAGGAGGAGGAGGAGGAGGAGGAGGAGGAGGAGGAGGAGGAGGAGGAGGAGGAGGAGGAGGAGGAGGAGGAGGAGGAGGAGGAGGAGGGAGGAGGAGGAGGAGGGAGGAGGAGGAGGGAGGAGGAGGAGGGAGGAGGAGGAGGGAGGAGGAGGAGGGAGGAGGAGGAGGGAGGAGGAGGAGGGAGGAGGAGGGAGGAGGAGGGAGGAGGAGGAGGAGGAGGGAGGAGGAGGGAGGAGGAGGAGGAGGAGGAGGAGGAAGAGGGAGGAGGAGGGAGGAGGAGGGAGGAGGAGGGAAGAGGAGAAGGAAAAAGAAAAAAAAACTTAAGTATAGGAAGATGGCCTAATATGTCACCAAAGCTAACAATATGAAAAGCAGAATTTCTTCTTTTGTACTCTGAAAACTGAACTCTGTAACAGAACAGGTTGAAGTAGTGTGGGAAAAATAAACTTTCAATTTTTCTACATGACGCATTTGGCTAAGTAATGCATTTAACTTTCTATCTGATGCATTTGGCTCAGTAATGAATTTAACTTTGCCAAGTTAAATTCAACAACTGTTCTGATAACTGATTTGCCTGTAATGTCTATTCTATAGTATATATGTATATGTATATCTATATATCTATATATCTATATATATCTTCTCTTGTAGTGAATTCCATCTCTCAGGCAAAATCATAGAAAAGTCACACTTATTTCTGGTCTCCCATTTGAGGGGACAGGTGAAGTTGGGCTACATGGAGGGGGTTGAATGATAAAAGGGGTGAGACTAATCAATGTGCATTGTATTAATAAACTGACAGGCTGATTTGAACCCCTTGAATAGCTAAAGATCATAAAAATAAAATTTGAAATTTAAATAAAGGAGGAACTTTCTTCATTCTTGAGTCCTTTAACTCTTTTCCTCCACTGGTATTGACATGCCTGACAACTAACTCTCACAGGCTCTACCTTCAGCTGTCAATATACATTCAGTATTTCTTCTTCCAAATTCCAGTTTAAAATTAATCACTCATTCTGATATCTATAGAAGTACAAAATTTTAATCGTCTAGGTAGGTGTCTGTCTCTCTCATTACATGACACTTGGTTACCAAATATGAAATGCTAATAACTTGATATCACAGAATGTGCTCAGCACTGAAATATGTATTTTCATTTCATATTTTTCCTTAATGTTAACTTTTTCTTTTATCATTGTGCACGTGCTATTTTATACTATGCAAAATAAAGTATTCTCCTTTCTTAGAAAAAGAATTAAAAACTATGGATGTGTTTGCTTGTACACTAGGTCAGATGAGGCTAGATTTTCCACTTACTATAAAAATAAGACACAGGTACACATATCAGTGATGGTGGCTAAGGATAAAATAGAAATCAAAAGCAGAGAAAAGCACATATGAATTGTTGAGGTGCCAGGGCAGGATATTTGACATTTTAGATATTTAGACAACTTGTCAATGATGATCTGAAGGAAGAAAGACAGGGTGCCATGCTCATGTGTATGGAAAGAATCTTAGAGGGGGGAAAAAGGAGAAAAAAACTAGTACAAATGCCTTGAGAAAGGAACAGGTTTAGGTTGTTCAAGAAATAGCAAAAAGGCTAATGTGGAAGGTGTGAAATCATGAGGGGGAGATGATAGAAAATAACCTATTTATGTGTGTGTGCAATGCACACACATGTGTATTGCAGGTTGCAGGGTTGGTCAGGTAGAATATTACAGATTATAAATTAGGATTTTAGATTGGGTTTTACTCAAAGAGTGATAGGAAGAATGAGTTTGGGTGAAGAAGTGGCACAAAGAGATTGTGTTTTGACCACAGGCTTCCATCTGCCTTACTGAAAAGTGGTATGTGTATGTGTGTGTGTGAATGAGAGAGAGAGAGGGGGGGGTAGGGGGAAGGGAGGAAAGGAGGAAGGGAAGAAGGGAGGAAGGGAGGAAGGGAGGAGGAAGGGGATAGATGACATAAGGCAGAGGTACAATGTAGTGGGGAGATGATGGTGTCGGAACCTAGGAAGACTCACTGCAGAGCTGTACTGATACTAAGTTATTCTGAGAAGAGAGTAAACAAAACAGAATCTCTGATGAGAGATGAAAGAGTAACAACAAAGTCTGGAAGACCACACTGTCTTTGCTCTAAACAACTAAAAAAATGGTGCATCTATTAACTGCAATTCTAATATGACTTACTATATGAATACTACATTGTTCAAAATTGTGCTAATATGTTGATGAGTTAATTTATGAAGAGCACTTACTATAGTACAAATTAAGTGTTTGCTGTTAATAAACTAAATGGGAAATTATTTTTCAATCCCAGGATATTATTCAATGTGAAAATGTTCTTGTTAGGGTCATAATTTTTGAGAAATAAAGTAACTTAAATGATAGTGAAAGACTTTCCACTGGCAAATAAAGCTGAAGAGAGGATAGGCCTTCCTAACAATGGCTAAGAGTTTCCTCATTGTCAGTTCCGCTTTCCACCTGCACATGCCTTAAAATAGGACTTCCTTCTTTTCCTTTGCTTCTTGAAAGTTTTCCTACCCTTCAAAACAGAGCCATTAAATGTTTACCCTTAAAGGAAGAGTTTGGTATCTTATAGCCACTATCGCAAGGAGATTTATATTTGGCAACACTCTTTTAAGTAACATCAAAGTACCCTGTATTTTGAATACAATAAAATATTGTTTATTACTATTTTGTTACTGAAAGTCAGTACAATAAAAGGTATCACAGAACACTTGAAGACACATATGTCCTATGTTTGTTTTATTGTTAATTTTTGTGAGAAAAGACTGACTCCTTATATATATATATTTATTTTTATTATCTGTAGGTAGTTTTACAAAGGAGTAACCATTCAACAAATCAGTTTATAAGAACAATGCGTTGATCAATGTCACTCCTTTCATTATTCTCCCCCACTTATGCTCTTTTATGAACTGGACTGGCAAGTTGTAAAATGATATTACAACCTGAAAACATTGAAAGATGTCTTGATGGAAGGAAAAGGTTACAAAAAGAAATATGTGATTGATCTCATTTAGGAATCTTTTATCATTTCCCTCCCAGGAATATCTAGAGGCAGAAACTAGAGCCTTCTCAAAATTACAATGAATATGACATGTGTTATTTCTGTACCTGAAATGATTCCTTTGGGAGAGAAGATGTTGTCATAATAATGTTATTTCATTTTAACACCTTATGGATAACAGAGGACCCAACAAATAAGAAGGTATGGTCTGGCTGGTTGGAGCCAGCAACTAAAACAAACACACAAAGAATACTAACTGTTGCCAATGCTTCTCCAGTGTTTTCTCCTCGTAAGTAAGAAGTCACATAAAACTTTGTCACAAATGACTCTCATAGTCATCAGAATAAAGCCTATCTTAGTAGACTTACCCCTAAGTGTGCGCCTTGATCTAAAAAATTTTAGTGCTGCAAAATCCTCTCTTAAATGTACCAGTGCTGTTTCATAAACAGAAGAAAAGACTGCATGTGTGGCTCAGGTGGTAGAGTGTCTGACTAGTAAAGTTCTGAGTTCAAACTTCAATAAAACAAACACAAATTGGAAGGAACAAAGACAGAAAAGGAACTGGAGAATCTAAGTAAACCTTTTCAGTTTTTAATGACATTTATTTTTTTAATGACAAAGCTGTGGGCTGCTAATTCAATAAAGGATAGAAGCTCTTAGACACTGGCATGCATTCAGCTCTGAGATTCAGAATTCTGGTGTACAGGAAGCCCACTGAAGATATGTTTTACATTTCTCCTGTTTTCATTCAGATAACTAATGAATCATGTAATCATTTTGAGTGGTAATTAAAAATGTCGTTTACATTCATCAGCTAGAGCAAATTATGTAATATCTCTTTCCTATTGTGAGCATTTTACTCACACTCAGCCTTCATGTTGGGGTTTAACACGAATACTTGAGCTCCATAGTATTCTCATATACATGACATGTTCATTACTTTTACTGGCACCCCAGTTTTCATAAGCTATCCTAACAGTTCTGTGATGAAGAAATTGTTTATATTAATTTTGTTCTTTAGATACATAATTAGAAGTTTGAGACTAATTGGCAGATTGCTTGACACATAAATTAAAGGGGCAAAACCATAATTTGAACTTAATGGTTTTTAGTTTCAAAATCTTTTTTTTAAATTTAATTTTATTTTATTTGTGAACATACTGTACAGAGGAGTTACAATTACATGGGAAGGTTAATGCGTACATTTCTTACCAAGCATTGCAGCCTCCTCCTTTGTTTACCCTTCACATCCCTTCCCAGCCTCCCACCTCCCCCTAGTTTCAAAATCTTAAACCCTTGCATTTCATTTCAGTTGAATGCTGGTGATTACATTACTAATAACCATCTCTGTGTATTTTCCAGTATGCTTAGTCAAGAAGTTTTGCCCAAGAACAGGTAGACTCTGGGGACCCAGGGTGAGGCAAAGCAGTGAAAAGAAACCAAACTGGCCACAGATAAATCCATTGAAGAAAAAACAAGGAATCCTCCTGTGAAGTATGAGTGTGAAGTGTGCAGATGTTAACTTATTGTACAAGTAACAGTTTGTCTGTCTCTATTTTTACTGCTCGACTTCATCCAACCAAGACCCCACTGACTATGTAACGCCAAACGATGAAAGAAAAGCTTTCTGAATGGAGAGGGTGTTAAGCAATGTGTGTGAGTCTCTGGCTTTGATCTCAACACTACCAAAAAGAAAAAAAAAAAGAAACAAGATAAAACAAATCCCAAATCCCTGTCAATTAAATCACAGGACACCATTCCTCTCAAAATGCTCTCAGATTTGCAAATGTCAAAAAGCTTAAAAAGACAGATCTTAGAATCAGGGGGTGGGGGCATGAAAAGTCTCAAAATCAGTCATAATATGACCTTACTAGATAATCAATAAGGACTTATTAAGTGTTTAGGTTGAGTAGTGCAATGCACACTCTAGATTAAGATACTTAAGTGCAAGATATGAAATATTAATTGCTATTCTTCAGTTTCACAGTGATGACCACTACTGAAGGAAAGAGACCCTCTCATGAAAAAAAGTCTGAGTATACAGGTATCTGGGGAATAGGAAGAATCATGAGGAGAGAAGAAAAGAAGAGCAAGCAGCTGAGGAAGGGGGGGGGACGTTGTGAAGAAGAGGCTGGAAGAATGGGCAGAAGAAGCTAATGGGAAAATAAGCTTCTAAATTTCAAAATTAGCCAAAATATTTCTGCTGGAATTCTCCTGATCTTAGACAATGTACATGTCCTGTATATGAAAATGCCACCTTTAAATATCAAAGTTCCATACATTTTTTTACCATTCATCTTTCCATGTCTAATACTGAAGATTTTTCCTCATTTATGTGTATTTTAAAGTTATTAAGACATAATAATTTTCAGAGTTGAACTAAGTATAAGATGATTATTTGGTATTACTTAAAAATTAAAATTTGACATGACTGGTTATCAACCTCCCCAGAGATTTAAAAGCTTTTGAACTTGTGATGGAAATTAAAGAGTTGTTCATGCTGAAACTACTTAAATATTTTACGTGGAATTCTTTATCTATTAGGCTTATCATCATAGTGTTTGTGCACTGACGTAGAAAAATGAAATTATGTATTGGTAATTAAAAACATTTCTGCAGATGGAACCTCATAAAAAATTGCTCCATGATGTGAAAAATATGTTTTTCTGAAATTATCCCCCAAGTTCAGCTTTTTAGCTGCTTATAATGTTCATAAATGTATTACTAGAGATAACACCCTGCCCTATCATTAGGATCATGGCTAAGTGGAAAGCTATATTATACATTCTGACACTGTCACATGATTATTTGTGATCAAGGAAAAACTAACTAGTTAATGGTGATTATTTCTTGTGAAAGCCAAAACTATAAATAAATAATAATGCTGAGCAATTTCATTTCCAAACGTCAATAATGAATTCCATCGACTGCATGCCATTAACCACCAGAGGTTACTTACATGCCTCCGTTCTTTTTAAAGCTTTATTCCTTCCATTTAAAAATATAGATCGATCTGTCGATGACAATGTCATTTGCATTTGTTTGACCAAAACTTGAAAAGAATACAAAAAGGAGGAAAAAACTCTTGTCTATTTTTCTCCACCTTTCTCCAAAGCCCAGAGAAATTAAAGTAATAAAGCACTAAGGGGAAACAAAGGCATAGAAGCAACTGTGGAAGAAAATGGTTTAGGAGAGCCTAAATACAATGAATAGCCAGTATTTGAAACCCAGAATATAGGGGTGATAAAGGCAAGAGCATGTGAGTTCATCACTATCATGATTCTCATTGTATATGTTTTTATAAGTCAGGGAAAAGATAAGGCAATATGGAAATTTTAGTATGAGTGAATGAAAAAAGACATCACCTTGATTTGTTAAAAAATGGTCTTTGGATGTGGAAAGGATTCAAATCACGGTCTGAATCCATTTCTGAGGTACTTTCCATATAGAATCATAATTAACAGCAGTAACAAATCATAAGGAAATAATGACATACAGAATGTAATTTGTTTAGAATTTTAGGTTTAGAATTTTGATAGAAATCACTCCCTTCATGCCTTCCCATGAAATATGCCTTTTCTCTTGACCATAACTAATGGAACTTCCAGTTCCCTAGTCATAACAGATCCATATAACTCATCTAGATATTTAAAAGGTAACACAAAACAATTCTTCTGCATTCTGCCTGACCAGACTTTCCAAGGAGCCTTGTACAAAGGTGAGAGTATTTATACATACCTTTACGTGAGCAGAACATTTCTGCAGTCTTCTCTTCAAGCCCTGCTCAGCCAGAAATACACTGCTTTGCTCGGCAGACTGGAGAGTGGAATTTGGGGTTATGTGCTTCCCTTCCCTGAGTAACCTAACACTTCCTTCCTGGGAGAGTGGCCTCTCCTCCCGCCCAGCCCAGTCCCTGACCCTGGGTGGCAGTGTGTAAGACTCAGAAGCTTCTGTTTCTGCACACAGGCAACTCACTGTACCTGCTCCGGGACTGTGAGCTTATTCTTGGCTCAGTGAACACTGTGCAAATAGTGCTAGCACACTTAGCATGATACGTTGCTAAGTTGACCCTGCAAAGTCTATAATGAAGTGAGATAGCAGAACTCAATCTCTGTGCAGCTTTTTATCATAAAGCAAACAAATGGCATAGCTACCTTGAACAAATTTCTATTTTATAGTCCTAATAGGATGGGCAGGTGGTGCATTTGATAAGCTGGTTACTAACCAGACTGGTGCTTTATTTATTTTTAACAGAGATTTAAATGCCACTGGCCATGATCAGAACCTAAGTTAGCTTTTCCTCATAAAGTCTCCAACTGGATCATCATGAGGAAGTTAACATGCATATGATAGCTATTTTCTTCCTTAGACCCCTTATTAGTGCCAGTTGAGAATCCACACCTGCCACAGTGTTGAATTCTTAGTAACTGGATAAAGTGCTTTTTACTCCATTTTCCCAGTTAGCTCTGGGAAGCAAATGGTACCAATCGTCCATCTGTGTCTGACTTTCTGTTCATATCCTTCAATTTCAGAATTCTGGAGATTTTGTGGCTGTTTCTCTCTACTCTCTCCTATTGTCATATTTTTAAGAGAACTTTCATTAGCAATGTAATGAATATATTCATATTGCCTTACTGTGTTTAATTTGGGGGCTGAGGTAACAGCTCGCACATTTCATATTCATGTGTTGGTCATATAACAGGTAAATTGGCTGACGTGTTAACTCTATAGATAAAGATCTTTGCAAGTCTAAGAACTAGGAGATGCCCAAACAGGTGGGCTTTAGGGGCAAATAAAAAAAATGCACTGTGAAGAAATAGCAACCATTACTCAAAAATAAAATTTATATCTCCAACGGCCCACAAAAATGATCTCTATGACATGATCTTGTATTTAAAGAATCCCATAGACTCCACTCCCAAATTAAGCTGATTCAAAACTTTGGCAAAGTAGCGGGTTATAAAATTAACCCCCCCAAATCAATGGCTTTTCTGTATGCCAACAATGAGAAAAGTGTGGCTGAAATTAGGAAAGCAACTCCATTTGTAATAGCCCCACAAAAAATAAAATACCTAGGAATTAACTAAAGAAGTGAAGGCCCTCTATGATGAAAACTTTAAAATCTTAAAAAAGGAAATCAACACAGAACTTAAAAAATGGCAAAACCTCCCATGCTCCTGGATTGGAAAGATTAACATCTTGAAAATGGCAATACTTCCCAAGGCTATCTACAAATTCAACGCAATTCCTATCAAAATTCCAACCTCATTCTTCAAGGAAATAGAAGAAGCAATCCAAAAATTCATATGGAACAATAAAAGACCCCGAATAGCAAAAACGCTCCTCAATGGAAAGAACACTGCTGGAGGAATATCAATACCAAACTTCAAACTCTACTATAAAGCCATAGTAATCAAAACAGCTTGGTATTGGCATAAGAACAGACCTCAGGACCAATGGAATAGAATTGAAAACCCAGAAATGAACCTACAGACCTATAGCCATCTAATCTTCGATAAGGGAGCTAAAACAATAGAATGGAAGAAAGACAACCTCTTCAGTAAATGGTGCTGGCAAAGTTGGTTAACTACATGTAGAAAACTTAAGCTAGATCCTTATATATCACCCTGCACCAGAATCAACTCCAAATGGATCAAAGACCTTGAACTCAAAGCAGACACTCTGAAAACATTACAGGATGGAATAGGAGAAACCCTAGGTCTCCTTGGCTCAGGCCGAAATTTTCTGAATAGAGACCCGGAAGCACAACAAATCAAAGAAAGGTTGGACAAATGGGATTACATAAAGTTGCAGAGCTTCTGCAGGGCAAATGACATAGCTAGCAAGATCAATAGAAAGCCCACGGATTGGGAGAAGATCTTTACTAGCCATACAACGGACAAGGGTCTCATATCTAAAATATACTTGGAACTCAAAAAATTAAACCCCCCAACAACAAATCCTCAAAGAAACAACTGCCCAATAAATAAGTGGGTGAAAGACTTAAAGAGAAACTTCTCTGAAGAAGAAAGAAGGATGGCCAATAGACACATGAAGAAATGTTCAACATCCCAAGCCATAAAAGAAATGCAAATCAAAACAACATTGAGATATCACCTCACTCCAGTTAGAACGGCAAAAATCAAGAACTCTAACAACAGATTCTGGAGGGGATGTGGACAGTAAGTAACTTTACTTCATTGTTGGTGCGAATGTAAACTTGTTCAACCACTTTGGAAAGCAGTATGGAGGTTCCTCAAAAGACTTCACATAGAACTCCCCTATGACCCAGCAATCCCACTTTTGGGCATTTACCCAAATGTTTACAAACAAGACCACACTAAAGCTACCAGCACAATTATGTTTATTGCAGCATTATTTACCATAGCTAAGATATGGAACCAACCCAGATGCCCCTCAGTAGATGAATGGATCAAGAAAATGTGGTATATATACACAATGGAATTCTATGCCTCCATCAGAAAGAATGACATTGCACCATTTGTTAGGAAATGGAAAAACTTGGAAAAAATTATATTAAGTGAAGTAAGCCAGGCCCAAAGAAACATAGGTCCCATGGTTTCCCTTATTTGTAATATCTAGTATATGTATGAGTCAAGCGGAAAAGGTCAGATAATGTGATGTCAGGAAAATGAACCCTTAGATGTGTATTTTAATGTTTTTTTCTTTCATGCATGTGTTTCTAATGCATTTATAAGATTATCTCTTTGTTGCTTTGTATGTCCCTCCCCCACAGTATAACCCCTGCTTTCACTATATTTGATGTCAGTATAACTTGTGGAGGAGATGGGGAAAAACCAGTTGTTTAAGGATACAGGTGGACCTGTTGCAACAATGAGAAGTACAAGTTGTCATGTCCAAAACCAGCTTTACAACGTCGGTGGGGGGGAGGGGGGGAGAAGGAGAAGGATTGGGATGGGGGGGAGGGGGGAGGCTGGGAAGGGAGGTGAAGGGTAAACAAAGGAGGAGGCTGCAATGCTTGGTAAGAAATGTACGCATTATCCTGCCCATGTAATTGTAACTCCTCTGTACAGTATGTTCACAAATAAAATAAAATTAAATTTAAAAAAATGATCTCTATGTTAAAGTAATCATACCCAGATTTTCATGTGATACAGAGCTCATAGTCTGGCAAGTTTTGAAGCTCTATAATAAGATTTTCACTTAATGGTAAAATAAATGAGTAAGTCAACCTGATCTTGATAAGGAAATGTAAACATTGGCAATATGATCCATTCCCAAGTGAAAATTTATAGTGTCTTATCTTCTTTAAAGAGCTGAATTTGCAATCACTTGTAACTTTTCTCTTGATACCTTTGAAAGTTACAGCAATCAAACAGGTATGATAGGTCATGTCTGTACTCTCACCTACTCAGGAGGATAAAATAAGGAGGACTGTGGTTCAAGGCCAAGAGAAAAAAGACTGTGAGACTCCATCTCAACAGAAAAAGTTGGGCATGGTGGTGCATATCTATCATTCTAGCTGGGGCAGAAGTGTAATAGCATTTCTATAGTCCATATTGGCCTGGTAAAAAATGGAGACCCTATCTCAATAATAGCCAAAACCTAATGAGCTAGAGGGGTTTCTCCTATGGTACGGCATCTATCTAGCAAGTAAGAAGCCCTTAATTCAAACCTCATTACTATCAAGGATTTTCAACAGAATTCCTTGTGAATGCTGTGTAAATGTTCTAGTTAAATTCCTGGCACTCTGTTTTAACATATGCTTAGATATTAACTTCGATTCTTTCCTTAGTGATATGAATGCCTTAGTTTAATACTAGATATCATCCTACCACATTAAAGTAACGCAAATGTAACCACCGTACATATGTTCAGTGTTTTCATAATTTACAAAGTACATCCACTAATATTCTTTTGTTAGATACACAATTGTCCTGGGAGATTTTATTCTCAAGTTTTGCTGAGCTTTCTATGCACAGAATGTTTCCTTGGCTTTATATGCTAAGCAAAATGAGCGGGCAAAAATTTGAAGAGGGCTTGATGTTCAATTTCAAATAATTTATCATAGCAACAGACTTTTGAGACTCTTGAGAAGTAAAAAGCAAGAATGAATTATCTCTTGTTTAAAGTAAGACTTCTATAAGAACAAAATAAACACACACAAACAACACAACTCTAAAGAAAACATAAGCAAATGTGAGTCACATATTTATATCGATTTACAAAGATGGTAATGCTACCTGTATTTGTGTAGTGTTTTACAATATGAGTAAGAGAGCTTCAAAGTCATACACATACACACACTGCTATACAGACACACATCAAATATACCTGTGATTCATATCACAAATACCTATGTAAGTAAATATATATAACTATTTATCTATCTATATATGTGTGCAATGTCTATATAATATCCACAGTTCCAAAAATTTTGTCATTTGCTTTCATTAGGAATTTGATAAGAAATAAACTTACCTAATTTGTCATCTAAATTGGGTTTTTTTTTCTTCAAGATTTGGTAACATCAATTCAAGTCATCTTTCAATTTTGGGTAGAGCTATCCATTACATATCCAATGAACAGGGATGAATATTGCTGTTCATCCATTTTGGAAGCAGGATGCTAAAAGGCTCTGATTTAAGAATTTTGTAAAGTGTCAAGAATACCATTGCTTCCATAGCTCCTATTGTTTTTGTTCTTAATTACTTTGTAGTTTAATAATTTATTATCCTATGTCTATTATCACACCAGACAACCTAAAGATGTGACTTTTTGACCTTGACTCAATATCCAGGTTTATTAGTCTGTCAGTCTGTCTACCTGTCTGTATGTATCTGCCACACCTATGATTAAACTCAAAACAGTCTTATGCATCTTAGGCAAATGTCCTACCACTAAGAAATGATCCCAGTCCTTGGATATTTGAAACAAGACTCACTATGTAGTTCAGTATGACTTTGAACTCATGATCCTCTTGCTGTTCCCTGTTAGAGCTGGGATTACAACCAATCATGACTGGTTGTTGGTTTATTATAAAGAGCCTGATAACTGACTAAATACATCAGCTTGAGTTTATTCCAATTAGACTAACCTACCCTCCTTCCTTCCTTTTTGGCTCTCATCTCCTCTCTCCTCCAGACCCTCTCTACCTATTTTTTTTTTTTTTGGTCTGTCGTGGGGCTTGAACTCTGGGCTTGGGCGCTGTCCCTCAGCTCTTCATCTCAAGGTAAGTGATTTACCATTTGAGCCACAGCACCACTTGCAGTTTTCTGGTGGTTTATTGGAGGTAAGAGTCTCACAGACTTTCCTGCCTAGACTGGCTTTGAATCGTAATCCTCTGATCTCAGCCTCTTGAGTAGCTAGGATTACAGGCGTGAGCCACCAGTATCCAGCTCCTCTCTATCTTTCTATGTTCCTGTTTGTTTTAAGCCAATGAAGACAGATCTGCAAACAAAAATTTGATGGAAAGAAATATCTCTCTATGACTTAGTAATTTTGGAATTAGAAATAGCCTTCCTAATTATAGTTGTTCTTTGTTAACAAGTATGATTATAAAAGTATTTTTGCTAATATCACATTACAATAGCACAGTTATAACTTTTACCAGAGATGGGCATTTTACTTTTACTTGCTGGATGCATTCTCCTCAAAATGTTTGCTGCAGAAGACTAGAAGAAGGCCTTCCCTCAAAGAAGCAGTGCAAATGGAACAACAAATGTGCTCAAGATATTGAATGATGAACACTCCCAGCTCTGAAAGAGTTCTCAGAGAAACAGCAATCCTCCCTGGCTCATAGAAAATATGGCGCTTGGATATGTGAGAAAGGTTATCAAGATTTTTTTTTCTATTTGTTGGTGAATAGAGTGGGAATTTAGAAGTGACCCCTAAAAGAAATTTGAAGTGATATTATAGGGTATTTCAAGAGTGTCAGGTTTCATAAATCATATATATTCACAAAGTTGCTTTGTGCTTAAATTGAATAAAAGAGTTTTAAGCTGGTGACCAAACCAGACCAAGTAGCATATAGTAAAAATTAATGCTGTTTATTGAGCTGTCATGAATCGAAGCTACTAAGCACTGGAGTTATAATGATGGTTCAACCATCATTCATAGTCCAGACTCTTTTATTTCCTTCTCTTTTTCACTTGTGAACATACTTTGTGACTAAAGAAAAAGTCCTTTAAAGTGCTGGGGAAATTTTCTCAGGTTACTAGGAGGCACATTTTCCATCCTGTTCTTCCTCTGACATTCCTTGGCAAGCTGTACTAAGCAGCTACTATGCCTCATACTTTCCCTAGGCAGTACCAGTCAATGCTTTTCTTATGGCAGAGTCAATTACTATAGAATCAACTTCCTATAAGAATACTACTTACATTCCCATGGTTTTCATGGCATTGTTCAAAATAGCCAAGTTATGGCATCAATCAGATTAGCTGCCCTTCAACACATGGATGATGAATGTGGTATATATACACAGTGTGGAGTTTTATTCAGCCATAAAGAACAATGAGGTTGTGTCATTTGCTGAATATGGTATGGAACTGGAGATCATCAAGTCAGGGGAAATGAACACAACTTACAAAAACAGATATCATACACTTTCTGCTATTAGAAATGGAGATCTGAGGACCATGGTTTGAAGCCAGCCCAGGTAGGAAAGTCCCCGAGCCTTTCATCTCCAATTAACTACCAAAAAGTGGAACTGTAAAACTAATGATAGAACCCTAGTCTCGAGCACAAAACCTCAGGGACAGTGCTCAGGCCCTGATTTTAAGCCCCAGGACCAGCACAAAGAAACAACAAGAAAAGGGAAGTGTAGTAGTTACGTGTGTGTGTGTGTGTTTGTGTGTGTGTGTGTGTGTGTGTGTGTGTGTGTGTGTGTGGTGTGTATGTGTGTGGTGTGTGTGTGTGTGTGTGTGTGTGTGTGTGTGATTTTTTTCCATGAATTTTAACTCAAGACCTTCAGCTCCTCTGGTTTGCTTGCTTGCTTGGGTGGCATTCTACCACTTGAACCACACCTTCAGTATTTCTTTTTTGCTATTTTGGAGAAGTCTCACAAACATTTATGCCCAGACTGGATTTAGACTGAAATCTGTCAGATCTCAGCTTCTGAATAGCTAGAGTGACAGAAGTGAGCCACCATCATCTTGCTTGAAAAGAAATGTGTTAAACTGCATTTGCCTCATTTTCTTATGAGAAATATATGATAGTTATTAAATGTTCTATGAGTGCACCTAAAATTTATTTTCAAATTAATTTATAGTTTTAATACCTGAAAAATGCACTTTTTCACTGACATATATATATATATATATATATATACATTAAATAACAATTAGGTATTACTTAAATATTACCTTGGGAAAGCTGTATTGAGGTATTTTACTATTAAGTTATAAGTCATGTATTAAAACATTAATTTTTTATTTCTACATCCATAAATTTAATTCAGTTTTGTGAAAGCTATTTTCACATGAACAGTAATTCTTTCCATTAAGCTATCTCTTATAACATTTGTTTAAATTCAATCAGAGAATTATACAAACATCTACTGAAAAAAAAACAAGGTACTAGGTCCAAAGTTGAATCCTGGAGACTTGGAAGTATAGTCTAGAATAACAAAAGACTACAAATATAATGTCATGAATTCTTAGGTTTTAACATCCTTAAAAGTGTCAAATTATACAATGACAACACATTAGAAAACAAAACCTAGAACTTAAGACCTGAAAAAAAATTAATTAGTTTCTCAAACAAAAATATAATTCTTAAATTTAAGAAGAAACTATATGTAGGTATTTCACATACTACCTTCTATTGTCAAGTTAAATCATATTAGTACCACATTATTCACAATTAAAGAAAGATTATGATCAACTCAATAACAATTTTTAACTATTTGATTTTAAAATTCAAAATTATCACACAAGAGATGGACAAAAGAAATGAAGTAAGGAAAAAAACCTTTCAGATCATAATGAGGAATAATATTTGAGCTTGATTGACAGCTTCTAAAATAGAGAAGAAAATGGATGATGGTCACATATACAACAAGTTATGCAATATACATGTAGCTCTCTATACTATAAAAAATTACCTGACAAACATACTTATATCAATGTGTTTTGGAAGTGTTTAATTTTTTTAACATAATGAAACTGCATGGCACACAAATAATAAGGCTTCATTTTAACTTTCCTTTGCCAGTTTATTTCCTATATTATTGTTCATGTTATTATTATTATTATTTTATTTTTTTAGGTCCAGTCGTGGGGCCTGAACTCTGGGCCTGGGCGCTGTCTCTCAGCTCTTCAGCTCAAGGCTAGCGCTCTCCAATTTGAGCCACAGTGCCACTTCAGGCTTTTTTCTTTTTTCTTATGTGGTGCTGAGGAATCGAACCCAGGGCCTCATGCATGCAAGGCAAGCCCTCTCCCTCTGAGCCACCTTCCCAGCCCATGTTATTTTCATAAACTCAAAAAATATTTTTTTTTATTTTTCTCAGTTGTGGAGCCTGGGTACTGTCCCTGAGCTTTTTTCTTTACATTCAAGGCTAGTGTTCTATTATTCTGAGCCACAGTGCTACTTCCAGTTTCCTGGGAGTTCAGAGATAAGAGTCTCATGGACTTTCTAGCCCAAGCTGGCTTTGAACCTCCATTCTCAGGTGTCTGCCACCTGAGAAGCTAGGCTTACTAGCATGAGCCACCAGTCCTCGCTAAAAGAATATTCTAAAAGAATATGTTTTCTAAGAAAAGGGAGTCAGTCCTTAAGATAATGGATAGCATGCCAGAGAAAATAAAGCTAAAATATATAAAAATAAAAGGGGAAAATATGAAATAATTGGAGAACAATTAATAAGAAAACAGAATAGGTATAATTTGAGAACATTGTTCAAGACTGTAGTTCAAACAAGCAAACAAGAAATTTCTCTTGAAAAATAGAATGAATTATTTAACATTTTCAATATTTTATTTCGTTATTTGGTCTATTTGACTATCTAACTAGAACTCGATGTGAAAATAAAGTTGTATGCATGTATGTATTTATGTGTTTATGTATTTATTTTTTTAGGTGCTAGTCCTGGGGCTTGAACTCGAGGCCTGCACGCCATCTCTGAACTTTTTTACTTAAGGCTAGTGCTCTAACACTTAAGACACAGCTCCACATCTAGCTTTTTTTCTTTTGGTGGCTAACCGGAGATAAGAGTCTCATGAAGTTTCCTGCCCATGCTGCTTTCAAACTGCAGCCCTCAGATCTCAGCCTCCTAAATAAATAGGACTATAGGTGTGAGCTACCAGGTCTGTCCAAAGGATGCATTTTTATAAGCAAAAGTTTGACAAATGTCACTATTGTAGTTCAAAGGCAAAGGCACTCTTCATTACCACCTAACAGCTGCAAGAGGACCAAACTGTTGGCTGATTTAATTTTGAAACTGTAGACAAAAGTAGACAGGTGGGAAAGGACAGAGGGAAAAGAAAAGACAAGGCTGTCTGACTCACAATGCTCATTTGAGTGGGACAAATGCTTGCTTCACTACACCTGTAGTTACATTTTTAACATTGCTTCTGGTTCTTTAGGCTCTATCTATTCAATCTTAGCCCATTAATCCTAAGGACACCTACAATGAATGAAGAGGGTTTCTTTCCACTGACATTTGTCCCCATCCTCCTTTCTTTTCCTTAAGTTGTAGTCCAGTTTGTGTTCTCCAGTCACATAGAAAATCATTAGAACAACTCAAATTAAAACCATACTGACTGAACGCATAATACATAATATGTTATGCTACTTTAACAAATATTCATAGTTACTTTACAGTTTTAAATTTACTTTTAATTGCTAGTTTGATCAGACGGGATGTCATGAATGTTTCTTAGACTAATAGCCTCTAAATGAGGACGGAGGAAGAAGTCAGGTAAATGAGATTGTTTGTTGAGAAAGTAGTTGTGAGTAGGGGTAAAAAGAAAGTACTCTAGTCACAGGAACAAACATGGTCCAAACGCCAAGTTGACTGAGTATGGCAGGAGAAAAGATAAGGTATTTGTGAAGAGGAAAGAGAATTTAAAAATAAAAAAGAACTGTAGCCTTCACAGGCTTTAAAATTTTTTAATTAATAATTTGAACCTTCATCTCAGGGCAACAAGGACACAATTGGACTTTAAGCAGAGCATTAGCAAGATAAGACTTGAAATTTAGAAATGAGTTGCTATTCAGGACATGGATTAGAAAGGAAACATTCTGAATGACGCGGAACTATTATGAGTTGGTAAGTATTCCCTATGAGATATATGAAGTCAGGTAATGTTAGAAGGCAGTAAAAGATGGGTCTAGATCAAAAAGAATTACAGGTAGAACAGTTTAGATTTCTTGACCCATTGAATCAGTGTTCCTGAGAGCTCTGGTCGAATAACTACTAAATAGCCCCACGCTGCTGATCACATATATGGTATATATGTGCACACTGGAGGGAAACCAGGAGGACGACACAGAACTAGAGGGAATCAGGGAAAAACCTACAACAGTGGGACCCATCAACTGCACTGGACGTTGATCAAAATAAACTAAGCAACTAAATGGCAGCGATGGGAGGGAGGGAACAAGTGGGAAAGAGGGAACAGCTGATGCTATGCAAAACAAAAGGAATGTACATATCACCCAATGTGGAAGAAATAACTATATTGCAAAGCTCATAGAACTCATAAATGTTATAGACCACGATAGACAATTTGTCCATGAAAGTTAGAATGTGTTTGTGACTTTAACTAAGCATCACTATCCCTCAATACTGTGAAATTTGGGAAATTATGTAATCACTTAATCACAATAAAGAATTTGAAGAAAAAAAAAAGAATCTATAGCTTTGTACCAGAAAAAACTGCAAGCAAGTCAGGTTTTAATGAGGGAAATTGTAAAACCAGCTTCAGATAGGTTGGTTTTTAAATACCTGTGGAAGATCGTAATGGATATAGAATAGTTAGGAGTTATGGGTCTGGAGCCTATGAGAATTTTCTGGGTTGGAAATTTAGATTTAAGATTCTTCTGCTCATAGGTATGAACTGATAATTGCTTCAGAAAAATATAGTCTCATAATCATCTTGCCTAGATAAAAATTACTATTAATATTTCATCTTGTTTGCTTTACATTTGTGTTCTCTCTCACACATAGACATCAGTCTCTTTCTACTTATATATTTGTAAATATACATACTAGCACACACATATTTACTATTATACACATCATGGTTCTTTATCCCAAACTACCTAAATAATGTAACCTTTAAGTATAGATAATCTTCTTTATTTTGGAGGGGGGGGGGTCCAGTTGTGGGGCCTGAACTCTGGGCCTGGGCGCTGTCCCTCAGCTCTTCAGCTCAAGGCTAGCACTCTACCACTTGAGCTACAGCACCACTTCCGGCTTTTTTCTTTTTGCTTATGTGGTGCTGAGGAATCGAACCCAGGGCCTTATGCATGCAAGGTAAGAGCTCTACCACTGAGCCACCTTCCCAGCCCCACAGTTCAGACACACAGTACAGCTTTCAGACTTCAATAAATTTAACCTTGATATGGTATTTTTATAATTAATTTCAGCATCCAGATTTTGACAATGGATTCAATAATGGCTCAAGAAAGATGTGGCATTCTTGGCATAAGGCCTATTTCTGCCATGATCCACTTTCACAATTACATGAAAATCTGAATGGTATTTATTTATTAATTTAATTTGCATTTTTCTTCCAAAAGAACACTGTTTTTCTTCCAAAAGAAATAACACTATTTCATATTTTCTTATATTGCTAAGGCTATTTCTTGCAACTTCTCTTAGCATCTACATAAGATTCAGGAGTTCAAAGCTACTAGGAATAAAAAGAGTTTCCAAAATTTATCTTCTTTGTGATCTGGTATTTGCTTTGACTTTTTAAAAATCGTGAGCAAGAAAACGTATCAAATCCCAGTAAGAAGCCTTCAGATTAAGATTACCTAGTTTGAATTTTTCTCTCGTAAATAAAGCAAACACAAATCAAACACTAGAGGATAAAATGGAAAGGTAGAGGGAAGTCCAAAGAATTTATGATTTACCTAATCCTTAAGGTATATCAAAGTTAGACTATTAAGTAGACTATTAAAATAAGACAATGTATCCAGCTAGAACTAATGCATTTAGTTAAAACTAAAATTCATGTTACTATGCCTAGGAGTTCATAGTAGGAGAATATAAATCCAGCAGCATTCCAAACCCAACAGGAGCAGAGAAGTACAAAGGGAAGCTTTATTTATAGAGATCTTTTTCCACTTACTTGCAAAGTTGCTAAACTGGTTTTGGTTTTCTTTGTGAATGTTTCTTTCAAAGAAGTAAAGTATATTTTGGCTTGTCACTGGGGTTGATTAGGCTTCACTGCTAGTGGAAAAACAATAGATTTGTTTGGATTAAGAATTCTAGTTTACTATGGCTTAGACACACCTGAAAAATTATTTCCTCTTCTCACTGCCTTCTCATTAAAAAACAACAACAACAACAAAAAGAGTAATGTACCCGTATTAATGTGCAAATCACCAGAAAAGATGTTTGACCAGTACTAGATCTTTGATAAAAAGAGTACACTTAGCCTTTAGCTGCCCACAAAAACCAATAGCAAGCGAGCAAGCCATAATTTGTCACTAGATACCGGAAGACTTGCCCCAATTAACATGAACTCAGGCAAGGCTTGATAAAATGCCTACCTGAAAATCAATGTCAAATGACAGAGCTTTCACTGGAGAGGGAAAACTAAAGGCTTTGAAATCAGATTTAGTTGAGTTTAAATCCTTTCTATGGCACTTAGCTTTTATGCCTCAGTTGCATTGTTGTAAGGTAAATCATCCCAGAAGCCACACTTTAAAATATAGAATATTAGAGTCTTTATTATACAGTTAACAGGCTGCAGGCCGCCAGTTGTTACAAAGGCCTGCAGCATGCAAATACACATAACACAGCTAGAAAACATGCTAAAGAGGAAAGAAATAACAAGAACAATCCCAACAAGCCAATTCAGCTCCAATGGAGAGCTGAATTGGGACACGATAACTGAAGACAGGCCAGGAGACAGGACACAGGACATGATCACAGTGACACAGGTGGCATGGAGTCCCCGCGGCTAGGCTGGTTGGTGCCTAAATAGGTCGGCACAAGGGGCAGATCCTCAGGAAAATTCCCAGTCCCAGGCTCTAGACTGACAGATTCAGCAACCTATCAGCCAAGTGCCTGCCCCTGCCTCCAGGGGTACAGGCACGCCTATTACCTGGGAGGCAAGTGATGGGGGGGGGGCGATTCCTTCCCCCAGCATGAAGACAAAATGCCCGATTCTACCACCCACCATGTGGACAATATGGTGCTAGCCAGACCTGGCCTCCTTACTTCAGCATCACTAGTGAAAAGGAGACATAGCATCTACCCCTCAAGCTACTGAATTAGAATTCAATGAAATAATGTATGCAAATGTGTAAATACAGTGACTAGAATATGATGGCAGCTTCAAAATAATCCTTTGTGCCCTTTAGCATACTGACAAAGACTTAATTAATACAAAGCAGAAAGACTAATTCAAGCAGAAAAAATAGAAAGGAGAAAACAGTCTTCCAGGGGTGATGTACAAATCAGTGAAGGAAGAAAAGCAGAAGACAGGAGGCCACTACGTCTATAGTTTGAACAAAGAGTTCAGACTTGGATAGTACCACTGACAAAGACTAGTCTTTACTGACAAAGTCTACTATGAGAGTGTTTGGGAGTACAAGGGGCATTTGACTCCAAATATTCACAGACACATGATGGAAAAAAGGCCTTCCTTGTAGCTGGCCAACCAAAAGAAATAGCTTGACATAAATAGGGCCATTTGCATTCCAGAGATGTGTTCAGAGACACATGGAACACGTGTCTACCTCACAGCTGGACTTCCAGTGCTGTGAGCATGACAGAAAGGTTACACCCCAGTTCCAGTAGACGGTGACAGCTGTGACAGCTGCACAGGAGTAAGCTCATACCACAATAGTAACATATCTCCAAGAAAAGAAGAGGTGTAGAGGAAGCAGAATATGAGAAAATTACAAAACTTGGGAATCTAGGTCAGATATAGTCACTTGCTCTTTACTTTTCAGATTTATAGTCAGCATGCCATAAGTACTGTTTATACAAGGTGTTGAAACAGTATGCTATGGCTGTGGGCTGGCCAGAGTTTCGAAGGCATTAGCTGGCATCTTCTTACCTAAACAACAGCAAATACTCAAGGAAAGGCTTTATTCTTAGATTAAGAACAGCAAAGCTAACATTCCTCAGGTGTTTCCTTAGTGACAGATACACTCATACGGTAAGCAAAAATAATAACCCCTAATGGTCTATCTCATGGAGCTGGTGACTGTTATCTTATAAAAGGGAAATTATAGGTTTGGATGGGATTAAGTAGTTCCTAGTCTGCTGAACTTGAGAAAGGAAATTATTTTAGATTACCCTAGTAGACCCAAAGTTATCATAAGAATCTCTAGAAGTGGAAGAGAGAGGCAGAGAGGCAGAAACACAAACATGAACTACGAGACAATGGCCATTGCTTGCTTAACAGCATATGGCCCTGAGCCAAGAAATGCAAGTGGCTTCTAGAAGCTAGAAGGCAAGAAGAGGGAAAAGGCAATTTGTTATGTATAACAGGCCAGCCCACTTACTTTAAGATTTTTTTATTAAGATTTTATGTTAAGCCGGGCATCCGTAGCTCACACCTGTAATCCTAGCTATTCAGGAGGCTGAGATCTGAGGATCGCGGTTCAGACAGCCCAGGCAGGAAAGACCGTGAGACTCTTATTTCCAATAAACCACTCAGAAGTGGTGCTGTGGCTCAAGTGGTAGAGCACTTACCTTGAGCTGAAGAGCTAAGGGACAGCACCCAGTTCCAGAGTTCAAGCCCCGTGACCAACCAAAAAAATCTTAAAGTAAGTGGGCTGGCCTGTTATACATAACAAATTGCCTTTTCCACGCATCTTAGTGTTTATGTTGTTTCAAATAAAATAAGTAGGATATATTCTGTTAGAGATTTTAAGCAATGCCTTTACTCTCAACATCTAAAATCTATTTCTGTGCTGATTCCTCTCTACAAAAGTGTTAGGCTCATATTAGGCCATTAGGCAAGTCTTGGCTAAGTCTTGTTGGAAACAAAAGGATATCTGATCTATATAAATTAGAAATGAAGGAAGCCAGCCATAGCCTATCCTTGAGTTTTGATTCCTATAATTTTCTAATTCTGATAAGTAAGTATTTAAAAAATTTAGTTTCTAAGTGTAAAATATGATCAAGTTTTTTATCTTTATAAATTATATAGCAAACTTTACTACAAGCTTGCTTTTTCTATTAGAATTTTTTCAACACACAAAGGAATATGTTTATCTCAGTAAAAATTAAAACTTCCAGGATCCTACTTCTTTTGACATTTAAGGTTTCAAAAGAATCATAAGATGAAGAGAGAATTACCCACCACTTGACCTGTTAACTATAATCTGATGTGGCTTTTTCCCAAGGAGAAATGGTATCCTATGCTTTACCTCCAATCTTTTGTGGAAGAGATGTACAAATCACTGTGTGCACTTGTGCAAAAGCCCACATGGACACTTTCATGTGCTTACACAAAAGGAACTGGCTAAAGTAATTTCTGAAATGTTTGCTTCTAGGCAGAACCTTCAACCTTATTACACAAGCTCATTTTGCAAACCATTCTATGAGAACAAACAAGAAGAGATTATGTAATACTTATCAGATGTAAGCATGTCTTCCATGCTATTACCACTGGCTACGTAACTATTTTTTAAGCAACTGTGTACTGGAAAGTTTAATTCAATAAAACTTCCTTCCTCCTTTTGTTCCACGTTACAAATCAGGTAAATTAACATATTAGCAAAGCAATTCTTATTCCTTTATAAATTGTCTTCACTTCTCAGAAAATAAATGGATGAGTCCAAAAGTATGTTCTGCTTTTAAATGTTCCAAATCTTAATGGTAATGGACACAGAATCCTACAAAAAGCTAAAATGTAGGATCTTACTTAATTTGGGGGATAGCCATAAAACTATATGTGAAAGAAAGGAAGAAGATGCCATGTAGGTATAACATTCATACAAACTGGGCTGGGAAGGTGGCTCAGTGGTAGAGTGCTTGCCTTGCATGCCTGAGGCCCTGGGTTCGATTCCTCAGTACCACATAAGCAAAAAGAAAAAATCCAGAAGTGGTGCTGTGGCTCAAGTGGTAGAGCACTAGCCTTAAGCTGAAGAGCTGAGGGGAAGTGCCCAGGCCCAGAGTTCAGGCCCCACGACTGGACCCCCGCCCCCAAAAAGCCAATTCATACAAAACTACTGAATTTTTCAATGAATTATCCATTTTGTATTCCTTGGTAAAAGTGGAGGCTAAGTTATGAACATAAGAACAACTTTTGTACTCTTTTAATCAATTCACAGGCCTTTTCCTGAGTTGGCTATATTTTCTGTTCTTTACCTCTCAGTTATTTGGCAATTCAAGACTATGAAATATATAAAACACAATACATATACATAGTGAATATATTTAAGAAGGAAAGAGTCCAAATGAGCTGGCTATATAATTTGCTACAAAATCTTACATAGAATCTACAAACTTTTTTAAATACCACTTTCCCATTCTAACACTTATTTCAGCAATATGAAATATCTAACTATAGTAATTCACTGAAATGCTAATTACTGCCTATAAACTCAGAATGGTTACATTCCACTGAAATGACCAATAATAATGTATGTCATCAGATGGATAATTCATCACAGCTTACCTGGGGATAATTTCTATATAAACATAAAAGATACAGGACACTTATACTGCCAAATTTGTGATCAAATTATTAAATCATCCAATTATTTATATATACAGTATGCACAATTTTGGGTATAAGTATAGATAATCTTAATCACATTGTAGTAGATCTTTGAAGGGAGAACAAAAGGAAAGTCTGTATACTGATGTTTGGACACTTGAATTAATTATTCAGCCTTAAAGATAATTATGGAACTTCAGGGGTAAATAAAGTATAAATAGGAGATTATAATGTGTTTCTGCTTGCTTGTAGATACATTCTATATTTTACTTCTGTTTTATACATTACAGCTCTATGATTTTGGTAATAATAATAGACTCATTTGAGGTTTAGAGGTCAATAGAAACACATTAATTCTACCTTCTAAATGAGTTTTAAAAACCAATCTCATATAAAGTTTCTAAATGTGAACTTCATATGTGATTTCATTGCAGCTACCCATGTCACATATGTCTAGAAATATTATACAAACCTATATATAGCATTCTTGGTGAAGAGATGGGATCATGGTAGCACAGGGTTCTCCATGACCATGTTCTCAGAATGATTTGTATGGTGAGGATTACAGGTGTAAACCACTGGTGTCCAGCTTAGCAGTGGCTCAAGTGATAGAGCATTAGTCATGACTACAAACACTCAGGGACAGTATCCAGACCCTATATTCAAGTCCCAGGACTGGCACACACAAAAAGATGATAACAACACCACAGTCTCTTAACAACATATTGAAATATAAACATAGGATCATAGGTTAAACTGAAGTGGGGGGATAAAGTGCTAAATAACTGTGCAACCTGTCTACTTTGAAAGTGTTTGAAACAGGGCATGACACATGAAACGGAGGTTTTAAAAACACCATATAAAATGATGCTAAGTGAAATTAATTCTAAGACAAGAGCTTTTGCTTTGTTGTTGTTGTTCTCAATGTGTTATGTGATTTCTTTTTTTCTTTTGTGTTTTCCCCCACTATGGTTTATCCCCTGTTGTCACTGCATTTGATTTTGGTACCCTGAGTATTGTACATACGTTTATCTCAACTAGGGATGGGAAAGAGAACAACAAGATGGTGAGTCAAAGAACAAAGGGAGTACCAATGCAACAGGGATACTCATAAGACACTATGTTGGAAATGATCTGTACAACTTGAGGGGAGGATTGGATAGAGAGAAAAAGAGGGTGAAAAATTAGGGAAGGGGTAACAAGTTATACAAGAATTGTAATCACTACCTTACTTATGTAACTGTAACCCCTCTGTACATCACCTTGACAATAAAATCAAAGAAAAAAAGAAAGGCAAGGGTAGAGGATAAGTAGGAGAGGAGGAGAATTATGGAAGGGGTAATTTAATAAAGATTCATTCTATATATAGAATTGACATGTTGAATTATAATCCCTTTGTACAACTCTTTAAAGAAAATGAAAAAGTAAAGGAAGAAAGAAAGAAAGAAAGAAAGAAAGAAAGAAAGAAAGAAAGAAAGAAAGAAAGAAAGAAAGAAAGAAAAGAAAAGAAGAGAAAAGAAAGGTAGAAAGTATAAGGATTACTAAACTACATCTTCAAAGTGTAAAGATTACAATAAGTTCATTGTGAAGTGAAAAGTTTTGTTGTTGCTGTTGTTTTTTGGCTTTTCTTGGCAAGGATGCTTTTTAAAATAACAATGCTCATAAGGGCAAGTGAGCCCAACTAGCTTTCTTACGTACCATTGGAGGGGATGTAATTATAAGTCATCTTTCTAAAAGGTGACATAATATATATGAATTTAAGAATCTAAGTAATAACACTCATGAGGACATCAGTCATCAAATTAAGATATAAAATCAGTTAACTGTCCAGCAAGAGGGGAGAGTAAGATACTGGTTAACTATGAGAATAACACACAGTAGAATATTTTACAATTATCAATAATGTGGTTTTACGCGAAAGCAGAGGAAAAAATAACATCAAGAACTATACCATCGGGCTGGGAATGTGGCTTAGTGGTAGAGTATGGCCTAGCATGCATGAAGCCCTGAGTTCGACTCGTCAGTACCACACACAGGAAAAGCTGGAATTGGTGCTGTGGCTCAAATGGAAGAGTGCTAGCCCTGAGCAAAAGAAGCTCAAGGACAGTTCCCAGGCCCTGAGTTCAAGCTCCAGGACTGACAAAAGAAAAAAAGAAAAAAATGAACTATACCATCATCCTAATTTCTTTTCTTTCTTTTATTATCTTCAAGTAGTTGTATAGAGGTGATTCAATTAAAAATGTCTCTTTATGAATGCATCTTGATCAATGCCACTTCTTTTATAACATCATCCTAATTTTTTATTTTTTATTTTTTGTCTGTCGTGGGGCCTGAACTCTGGGCCTGGGCACTGTCTCTCAGCTCTTCAGCTCAAGGCTAGTGCTCTTCTACTTGAGCCACAGTGCCACTTCCAGTTTTTTCTGCTTATGTGGTGCTGAGGAATCGAACTCAGGGCCTCATACATGCAAAGCAAGCACTCTACCACTGAGCCACTTTCCCAGCCCCATCATCCTAATTTTTAAAAAGAAATACACAGTAGTATTTTACATACCCATGCATGCACACAGGTTTATACACATAGATATACATATAAATATATTTAGCTTGATGAAATATAATATTTAAAACTGAACAGCATCTTTTGCCACTTAACTCCACAGGACAAAACATTTCTCTCCTCTTCAATATTTTGAAACAGGATCACTGTCTAGCCAATGACTCATTTGTTCACACCTAAATATCAAGATTATTTCCTTTCATTCACCTTCCAAATTCTGCTTATTAGGATCACTGGATCTCTTCCAAAATATATTTTAAAATCTGTCCACTTCCCATCTCTACTGTCAGAGTACAGATCCATGCTGCATTATACATTGCCTAACTACAAAGGTGACTTTCTAAATGGTCTCCACTCTTTCAGTAAGTTTAGTCATAGAAAAGAGAAGAAAAGAAAATGCTATTCTTTGTACTAATTTGCTATTTATGGGTGAAAAATTACCATGAATTTAGTGTGTAAAAACAAGAATTTATTATCAAAACTTACCAAAGATAATATATATATATATAATCATATATATCATATATATCATATACATATGATCTTTGGTAAATTTTGATAATAAACACATGTACATATATAGACACATACATATGTATATATTAGAAAATATATACAATAGCTAATTTTAGTTCTAAACAAACATGTATTTTGGACTCAGGATTTTCTTCTAGTTAAACAATTATTCTATCACTGGAGCTATCTATCTCTACCCCTCTTTTATCTTATAGATTATTTTTTTTCAGATAGAGCCTCAGGCTTTGGCCTGGGGCTGGTGTCAGACCTGGATTTTCCTGTAGCTGGGATTACAGGTATGCATCACCATCCACCAGTTTTGTATGCCAGAATTCAAGCAAGGTTTTGCTAGCTTCTCTCTTCAAGATCTCATCAGGCTGAATTCAGGTCTGTAGTCTCCTCTGAGCCATAAGATCACTGATCAGCACACGTCTTGTCCTAAGACTGAGGTTCTCAGCAAGTAAAGATCACCTCATTTTTCCTGTCACATGGCTTCTCAATACCATAGCTCTTCAGGACAAATGGAAAAATGAGCCTATGTGCTGCCCTGAATCACTCACTGCTGTCTCTGGCCTTCTTTCAAAGGGCTCACTTGGTCATTTCTTTTTTCTTTTTTAATAAGTTTTTTATTGTGAAAATAGTGTACAGAGTGGTTACAGTTACATGAGCAAGATAATGAGTACATTTCTTTTTTTTGTGGGGGTGGGGGGGCGGGGGCCGGTTGTGGGGCTTGAACTCTGGGCCTGGGCACTGTCCCTCAGCTCTTCAGCTCAAGGCTAGCACTCTACCACTTGAGCCACAGCGCCACTTCCGGCTTTTTTTCTTTTTGCTTCTGTGGTGCTGAGGAATCAAACCCAGGGCCTCAACTCATGCAAGGCAAGTGCTCTACCACTGAGCCACCTTCCCAAGCCCCTATTGAGTACATTTCTTATCAAGCATTGTTGCCTCCTCCTTTGTTTTTTCCCTCCCACCTCCACAACTACACTTCCCGCTCACCCCACCCTGCCTAAATTATAAAGTTTGTTTTTCAACATCCTGTCTTGTACATCTCATTGTTGCAATGGGTCAACCTGTATTCCTATTTAAACATTTTGTTTTTTCCCTTCCCCTCCACAAATTATACCAACCTCAAATACAGTGAAAACATGGGTTATACCATGGGGGAGGGACATACAAAGCAACAAAAAATTCACATGGTACCTTATAAATACATTAGAAACAATAGCAAGAAAGAAAAAAAATCTTGGGGTTCATTTCGCTTAATTTCATCTTATCTGATCAGTTGGTCATTTCACACAACCCAGGATAATCTCTCCCTTGAATAACAACCTAAGGACCTTGATTACACTTCACAAATCCTGTCCCCTTGGCCACATAACTGAATTCAACCACAAAAGTGATATGTCTTCTTATTCAGATCCAAATTTTCTGCAGGCTCAAGAGGAAGATTATACAGTAAATGCATGTAAGAGGATGGGAATCTTGGGAGCTGTTATGGCTTGCATGTTTGTGTCTCCCTAAAAATTAATATAATGAAACCCTAGACGCCAACAGATTACTATTAACAGGTGGAGGTTTGGGAAGCAAATTATATTGCATCCTGAGAATACAACCTTACAATGGGATTAGTAGGTTTATATTTACAAGATGAAGGAATCAGAGCTGTTCCCATGTAGGATATAGGGTAAAGACAGCAGCAGGCAAGCCAGAGTCTGACATTTTATCTACT
This sequence comes from Dipodomys merriami, assembly GCF_024711535.1. Taxonomy (NCBI): domain Eukaryota; kingdom Metazoa; phylum Chordata; class Mammalia; order Rodentia; family Heteromyidae; genus Dipodomys; species Dipodomys merriami. The sequence goes on from NW_027206261.1 coordinate 414,121, forward strand.
TAGACCACAATCTTGAATTTCTTTGTTTCCTGAACAATGAGATACAAGTGTTTGTTGATTAGTGAAATAAAACAGTCAGGGGTCTTGATAGAATTCTGTCTAGCCTATTTGACATCCTATGCCATGCTTGTCCCGTGACAGTATCTTTTTGCCAGTATGAGGCATTCAGGCCTGAGCATTGCAATCAGCTTTTTTGCTCAACGTTGGCTCACTCTACCACTTCTGGTAGCCACAACTCCACTTCTGGCTTTTTCTGGGATATAAGACTCTCAGACTTTCCTGCCTGGGCTGGGCTTGAACTGTGATACTTAGATCCTAGCCTCCTGACTAGTTTAGAATTCCAGGTGTCAACCACCAGTGCCTGGTACTTAGGTATGTTGAATAGTACATTTTCTTTTCAAGATCTTAATATTGCAGGATTTTCTACATTGAATTGCCATTACCTTTCTGCAAACAATTCTCGAAGACCATGTCATTCTCAATTTAAAACTCTTCCATTGGGTTCTTGTATTCTTAGAAAACCTTAACTAACTGATTTGGGCCCTTGCTACTGACATCTCTCACCTCTAGTCCCTTCAGAGAACTTAGAAATTTTTACCTATCTTGCTTTTGTTTAGTTGTTTGTTGTTTATTTGGATTGAATGTAAACTCAGGGAAAATAATCTTTCCATGTCCTTTTACCCTTTACACAGTACCTTGTCTAAAGAAATTGTCTTACATATACAGGCCTTTCTGAAATTAGACTAGAAGACATGAACCATAGACATATTGGAATAATACAACAAAATGTGAGGATTTTATTTGTACTTCAGGAACCAATTGTATCATCCATGAAACAGAGCTATAGCCCTTAACAGTAATATAGTCTCAAATAACACAAAACACAAAGAAGCCTTTTGGGCCCTTGCTGGCAAGAGCAACACACTTAAATTCATTGATGTGCTGTTATTTTTCTCCAAAGCACAAAAGACTATCAGAACTATCACTGATACAATTCACAAAGGATTCAGCAACTCCCAAAGCTAAGGAGTTCCTGTTGCCAGAATCATTCAAGCAGAAGATGAACTACCACAGAGAAGGATCGTCAACATAAAATCTGAAGCCTGGATGAGGCGTTTGGAACAGACTGTGGTTCAGGCTGGGCTAAAACTATTAGGATAGCAAACTGGGGAGCCACTGGCCACACTTAGCTTGTGGATGGGTTTTGTCTGGAAGGCATGCTATTTTTAAGTGGAGAATATCTTTAGATAAAGCATATGCTCTCGATTTCCTTGGTTTCCGTCATTCCTACTATTTAGAAATAAATGAGGGATATACTCATTTATAGTAAGAGCTGCTGATTCCAAACCTGAATATGAGTTTCTACTCTTAGAGTCTCTAAGGTCTTTTCTTAACAACCAAATGCAAAAATACAAGTTAATAAAAGAGCTGTTCCTCTGGAGGGATATAAACTTTACGCTAAGAATAATCATCATTGTATGTCTTACAAATCCTTACTCTATCTTTGAATCCTTGTCATTGTAGTCCAGGAAAGCTAATTCTTATTACCTAAGCTTGTGGCTCATTTTGAAGATTTTTCTCTCTTATCAAAATATTAACTTTTTATTGTAAGAAATGAGACGGACTCAATATATTTGTGGACCAAAAGAAATTTAAAGTATGTCTTTTTTATTCCTAGTTAAAAAGTAAGTATGAGTTAGTTCAGACATTAGGAAGAAGATACATAAATTAAAAAGATTCTCCAATCATGTAAATATTGACCTGAGGCTCAGTGTTTCTTTTGATCTTAGCCCACTGAATTATAATTACATTTGATTCATTCGATTCTATCAGTATATGATTTTTAAACAATGTGGTGAAGTGATTTCCCTGCCATCAATTTTTACATTGAATAACATAGAATAACATTAGATGCTTACATTTTCTCCTTTGGGCTATAAATATCAGCTGAAAAAAAGAAAAACCATTCCTTGTGTGTTAGGAGATTAAATTTCCCTCTAATCTTTTTTTTTAAGCTATTTTATTTAAATGAAATGAGCCCAACTTAAAAAGGCCATCCTCTTTTGAATTTGTTTATATGTTCTCTAACATTATATATAATTATTTTTGTAATATTCAAAAAATTTATTCAAATGAAATCTAAGACAATAGATGATTATTACAGTTTTTAAAGTTAGAGTCTCACTATGTCAATCAGGCTGCTATATATCTTAAGTTTGAGGCTATGTCACCAAAATTACTATCAAACCTGCTGCCTCAGCCTTCACTTGTTGAGATTACACATGAAACCCTACAACCAGCAAGGAAAATATGTTTCTTTCTTTATAACTTGAACACATAAGGAAAAAAAACACCTTCATAAAGTCAATATCAACTTAAAAATGCTTACTTAAAATATCGGACATCTCCTGATAATTTTTGAGGGTAAAATACCTCATGGTTGTGAGGTTATACTTCTTTTTTTTTTTTTTTTGGCTAGTCCTAGGGATTGAACTCATGGCCTGGGCACTGTCCCTGAGCCTCTCTGTGCTCAAAGCTATCACTCTACCCCTTGAGCCACAGTGCCATTTCCAGCTTTTTCTGTGTATGTGGTACTAAGGATTTGAACCTAGGGCTTCATGCATGCTGGGCAAGCACTGTACCACTGAGCCACATTCCCGGCCCATGAGGTTATACTTTTAAAAGACTATATTCAAGTGTAAAATTCATACCAAGATTTCATCCTGAATATATTCCATCTGGACTATGTAAAACAAATACTACGGATTTCAAAAGTAGTAGTAGTTTTCTTCATGAGCTTTATTTTTATACTTTATGCTTTCTGAAAGCATTAGAGTCACTAATTATAACCATTAATCATTACCACAATTAATATAGTTATGTTATATGCAGTTAAAATCTTTTAAAATTTATTTTGCAGTCCTTTGGTTCGCCCAACACAAAATATTAAACATAAATCTAATTAAAATAAACTCCAGACTTTCATGAATAATTTTATGCCTCATAGGATAAATGTGGATATTTGTAGATCACTCATGTAATTTCAGATAATAAATATAATAACCACTTTCTGAGCTCTTACCATCATGTACTTAAAGAAAAGCTGGATCGGATCGCCTAATTATTTTTAGAAAGTGCTAAAAAATTAGAAGTTAAATAAACACAGACATACACAGCATACACAACTGAGCCATTAACACCAACATTTATAATAGTCTTTGGCTCATGTTCTATTTATGACTGGATTAAATATTTACATATTGTTGGCAATTATAGTTGTTGGCTTTGTTAAAGTTTTACTTTCTGTTCTTTCATTCACTACCTTCTAAGTAGTTAAAATCCTACATAGGGAAACTGAAGTACAGAGTAATAATTAGAATTCTCCATTTTAATGTGTTTTTCTCAGTTATCTTTAGATCTGAAAATTCAGTTCAGCAAAATTGTGTTCATAGTCTGGTTAAATGCGTTTTTCTAAGCTTATATATGAGGATTTAAAGGTTTATTACTCTAGGAAAGCTCAGAACTAAGGAACATTCTACTGGATAAGATCTTGTCTTAAACAAAGTAGCTGGCATTAATTAGAGGACAGGTTCTGTAAAAGTAAGATGGAATATCTAGTATATGTATGAGTCAAGCAGAAAAGGTCAGATAATGTGATGTCAGGAAAATGAACCCTTAGATGTGTATTTTAATGTTTTTTTCTTTCATGCATGTGTTTCTAACGCATTTATAAGATTATCTCTTTGTTGCTTTGTATATCCCTCCCCCACAGTATAACCCCTGCTTTCACTATATTTGATGTCAGTATAACTTGTGGAGGAGATGGGGAAAAACCAGTTGTTTAAGGATACAGGTGGACCTGTTGCAACAATGAGAAGTACAAGTTGTCATGTCCAAAACTAGCTTTACAACGTCGGTGCGGGGGGGGGGGGGTGGGGGGGGAGGAGAAGGATTGGGATTGGGGGGAGGGGGGAGGCTGGGAAGGAATGTGAAGGGTAAACAAAGGAGGAGGCTGCAATGCTTGGTAAGAAATGTACGCATTATCCTGCCCACGTAATTGTAACTCCTCTGTACAGTATGTTCACAAATAAAATTAAATTAAATTAAAAAAAAAAAACAAAAGCCAGGTAGTGATGACATAATTCAATGGATTAAGCATATGAACAATGTCAGATATTCCTTCCTGCTACTTCCATATGATCCTTAGAGGAAGAAAATTGACTTTTCCAAGACTCTTTTATCCCATCTATAAAAGAGTCCAATAAGTTGTGAGAGCCAAATGAAGCCACACATATCAGCAGGTTTGACTAGCAAAAGGCTTTGAGAAAATCTTATGTGGTAACAACCAAGGTTGCAAAATAAAAAACTCCAGTATATTTTTCTTGCCACTGAAGTTTCTAATCTGCTATTCTAGGAATTCCCAATGTTCTCTTTTTTGTTGCTTTACTTTTATTTTAATAATAATTATTGTACATATATTTAATAATACATACATTTAATAGTAATACATACATTTAATAACAATAATTGTACATATTTAAGGGGTATACTGTTATGTTTCAATAAATGCATATATTACAGAATGATCAAATCAAAGCATTTACTACATATATTTGATATATTTATAGGTTCTTTGTAGTGGAAACATTCAAAAGACATCAAGTTACTTCGAAATATTTAATAAATACTGTTGACCATAGTCATCACACTATGCAATCTAATATAGAGGACTGATTCTTCCTGTTTCACTCTAACTGTATTCACTTTCCAATATCAGTCTAGTCATTGACCAATCTTCTCTCTTCCCATGCTCAACAGCCTCTAGTAATCACTCTATTCTTGTACTTTCTATTTCTAGGAGATCCATTTCCCAAACTTGAATTTCTACTGTAAATGAGAAATGAAAATAACTGGGTCATGTTGACACATGCTGAGCCAAACCAATATGGCAGATGAACTGGACCGTGCTACTAATGATCTTTAACAAGTCCCTTTTAGCTAATGATTTTTACTATCAAGTGCTCTGTTCAAGAAAGTCCCAGTTATCCATATATGTAAGACAGCTGAAGACAGTGTCCACCCAGATACAAGATCTGTACTTAGCCAAAAGAAGACAAAGCAGTAAGCAATTCTGAAGGTAGGAATCAAACCACAGTGAACACATCAGATTGGTTTCTACAGAGTAAATAGAGGACATTCACAACAGCATTGGGAAACTGCCAGATGCTAGTAAGTAATGACTCAAACTAGAAGAGTTCTAGAGAGGAACAACAACAACAAAAGCAAGGGTTGGGGTAGGAGGAAGATACCGTCTATTCTGTAGTGACAGAGATGCTACAACACCAGAAAACACTTGACAGGAACAAAGTAGGTAGTAGTTTGTTAGCAATGAGTGAAAAATATTTCAACATGCTGAATACAAATGTATCCAGTCACTAAACTGTCATCTTGAAGATTCAAGAAACATTCCGAAAGAAGCTCAATTCAAGTTGGCCTAGTCGAATTAGGGGCTTACCATATCAAAACGGCAAGACTCTTCCAGAAAAATAAATTCAAGTTTGGACAAGGATGAGAGATCCTCATGTGAAACTCTAAAGGGGAAATGTTGAAACAAACTGTAATGACCAGGAGGCATGGAGGTAATGGAGTATGGCTCTGGAGTTAGACAAATACAAATACCTACACATTCTGAAAGATGGATTAACTGGGTTGTTTATCTGTCAACAGAAAGACCATTATTGGCTGTGAACATTAAGCACTGGAGAAACAGTGTTGGATGCGACACAGTTTGTGAGAGTCACTGATTTAACCTTGATGAAATCAGGGAAGGGTCATCAGAGGAAGTAATGTACAAGAAGAGACTGGACAAATCTTTGGAGGACAGACGGCAAACAGAACTCAAAAGGTCTACTGGGGAGAGAGTGCTCAGCAAATGGGAAGGAATTAAATGCAAGCAGTGTGGCTGATACATGAACTATGAAGGGATATCTGGCAAGAGAGGGAATAGACACGTAAGTAGAAGCCAGACCATGAAGGGCTTTATGAACTATGGCTACAGATTTGGGGAATAGCAATTGGACAAGGTCAATGAGTCTACTGAAAGTGAGTAACTGAAGCTTCCATTTGCTCATCTAGAATATCTAACTAGTTCCATTGTCTCAATGATCAATAGAGAACATGCAATACAAATTCATGAGAACAATAAATACAACCTTTCTTCTCTGTAGTTCATGTCCAAAAGTCATTTGAGCCCAGTCCCTCATTCCCAAACATAATAACAACACACACATATAGTCTTTAAGCCCTAAAAAACTGCTTTAATTTCACTTTTTCCATGGTCCAGAGATACCAGGGTAATTATTATTAGTTCTAGAATTTAAGATCTATGGGGACAAGGATCATGTTTTGTCGCGACTGATCTCACTCAAGTACCTAGCCTGATATCTGGTACTAACAAGTGCTCAGTAAGTATTAATTGAATAATTAAATAGAATAGAATAAAATAGATAGAATAAAAGAAGGTCAGAGGTCAGTCAAAAGCTCTGATGAAATTTATATTTTAAAAAATAGTATAAAGTAAGTTGAAATGACAAGTTAGGCGTTGGTGGTATAGTTCAGTGGTAGAGTATGCATGAGCCCTGGCATGATTGTTACAAACAAACAACAAAAGAATCCAGAAGCTGGATGCTCATACCTGTAATCCTAGTTAGCCAAGAGGTTGAGATATGATGATAACAGTTTGAAGTCAGGCCAAGCAGGAAAGCCCATGAGACTCTTATCTCCAATTGACCACAAAAAGCCAGAAGCAGAGTTGTGGCTCAAGTAAAGGTTTGTCAGCCTTGAGTAAAGAAGCTTAGGGGCAGTGCCCAGGCCTTGAGTTCTAACCCCAGTACTGGCAAGAAGTTCCAAACAAAGCAAAACAAAAACAAAAAAAGGGGAGAAAAAGGAAGAGAGACAGAGAGACATGCAGAAAAGAAGAAGCAGAAAAACAGAGAGAGACACACAGAAAGACAACGCAAAAAAAGGAAACAAATCATTTATTTCTTAAAAACATAAGCCCTTATTCTACACCTTCTTTTAGAAGGGTTCAATTAACTAGTCTCCTCTGATATGAGTCTTTAATAACCTATTGCCACAGATGCCAGTTCTAAAAGCCCTCAAGTGTGTACCAAATTCCAATTTCACCAGCTTATTAGGAATTTGAATACTGCTCTAGGAGTTTTATTTGCCATCTTTACTGGCTACATTGCATCTCTAGGATGCCTGTGGGATCCTTTACAAGAAAGCAGGACAGGGCCATTTCCAACATTATCGCACACACATAAAAGTGCCAATAAGAACAAGGTAAATGCTGCCCCTCTTGCTGTTTTATCCCAGGAATTCTAGTTTAGCAGTCTTAAAGAGAAACAAAGCCTCTATCTGAACATAGAATATAACAATTCACTAGTTGTGGGGCTGGGAAGGTGGCTCAGTGGTAGAGCGCTTGCCTTGCATACATGAGGCCCTGGGTTCAATTCCTCAGCACCACATAACCAAAAAGAAAAAAAAGCTGGAAGTGGCGCTGTGGCTCAAGTGTAGAGCGCTAGCCTTGAGCTGAAGAGCTGAGGGACAGCGCCCAGGCCCAAAGTTCAGGCCCCACGACCGGACCCAAAACAAAACAAAGCAAAACAATTCACTAGTTGTTAGTAAAGCAAAAGGTGTCTGTGCATGTGTCTCTGTTTATTTCAGTCATAATTGCAAAGCAACACTTGCAACCTGATGATCCATAAGACTTCACCAGGAAGGTACTTTTGTCTATAGTTTTAAAGTTATTGCTTGCATTTAAAGAACAAAGCTTTAGGGTTTTTTTTTTGTCATTGTTGCTATTGTTTTTATACTAAACCAGAACAACAACTTCCATTGAAAAGTCTGTCACAATGGGCAGGTGTTTTGCAAGACAACAGTTCCTACAATTAATTATGAGATGCCTATTTGACCAAGCAGGTGTTTTACAGGTTCAGCATCACCTTCTAACCCCTCTTCTGGCTGTGATATGCTGTCTCTATAGTCCCTGGAGGTTTAAAGACTGAGCGCCTTTGAATGGCAGCAAGTCCAGTTCTGGTTCATTTGTGACCACTCTACTGTCAGCATTTGAGAGCTCAGTTCTGACTCTTAGTCACTGTTCTCCATCCCTCAGACCGTCAATTCTGTGCATCCTGCCACCTTGGCTGCCATCCTCTTATTATTTAATTTCCAACTAGATTTTGGTTATTTTCAAATAAATTTGCTCTTCAAAGGAATTTTAATCTATTCATAGTGAAGGCAAAAAGACAGACAGGAAGCAGCTAAGAGCTCCAAACAGGAGCTATACCTGGTTTCCATCTTTACAGAAAATCACAGCCCATCAAGCAATTTGGATATGGTAGCTGCTCAGCAAGGCTGGGTAGGATAACCAGCTCATTGCTCTCTGTATTCAGCCCTGGGAAATCATTTAAATGACATAAACCTGAGTTTCCCTAACAGCACTTAGTTAAATCAAAACGAGATTAGTTCATTACCTACAACAGTTCTGAGCTCATTATAGCATATGATGCTTTTATGCAAATGAGGCAAAATGGACATTCCTCCTAGCTGACTCATTGAATGTCAGGGAGTTCACCTGTGGAGCAAAGTTCAAGTCAGAATTCAGCCACAAACAGCCGTGATGAGTTGCTTTGGTGAGGCGGTGAACATACATAGTCATATAAAGTATCTCTGGCTGTCCTGTTCTCAGTCTCAGCATCAGATTCTAGTAAGAAAGCAGGTAGCCAAATAACAAAGTGAACATACCTGCTCAGAGGAAAGTTAGATTTGGTGTACTTCAGAGTTCAAAGAATGTATATAGTCTAGAGATCTGGATTAGCTTGACAAAACAGAACACTTTCAAAACAAAGAATAAGAAGGAAGATGAGAGGGCTCAAGAGGGGAAATCTCCCCAGGACAATAGTCAGAACAAGAGGCAGGAATGTTTAGGAAACATAATGTGGTTCAGTACTAGTGTCTATGTGGCTCCATGATGTTAAAAATACTGAAGGCTAAGTTGAGGGTTCTGCTCCTAATTCAGGGGTCAGTCTCTCAAGCCACCCTTACCAAGAACTAATGAGAGTGTTACACAATAAGTAACAATTAAATATTGGGTGTCATTTTTGCTATTTGACATGTTATACCACTTAAATCTCATAACAGTCTTACAAAATGTGTGTTCCTGTTGTTTCCATTTTGCAAAACAGTAAATAAGTATTTTGACTGGAAGGTCAAGGTTCCCACACTTGTGTAGGTCCATAAGTTGTGCAAGTAGAAATAAGTCCTTTTAAATGGAAGACATAAGGCTAGAGTGCTAAATACTATTTTAAATAGGGATTCCATGTGCTAAAGATGACAGAACCAAAAGACAAAGGATGATCATTTAGTGACATTTGAGGGACTTACTTATGGCCACCAGTCATATTTGGGTCCCTGTTAGCAATAGCTAGCATTTTTCTTTTCTGATATACACATAAAATTTTATTTATTTATTTGTCAATCATGGGGCCTGAACTCTGGGCCTGGGCGCTGTCCCTCAGCTCTTCAGCTTAAGGCTAGCACTCTATCACTTGAGCTACAGAGCCAGAGCCTCAGGCATGCAAGGCAAGCACTCTACCACTGAGCCACCTTCTCAGCCCTGATATACACATTTTTATATAGGTAACGAAAAATTTGGTTTATATTACTCAATTGACATCATTAATATCTACAGCTCATAGGACCAAAGTTGAGGAATGCATATAACTCCAATATAGTTATGCCACTCCATTCATGGCTTAAGCTCACTTCATGGGCGACTCAGGAGGTATTAGATGGGATAACATGTGATTAAGAGAGGTTAATGTTTTAGAAAACGTATGTAGTGCTGGGACTACTATGTAAGAGAGCAATGGAAGCTCAGGGAGAATCAGTAAGGAGCTAGACTTCAGGCTGTAGTGAGAATCAGTTAAAGGAATAGGGATGTTAGGTTTCCTGAAGAAGAGACCAATGAATGTCATAGAGCTACTTCAGCTGCCCTTTGCCAATTCTTATCCTGTGTTCTTTTCCTATCAGCAACCCCAGTGAAATTCTACCATGAGGTAGGTCACCCCTCTGAGTAAAATCCTTTCATTATTCCTCCCAGAATATGGAATAAAATCCAAGTTACTAATATGTTAATATTAGTAATACAATATATGTTAATTTTTCTGTATGCTTCTTTAATTCTACCACATTAGTCTTTTGCTTTTCCTATAATTTGGATATTCCCAAGTCACTTCCACTCTAGGCCTTTGTTTTTTTTTTTTTCTGGTCTTGGGGCTTGAACTCAGGGCCTGGGCACCATCCCTGAGCTTTTGTGCTGAAGAGTAGTGCTCTACCACTTTGAGCCACAGCTGCACTTCTGGTGTTTTGGTGGTTGACTGGAGATAATAGTTTTGCAGACTTTCCTGTCTAGGCTGGCTTTGAACTGTGACTCTCAGATTTCAGTCTTCTGAGTTGTTAGGATTATAGGCATGAACTACCAGGGCCCCAGTGTTCTTACTGTCCCCCTAGACCTAGACTTTGAAAAGTTCAGCTTGTTTTCTTCAATGCAGTAGCAGTGGCTTTCCTTCTGAATCCTAAACACTTCTGAAAACATAAGTGATTTAGTTCCAGCTCTTGGTTTCAGCTCTTAGGATCATTTCAGCTATGAAGTGAAGCAGCTATCTGAGAGCTGTTGTGAAGATCAAATGATCCTCAGTCATGACATGCATTCTGAATAGTGCCTTCATGGTTTATGTCCTCATAGGGCTCCTAAATACTTACCATTGTTACCATTCTTGCATCTATCATTATCTCCAATCATTTTGTATGCTGATATTCTTTCCTACATATGGGTTATTTGCTCCCACAAACATATGCATTCCATCAGTACAGGGATCTTCATTTTCATGTTGCATCTTCAATGCTTCTAAGTAGCACGATGGATAATTTGATTTACAATTTAATAAGGTAGAGTCAATACCATCCATCAAGGAGCAGTGACTTTAGTAGGTCCGGTCCTGACTCTTTTACCAGCCATGTTACCTGTGTCACTTTCAAGACTATTTTAGTACAATGATTGAATCTGCATGACAGAATTTTGAGAGTACAGGCGAAAGAAGAATGGTACGGATCAAGCAGCAGAGGGCAGCAGTGTGTCAGAAAATGTGCCCAGGTGTCTTCCTTACTTCACACTAAATAAATACCATTGCAAGTACATTTCCCGTTAAGACACTGAATCTTCTAAGGAAACAAAAATGTCTTCAGATAAATAAAGCATAAAATATCTCCTCTTTGTAAAAATGTACCTTTCAATCCAGGGATACAGGAAAACTCAGTTCTGGCTGTTTAATTATCCAAATAGGAAGCACGTAAGTCATGGGACCTGGAAGAACTAGATGGATTGTGCATCAGTGGCAGCATTTCAAGTTCCTAGCTGTGTTCCTGTCAGCACTGCGACCTTGGCTGTATTGAGAAGTGCTAAACAGTAACTTATTCACAATTATACTCTGTCATGTCAACTCTTAGTTAAATATTAAAACATCAAACAGTGAGAGATTCAGGAATCTGCCTAGAATCATACAGTTAAAATATACAAGTCTTGATAAGAAACTTATGACTTCTACCTCATGATAAGAGATTATTTGGCTTAAAAGTAAACAAAGGATGGCTGGGAAGGTGGCTCAGTGGTAGAGTACTTGCCTTGCATGCATGAAGCCCTGGGTTTGATTCCTCAGCACCACATAAGCAAAAAGAAAAAAGCTGGAAATGGCACTGTGGCTCAAGTGGTAGAGCGCTAGCCTTGAGCTGAAGAGCTGAGGGACAGTGCCCAGGCCCAGAGTTCAGATCCCACGACTGGATCCCCCCCAAAAAAAATGTAAATAAAGGATTATACAAACTTCTTGTAAATAAATAAAAAGCACCAAGAACCAAGAGATATTTTCTTTCCTTATTTAACCAGTGAGAGGTTAAATATGAGGTATAATATTCAATCAACTAAATACATGGCAGTTCCAGTAAAGGAAATTCTGGAGAGTTCATGAGTTCTTTGAGACAGACTGGTTTCTATACCGTCATTCAGATTTCTTATTTTGGGTTTCTATTTTGAGTATCATTCATCTGGCTTCACTTTCTCAGTTGTCCTTAACTTCCTAAGTTAGTTAATATGAGTAATTTCTTATCTAAATCTTTATCTTCCCCTTCTCTGGTTCTCAGGCATTTGAGTATTTTTTTTCCCTTGTTTAACTTGGCTAAAAAGTGACAGTTATATGATGCAGTGACTCAAAACTGTAATCCTAGTTATTCTTATGGCAGAGATTGGCAAATCTCTGAAGCCCACCCAGACATAAACAAAAATCATAAGATCCCACATCAATTAATTTCTGTGTTCAGTGGAACTTGCTTGTCATTCCAATCTATGAGTACAGAACATGTTCCCGTCATCCCATTGACAAAGGGAAGCACAAATAAGAGGCTAACAGCCCGGGCTAGGATGAACATAAAGCAAAGATTCTATTTCAAACATAACCAAACACAAAAAAGAGCTGGTGGTCTGACTCAAAGGAGAGACCCCTTACTTAACAAATGCAAGGCCCCGATTAAAGCCTCAGTACTGACACAAACCTATAATACATTCAGCAGCTCAGGTATTCATGTGCCCCTGAATAAGAAGGGATACAGAGAAGGAAAGCCAGGTTTTAGAATTTATTTGGGCACAGCCACAACCCTGTGTGGATAGCTTCATAGGAGCCCACAGAAGGTTACAAATCTAGGCTGCTGTTGGGAATGAAGGCTATTATTTGAGGACGTTCTTTAATAGTAAAGCCCACCTTAAAATGTCAACACCAACTAAGGCTCTTTTGTATTTCCTAATGCCATTGTAGATGTGGTCATTAAGCTTCTAGAGACAGGCCTGAGTGTGAGGGTCACATGGCTTCTGCTACTGATGCTTTCTCTATTATTCTTTCCTGGTCTCCATCACTCTTCTACTCTCCTCGACTATTTCAATCCACTCCTACAGGTTTCGTTAAACCTCTTCCTCTATCATCTTCACAGATGATCTTGCCTCCTCATTGACTATCAAAGTAAGGCCTTCGAAGGAGGACTTCCACAGACTCAAATCCATATCCTCTCTACTCAGTGCTCCTTTTCTGTCTTTTGCCCTGTCTATTTCTCCCTAGTACTGGAGACTACAGGCTATTTAGTGCTTGGCCACCTAGCAATGCTTCTTCCTTTGGTGAACTCATCCCTAGTTCCTGTATTCCCTGTACATTAAAGAATCTGAACAATGTTCTCAGCACATTCCCCCCTTCCCCAAGTTCTACATTCATCCCATCAAAAAGATCTCCATCTGAAAATCTAGCAAACACACACAAGGACTTACTTTAACATTATTCAGAAATAAACTCTTGAATTATTTGCAAGCCTGTCCCACTTTGTTTGGAAGATAACTCCACTATTTTCTTAGTTTGAAAACACTGGAGGAATTCTTTTTTTAAAAAAATGTAACAATGAGATGTACAAGACAGTATGTTGAAAACGAATTTTACAACTTTACAGGGGTGGAAGGGGTGGGAAAGGGGAGGGAGAAGTTGGGGAGGTGGGGAGGAAAGGGATGTTAGGGGAAAAATAAAGGAGGTTGTAACAATGCTCCATAGGAAATGGACTCATTACCCTTTGCATGTAACTGTAACCCCTCTGTACAGTAGCTTTACAATAAAAAAAATAAAAATAAATATTTTGACTCTTTTTCTTTGTTTTTGTTTTTTTACTTTCTCTACTCTTTTCCACAACCTATATGGTAACCTTAAGGACATTCATTTCACTCTGCCTTTAAAATACATATACAATGGGGGCTGGAAAGGTGGCTCAGTGGTAGAGCGCTTGCCTTGCATGCCTGAGGCCCTGGGTTCGATTCCTCAGCACCACATAAGCAAAAAGAAAAAAGCCGGAAGTGGCGCTGTGGCTCAAGTGGTAGAACTCTAGCCTTGAGCTGAAGAGCTGAGGGACAGCGCCCAGGCCCAGAGTTCAGGCCCCACCACCGGACCCCCCCCCCCCAAGAAATACATACACAATGTAACCACTTCTACATCATTACTAGGTTGTTCTGGGCTGTCTATCTCTCACCTGAATTGTGGCTGTAATGTCCAAAGCAATCACTCTGCTTCTTACTTTTGCTGCTCTACCAGCCAATTCACCACATTCAGCTAAAGCACATCTTTCAAAATGTGGGACTGATTTTGTCCATTCTTAACTCAAATCCCAAATCACTTTTCATTTCATTCAGAGCTGCAGTTCTGCAATGCAAAGGAGAAGCTTCTAAGATACCACATATATTAGCAGCACCCTATTAGCTATCTAAACTCTTCGCCCATCCATTCTGTCACCAGGCCTCATTTCCCTTCATGGAGTTCACTACTTACCTAGGGGGTCTATAGTGCTAACTCCCTTACTTTCATGTCTCTGCTTACCTTTTCCATATTCTCAATGAGACTCAGGCTTACCACCATTACAGAAAAATGCTGCACACACACATACCCATGTGCTACTCCCAATCTCCCTTTACCTGGACTGAAAATTTTATTCCGTCCTTCTCCATCCTAAACTGGTGTCGATGACAGTTGTCTTATCAGAATCATGCTTTGGGGGAATTCTCTCCACATCTTCCATTTGAATATGGATTCTGTATCTTTTTCTTGTTGAATTTTCTTGGTCTACCATCAAGATGATTTCCATCAAAACCTACCCAGTGTTAATGCAATTATATCTTCAATTTCTTAAAAGCTTTTTTTTTTTCTCTTCTATCATTGCTTTTAGTATCTCCCGAGTTTGCTTTCATGGATTTCATGTATTTTATTCTGCAGAAAATAGCAAGGATGTTCTTAGAAGGTTTCCTTTCTTCTTGCATATTTTCTGTTCCTTCTAGCCCTTCTAGGAATTTATTTTTTCTCTGAGCATTTGAATTGGACAGTGCTCTCCTATTTGAAGTTTCTTTCCATCAGTATCATTTCATTTTAAGAGTGAGGCAATAAAACATCAGATGAGAAGAGAGGCTTACTAACCATAGTCTTTACTACAAAACTTTTTAGTTCTTAAGAAATGTTATTGTATGTATGTGTGTATGTATGTATGTATGTATGTATGTATGTATGTATGTATGTATGTATGTATGTATTGGTACTATTTGAGTTTGACCTCAGGAATTCATGCTTACTAGGCAAGTGCTCTCCCACTTAAGCCACACTCCCAGAACTTTTTGATTTTTTTTTAAGTTTACTTCTCAGTATTTGCTGTTATCCATGGCCAGCCTGAGATCACCATCTTCTACTTATACTTCATATACAAGTGACTTTACAGGGAGTAGCCACCAAACTCAGGTTGGTTGATGAGATGAGGTCTTACTAACATTTTGTTAGGGCTCTGCTTCTATGATCCTCCCAAACTCCATGTCTCAAGTAGCTGGGATTATAGGCTTGAGTCACCATGCTAGGAGAATCATTTGTTGGTGGTGGTGGTGGTGGTTGTGGGGCTTGAACTCAGGAAAGGACTTGAGCACTGTTCCTGAGGTCTTTTGCTCAGGACTAGTGAACTACCACTCTGAGCCACAACTCCACTTCTGGTTTTCTGGTGGTGAGTTGGAGGTAAGAGTCTCACAGACTTCCTGCCCAGGTAGGCTTTGAACCACAGTCCTCAGATCTTAGCCTTCTGAGTAGCTAGGATTACAGGAATGAGTCACTAGTGTCCAGCTTAGGATAACTTTTTTTTTTTTGCCAGTCCTAAGGCCTGAACTCAGGGCCTTGGCATTGTCCCTGGGCTTCTTTTGCTCAAGGCTAGCACTCTACTACTTGAACCACAGTGCTACTTCTGGACTTTTCTGTTCATGTGGTACTGAGGAATTGAAATCAGCTTCATGCATGCTAGACAAGCAAGTACTCTACCACTAAGTCACATTCCCAGCTCCCAGGAGAATTTTTGTCAGTAATTAGATCATATCTACTGAGTCAATGTACATTTTCAATAGATTTATTTACTTACTTATTTTAGTGCTGAGGACTGAACTCGGGGCCTTACACATGCTAGGCAAGTGCTCTTCCACTGTGCTAAGTTCCCAGCCCTCTAAACAGACTTTTTAATGTTACCTTTATTTTTACTTTCTTATATTGTCAATATAGCAAACTGAGTTTAGACATTCTGCAATCTGAAGTTGTTCCATCTCAATTTTTCCATTGCTAGCATTTGATTCCTTAGATCTACTAAAGCATTTGCTTTTCAGCTTCTGATATCTTCTTATTTGGTCGTTTTGACTTGTGTCTGGTTCTTTTTTTTAATTTTATTGTGAAAATACTGTACAGAGGGGTTACAATTGCATGGGCAAGGTAATGAGTACATTTCTTATCAAGCATTGTAGCCTCCTCCTTTGTTTCCCCTTCCCATTGTGTCTGGTTCTTGAAAATCCTTTTCTTGTCATTTTAGTCAAATGTAGAAAAAAGAAAACAAACTTTCTAGTTGCATTTAATATTCCAGTTTTTACTATAAAAAATCTTTCCTGTCAAGACTTTAAGATGCCTGAACTGCTTCATAGAATCTAATTTATTGTATTGGTAAGTTCGATTTATTAGTCTTAGAAGGGTTATTGAGATTAGATCTTTGCATTTCTGGTTTGTTCCACCTGGCATTTAAGGTGTGTGTTAAAAATTATAGATTATGTACAAATACAGTTTTCAGTGTTTTACGTTACGTTTGTACAGGAGAGTACATTTTTGAGAAACAATCTATTAAAGTTTTGAGTTAATGGAACCAAGTGACTTTATTTTATACAAAAATAATGAGTTATAAAAACAAATTAGGAAAAATTATAGTTTTCTAATTAGTACTCAGTTTAGAAAACTTATACAATTAAATATAAATAATTTGAGTTTTTTACTTAAAAGACAAATCCTTCTCTAAAAACTTAATCAGTTGGTATAAATTAAAAATAACATAATGACATTATATCACAAAAGTGTAAAGGATATATAAATAGAATTTTGCTTTAATTTGCCTGAAAGCTGTGGTTTAGGTGCCAAATATATCCATACTCTAGAAGCACTCTAAGAATTTTCACATTAGTTTGATCCATATTAGCCTATCATGTCCCTAAAAGGTACGGTACCAATGATAGGAACAATGCTGTAAGAATTTCTTTGCAGAAAGTGGTTAGTATCTTGAGCTTCCAGCCCCACCCCAGTATAGCTTAGGGAGAGAGCCAAGCAAAATGGCTAAGAGAACCTACCCCACGTGTCAAACCTAGCAAAAGTCTTCAGGGAGATTAATTAGAGGAATGTCTAGCTACAGACACAGAGATTGTGCACTGAGTTACTCTTCTACAATGAAGAAGCAATGTGGAGCTATTTCCTGGAAAACAGGTACCTAGTAAGTGACTACTAGTAAACTATTGTAAATAGACCTCTGGGATGATCTGAAAAGGGCTCTCCTGCCACAAGAATATGAGGAAATGAAAGGGAACCCCAAAAGACACATTAGATGAGTTTATAGGTGTGGAGTAAAGTCAAAGGAATATCATTTTGTTTGTCAAAACCTATGCACATCTGATCATTAAAACGAACTTCAGGAAATGGAAACAAAGGTTTTTTTTCTTTGTTGCTGTTTTTGTTTTCTTTCCTTTTTGTCTCATTTGCTATTTGGGAGGGTAAGAAGGCCACAGAAATGGAGGACAAAGGGTGAACGATTGCAGGAGTGGGACTCTGTAGAAACTATTGAAAATGAATTATACAACTTGCGGGGGGGAGGGGGATGAGAGGGAAAAACTGAGAATGAGGAAAGGGGCGACATTCCTCAAAAAAATGTACTCATTATCTGACTTATGTGACTGTAACCCCTCTGTATATCATCTTTATAATAACAATAAAAAACCATAATGAGCAACAAAAAACAAAGAAATTTTATGTGAAATTATATGTCCTTTGGCATAACTCAGTATAACTCCATAGGAGGGAAAAGTATATTTCCAATTGGAAATGAGTATGATAACAAAGAAAATCACATAACTTTCTGGCCATGGTGTTAGTAGCTACAATACCTTATTTCATAGGTGTAAGACTCTGCTGCAGTCAGAAGTAATAATAAAATCTGATATGATTGGCTAGACATAGCTTTATTACTAAAACTCTCTAGGATAAACCAAACGTCTTTAGCTTCTCTCTTCCTTCTCTATTTTCTCTAAGAAACTACTATTTCTGTTATAGTCATTTCAACTATGGAGTTCTCCAAAATTTCATGTTTTATAAATTGGTGATTCTTTTTTTTTTTTTGTCTGTTGTGGGGCTTGAATTCTGGGCCTGGGCGCGGTCCCTCAGCTCTTCAGCTCAAGACAAGCGCTGACTTGAGTCACAGCGCCACTTCTGGTTTTCTGGTGGTTTATTGGAGATAAGAGTCTCACAGACTTTCCTGCCTAAGCTGGCTTTGAACTGCAATCTTCAGATCTCAGCCTCCTGAGTAGCTAGGATTACAGGCGTCAGCCACAGTGCCCAGCTTGGTGATTCTTTAATAAAGCCTATTGGCTTTGTTATGAAATATGGTATTGTCCTTTAACTTCATCACTGTTAAATTTTACCTATAAAGTCTAGAATGAGTTAGCCTCTTTCACATTAGCAAAGGCAATGTGAATTATTTTAAAGGCTGCTGGAACCCATGGCTAATCCCTGTAATCCTAGCTACCCAGGAGACTGAGATCTAAGGATCATGGTTCAAAGGCAGCTCAAACAGAAGAGTATATAAGACTCGTTAACCAGCAAAAAGCTTAAAGTAAATCTGTGGCTCAATGGAAGAGCTCCAGCTTTGAACAACAAAAAAAAAGCTATGGATGGTGGCTAGTCCCTGAGTTCAAGCCCCAGCATAAGCACAAAATTACTTTTATTTTTATTTTTAAATTTTTTATGTTTTTGCCAGTCCTGGGGTTTGAACTCAAGGCCTGAGTACTTTCCTTGAGTTTCTTTGGCTCAAGGCTAGCACTGTACCACTTGAGCCCTAGCACTACTTCTTGCTTTTTGAGTTTATGTAGCATTGAGGAACTGAATCCAGGGCTTGATGCAAGCTGGGCAAGCTTGTTAAGCCATATTCCCAGACACAAAATTACTTTATAAACCTACTTTTATGTTGTTCATTATTGAATACTACAACCAGTGCTTGACACTGGCAGGCAGAGCTCTGTGTTAGTAATCATGCTAGTTAAACTAGACATGAAATGATGTTGGAAAAATACAACAACCCTGTCCCCAGACTCATTATTTCAGCCACCTCTCAGAACAAAGGCTATGTTCTGAGCTTATTATTAACTCTTGGTCCTCCAAATCCACATCATTTTATGCCTGCTAAAAGGTCATCATCATTTTTATTTCTCTTCAAGCAAGCTACTCTGAATTTGATCAATACTTGTCTATATTATATGCCCAGTAAAAGAAATCTGTGTGTCTTGCTCCCTTTCTAGTCCATGACAGCTTTAGACAATTTACCAGTCACTAGCTACTGCATATTAAATCACCTTTATCATACGAGCAATTCTTGTGAGACTTTGAATAGTGGTTAAATGTGACATTAAATGTAATATAATTTCACTTGATTCATCTGCTTTCATATATAGGATATTTGCTCCTAGAAGTTTCCATGAGGGAAAGAGAAATAACAAAAGTCAAACAACAGTACTAGAAATAGGCATTTGAAAGGTCTTGAAAGAACTGATAGGAGGCAATCAAGATATCACAACAACACACATACTAGTATATTTTTCTTGAAGCCATAGATTGGCAAGTTCTCCAACTGTCTTCATAGAAGGACCACTAGATAAACATCTCAACCTGTTGTTTGCATTATATTATTTGGTTCTACTTGTCAGCTTTCTGTAACAAGTGATTGACATTCTAAGCAGATGAGAAATGAAGAAAAAGGAAAGACATGCTTTTAGAAACTTACTTCTCAGTTTCCTGGGTTTAGAGCGTATTTCTTGGAATTGAGACTTCTGCCACAGTCACTTGTCGACCTTGCTTTCAAATATTCTTGCTGTAGCACTGGGTTTATTTCCATCCTGAATTCTAAGTGTCTAAGTACAGGGTATCTCTGAATAGCACCCTGTTTTCTCCATCTTTAGCAGCGTGTTGAAGTGAGAAGTCTACACTTTCTCGCTTGTCTCCCTCTAACTAATTTTAAGAAGCTTTGAATCCTGGGTAAGACAGTGGTAGCTAAAGAACTGAAGAAACAAATACAAATACGCGTTTTAGGTTTGAAAGGCAAGTTATTCATTTACTCAAGGAATGTTCAGGGAAATATTTAGCTTTAACATTAAACACATTTTAACCCGGTGACCCGGTGCCTGTGACTCATGCCTATAATCCTAGCTACTCAGGTGACTAAAATCTGAGGATCCCAGTTCAAAGCCAGCCTGGGTAGGGCAGTCCATGAAACTCTAGTCTGCAATTAAACACCAAAAAGCTAGACCTGGAGTTATAACTCAAGTGGTGGATAATCAGTACAGAGACAATGCGGAGGTCCTGAGTCCAAGCCCCAGGACCAGAACAAACAAACAAACAAACAAAAATCAAACATTTTTTGAGGGCTGAAGGGCGCTTTGTTCCTCACCAAGTATTAGCTTAAGCCATTTTATATTTTCTACATTAAAAACATATTATTTCAGGGCTGGAGGTGTGACTCCAGTGGTAGAATGTCAAATCCAGAGTTCCAGTACCAGTCTACAACAAAAATGCAAAAAAGACACTGTGCTTTAAACACAGGAGTTGGTGAGGATGTGGAGAAACTGCAACCCTATGCACTGTTGATGGAAATGTAAAATGATGCAACCCTGAGGAGGTAATGAACAACAGCATGAAGTTTCCTCAGAAAATCAAAAATTCCACTGCCAGAAGACTCAGGAATTCCACAAATAGTTGCATATACAGACAACTTGAAAGCAGAATTTCAAAGAGATATTTGTACACCCAAATTCATAAGTCAAGAGGCAGAATCAACCCAAATATCTATCAATTCATCTACTGATGGTTATTTGAGTTGTAATCCTAGCTACTTAAGAGGCTGAGATCTGGGGATCATGGGTAGAATAATTGTAAGTCTTTTATACCCAATTACTCAGGAAAGAACCAGAAACGGAGGTGTGGCTCAAGTGGTAGAATACCAGCCTTGAGCAAAGAACCCAAGGGAGAGCACACAAGGTTTGAGTTCAAGACCCAGTACTGATATACACAGACACACAGACACAGACACACAAATCCATAAATGTATATGTTCTCCCCCTCAAAAAAAATAGAGTTTCTATACAAAATAAGGAGTATATAAAATACACTGGAATATCTTTCAACCTTAAGAAAAAACATGCTACAGCATGGATTATCCCTGAAGACATTATGCTAAGTAAACTATGCTTGCCACTCAAGGGCAAATACTGTGTGATTTCACTTTTCTATTGTATCTTAAGTAGTCAAATTCATTGAAACAAAAGGTAGATGGGTGACTACCAAGGCACAACCTCAATAGTTATGGAGCTCCAAAAATGAAAAAGTTCTGGAGATTTCTTTCAGAGCAATATGAATATACTTATGACTAGTGAACTGTACACTTAAAAAATGGTTAAATGGAAAAGAGAAACATGATGCGTTCAAGAACATTATTTAAATTACTTTATCTATAGTTCTATGCAGCTAGAGTCACAGCTATTAGTCAATCCCTCATGCACAGAGGGGCTGGCAGCCAGTTTAAGTTTTTCAACCTAAATCATGGATAACAATTTTGTGCAGCTGGCTAGAAGAGCCTAGTGAGTCAGAATGCACGTGCTTCTTTTGCTGTGAGTTTGGAAGTGAACATCATTTGGGCAGCCACCAGTATGATTTCTGGAGTTCGAAACAATGATTGCTCCCCCAAACTGAGAATCTAACCAGGGCATGAAGGCTCAATTTGATCAGATCAAGTATATATAGCAGAGTGATTTTCAGAAGTGGGAGCAGAACATATTCTGAGTTTAAAGCCTGTTCCTGCTCACGGCCATGTAGCTTTGGTCAAGCTCCTTAACCTGTCTCATCTCTCTACAGGAAAGGAATAAAGCAGTAGCTACTCATGCAGTTCTCATGAGCAGGGAAGCAGATGGGGCATGGGGCATGTAAAGGTGTCCTGTTGGGTCATTCATGGAATGAAGTCTTAGTAAATCTTGACTGTCCTTTACATTATCTTTGAAGACATTACTATGTCACTCAAGGATGAATATGGCTTGATTTCACTGGTGGTATCTGAAATAAACAGATATCACATATTTGTGTATGTGTGTGCATGTCTTTATTTATAATTTTTGGAAGAAATATCCAAAACTAAAGAGCTTTTTTTCTTCCATATTTTGAATGGATAAACAAAATCAAATTTATCCCTCTTCCTTCCCCGTCCCTCCTGACCTATATATTGCAATTACAGAATTAGCTAGGTGACAAGCTGTTTAATGTGGCAGCCTGGCTTTAAAAGAAGTTTTTCCAATATCTGTCCTCCAGTCATGGTGTTGTTTTCCAGATCCCCACAACCTTTAGGTAGCTTTTCAGCAATGTCTGAAATAAGAAACTCAAAATGATTTTATTATTAACAATTTTCCTTCTTATCTCATTTATAGAAGAGGATGCAACATAAAGATGATGTGACAATCATTATGTAAAAGAAGTTAGATCTGCTCAACAATCTTCCAGAACTTTATAAGGCAGTAAATTATCATTCAGACATACCATTTAACTTTAGGTGTTAGCTAAATCATCAAATATCATGATGACTGGCTAGTTAACACAACAATCAACATTTGACAACTCTTGATGTGGTAGACAAAGTCAAACTTTTACGTGGATTCTTAAAATCTAATATTTACCATAATTTTGAGACATATATGTTTTGTTTTAAGACAGTGAAGAAACACAGGCATAGGGAAGTAGAGTATTTTGCCTCAGGTCACAAAACTACCAAGTGATTGATCCAACATTTAGGCTCATTTTATCAGACAATAGTGCTATCTAAGTTCAGCTGCCAGCTTTTCAATATCCTTCCTTGTAAAGACAGACATCTTCTTTTTCTGTCTTGGCCTGTGCTTTTCTGCTCATCTGTTTAGCTACAGCATTAGGCAATTCTGGAAAGGGGAAAAGCCAGGATGAATTCTGGACTTCAGGTAAGATAAAAAGACACACAGGAGAGCCAGAAGTTGGATCTAAGTCAAAGGAGAAGAGCTTTAAGTATCGAAGAGTAGCAAGCAGAGAATTTTAAGAAGAAAGGAATGAGTTCTATGTGGTCACTGTTATAAATAAGCACAATCACATCAATAGAAAATTATAACAAAAACCAAGGAGTAAGAAAGAAATGGGGCCTAGAGTAAGCTAGTAACTCACAGTTAATGAAAAAAAATCCTAGAACCAAAATAGACATGCTGGGGTCAGGCAAACGAAGATGGAGTCAAGAATTTCAGGGCCATTGTGAAGTGAGCAATCCAAGTTAACAATCAAGAAGGTGGCACTGCTAGGTGTGAGGTGCTGGTGGCTCACACCTGTAATCCTAGCTACTCACAAAGCTGAGTCCTGAAGATAGTGGTGGTTCAAAGCCAGCCCAGGCAGGAAAAAGCCACGAGACCCTTTGTTTTTGCATTTTTAATTTTTTATTGTAAAAATAGTGTACAGAAGGGTTATAGTTACATGAGTAAGATAATGAGTACATTTCCTCTCGAGCATTGTTGCCTCCATGAGACTCTTATCTCCAATTAACTACCAAAATAGTTGGAAATAGAGCTGTGACTTGAGTGACAGAACGTTAGCTC
The DNA here is from genome assembly GCF_024711535.1 of Dipodomys merriami. Taxonomy (NCBI): domain Eukaryota; kingdom Metazoa; phylum Chordata; class Mammalia; order Rodentia; family Heteromyidae; genus Dipodomys; species Dipodomys merriami. Next base: position 437,996 of record NW_027206261.1, read on the forward strand.
AGTGCCAGAGACTTGCCCTTCGAACAGAGAAGGTGGCACACATGGTAGGAAGGTTTGTGTATTTTCATCGTAGGAACAAATTATTTTTGAGAAGATTATCTAGGTAGTAACTAAAGTTGAAACTATTAGAACCAGGGTAGAGACTAAATGTGAAGACTGAAAATGTTGTTGCTAAGACAACACACATACCATGAGAACACCACAGAATAACGTGAGCACTTTTTCTCTTGACAACTCATTGCTCAAAGTCTAGAACTCAGATACAAGGAGAATGCAGAAACAACTCTATTTTACAAATGAACAGCAGATGTATTGCAGTCCCACCAAATCTCTCATTTGTTTTCTTCCTTCTTTCATCTCTGTTGCATTTTACAATTACAGACACAATGTATATAGTCAGTTCTTAACACCTAGACATAATGAGAACTAAAATAGGGTTGTGCATGAGAATTTACTCTGATTTCTATCCTTCACTCATTCAGAGCCATGAGTATTCTCTATATGAATTCACTTCTTTGCAAAGTGAGTGAAGTTCAGATGGCTTCTACCATTTCCTATCTGTGTATCCATGTCGGCTTGTACTTGGGAACACTCAGTGGAAGAAAAATTACTTTATCAATCACAGGGCTTTTTGCTCTAAGAAATTATGTGCATCAACAATGAGATGTACAAGCCTTTATGTTGAAAACAAACTTTAGAACTTTGGTGGGGGGGAGGGGGAGGATTTGGGGGGCAGGAGGAGGATGGGAAGGGATGGGAAGGGGAAACAAAGGAGGAGGCTACAATGCTTGATAAGAAATGTACTCATTATCTTGCCCGTGTAATTGTAACCCCTCTGTACAGTATTTTCACAATTAAAAATAAATAAATAAAATAAATTATGTGCATCAGTCCGTGCAGGCAGGGGACAAACATATCAAACGGATTAAATCTAATGCTGATCACAGTAAGTTATCACAAAGATAGTAATTGCAGGAAGCAGCTACAAACTCAAGGCCTGGAGAGCAAGGAGATGTGTTTGGAATTATTAAAGCACAGATGTTTAGAGGACAGAGTCTGCATAGGGCTGCAGATAAAATATGGTGCACAATTTAAAATGCCCTATTGGGAACATATTGATATGAATTATTATCTGAAATTCAAATGTAATGGACTGTCATGTTTTCCTTTGCTAAGAGTGAATCCTAGTTGCCACAACCAAGAAGTGAGGCTGGAGAGAGAGGAATTGCAAATAAACTTGAAGGAATATTTCAGCCTCATGGTCACCCTCTGGTGCCATCTATTGTCAGAACCTTGCAACAGCTTCTGCCAAAGCACAAACCTGTTTATAGAAACAGACCCAGTATCACAGACTGAACCAGAGAGGCAATAGCCCGGAAATCCATGTGCACAAATTGGTTCAATATAATTTGTCATTTAAAAAGTAAAGTATGTAACTGTTGATGCTATTTACTTAAAAATATCTTTAGCAGTTTAGTTTCAAAAATTATTATGGGAAGTATATACACAATAGTTTTCTGGAAAATGAGTTGAAATTTTCAAGTCCAAGAACTTAAAGTTATTTTAAAGAAAAAAGAACAAAGTTCCAAGGAATAAGTTCTACAAAAAACCATCTATATAAACATGCAAAATGAGTGCATATGAAAAGAAATTAAAGGCATGTGTGGTTAAAGTTGTTAGAAGGTCATTGGGCGTTGTTAGTTCACACTTGCCATTCTAGCTTCTCAGGAGGCTGAGAGCTAAGGATTGTGGTTTGAAGCCAGAGTAGGCAGGAAAGTCTTCTTATTATCTCCAATTAAAAATCTGGAAGTAGGGTGGCTGCTGGTGGCTCACACCTGTAATCCTAGCTACTCAGGAGGCTGAGATCTGAGGATCCCGATTCAAAGCAGCCCAGGCACTGAAGTCCATGAGACTCTTATCTCCAATTAACCACCAGCAAACTGGAAGTGGCACTGTGGCTAAAGTGATATAGTGCTTGCCTTTACCTGAAGAGTGCAGGGACAGTGCCCAAGCCCAGAGTTCAAGTTCCACAACCAACAAAAACCAAACAAACAAAAAATCTGGAAGTAAGCTGTGGCTCAATTGGTAAAGCACTGACCATGAGCAAAACAACTCTGCCCAGGTCCTGAGTTCAAGACACACACACACACACACACACACACACACAAATACGCACACAGAAATAAAAACAAAAACAAAAAACGGTTAAAAGTCTACTATGTCTGTGTCACTAAATTATGAAGGTTGGCTTCAGATTCACTGTCTTCCTGACTCGGTTCCTTGAGTAGCTATGATTACAACATGTGAGCCACCTGCTCTTGGCCTAAGTAATTATTTTTACTATCATTTCCAGTTATGTTTTTGGCATCTATGCTGGTTTCCTTTTTGTGTATTACACATACTACATGATTTATATTTTGCTCTCAGTATACAGCTTTCAAAACTGATAATACCATTTCCAGGCCATCTACAATAAGCCTGTGAAACCAAATTAATTTTTTTCTTTATCAACTTAACACTACAAGATAATTTATTGTAAGGTGTTACATACAAATAATGTTCATGATAATAATGAGTTATAATCTTAACATTTCCAGGATGTTATTTTAAGCTAACATAAATTTGTTTTTACTAGAGTAATACATAGACACTTAAATTTTAAATAATATTATCAAGATATTATATAGAACAGAAAATAATATCACACTTCAAAAAATCAGTCAATATTTTTGTGCATTTACTTTAAGGAATTGTTTTAAAATTTTTTTACTGTTATTATTAAGGAGGTGTATATATTAGAATTCTACAAGTCAGGTTATAAGTACAATGCTTCATAAACAATGTCACCTCTTCTTTCATTCTCCCTATTTTCCCCCTCCTGTCCCTACCCACAAGTTCTTTTTAATTTTTAAAATACCATTTGCAAAAAAGATTTATCTGTAAAGATGTATCCCTAATTTTCTCTCATTTTAAAGGGAACTTTTGATTTAAGACTCCCTATAAAATGACATACAAGAACTTCTTAATATTCTTTGAATACATATGAATGTATTCTGAGTATAATTAACATTGTCATTGAGATAAAATATTGCTAGTTTAATTTATTTATTTGTTGGTTGGTTGTAGGGCCTGGATGCTATCTCTGAGCCTCTTCGTGCTCCAGGCTAGTGCTCTGCAGTGAGCCATGGCACCACTTCCAGTTTTTGAGTGGTTAATTGGAGCTTTTCTGCATGGGCTGGCTTCAAACCGTGATTCTCAGATCTCAGCCTCCTGTGTGGTTAGGATTACAGGTGTGAGTCACTGGCACCCTGCTAAAATATCAGTATTTTACAAAATGTAATTTACTAGTTGTTAATGGATCGCTACCTTTTCCTAAGTTGCCTTTTTTCCTTCATGGCAGTGTTGGGCTTTATGCTCAGGGCCTCACAATAGGTTGTAGGCAATCTACAACCTATGCAACAACGCCAGCCCTTTTTTACTTTAACTAAAAAGACAGAGTCTTGCATTTTGGCCAATGACAAATATCCTCCTACCCATGCCTCCCATTTTGCTGAGATTACAGTGGGAACTACCATACTAGGGTCTATTAACTGAAATAAGGTCTTACTAACTTTTTGCCCTCGTTTGTCTAGAACTATGATTCTCCTGGTAGTTACCTCATGGCTAGCTGGTATTATAGGCATTTAACTACCGCACCTCTAATTTTCCATTTCTATTCTGCCATGGATTTAGAAAACGAAATGTTATGATTTTATGCAAATTCAGAAATTGTGCATTTTGAATTTAAGGTTTTCTGAGAAGAGAGCATCAGTAGGGCTCACTGGACAATGATGAGAGTGAACTATATAACTTGTGGGTGGAGATGAGAGGGAGGGACTGGGAGAGAGGGAGGGAATGGAAGACACTGTATGAAAGGAAAAGTACTCATTACCTGACTGATGCAATTGTACTCCCTCTGTACAACACCTCTATAATAACAATAAAGTAAAAAAAGAAAAAAAAAGAACATCAGCTTTGGCATACAAAGAGTTACCATTCATTTAAGAAAATCAGTGTCTATTCCTATTTATTTATTTATTTTGGTGCCCGTCCTGGGGCTTGAACTCAGGGCCTGAGCTCTGACCCTGAGCTTTTGTGTTCAAGGCTAGAACTCTACAACATGAGCACAACTCTACTTCTATTTTCTGGGGGCTAATGGGAGGTAAAGGTCTCAGAGGCTTTATTGCCAAGACTGGCTTTGAATGTTGATATGCAGATATCAGCTTCCTGAGTAGTTAGGATTACAGGCATGAGCCACGGGCACCTGGCTCCTATGTCTTTCATATTTTTAAAACTAGATTCTTCATGACTTTTTGCTAAATCATCCTGGTTGGTGTCATTAAATGCAGTGTGTCTGTTCACTTCATACCTGGCCTAGTGCCTAATACAGTCAGGCACTGTTCATATTTGCATTACAACTAAGTATGAATAAATGCACCAAACAAAGAACTTCATAAAGACATGAAAACATGGCTAAGGCATGTAATGTGGTGTGTGTTTATTTGAGCACATGTGTGTGTGTGGTATGTGGTACTTGTGAACCTATGTTCAGGCTCAACAGTGATCTTCACACTGACAACTGAGCCAGTGTGATTTATTTATTATAATGTGGTTTTTGTGCCTTTTTTCCCCTTTTTTCTGCAGTACTTAGTATTGAATCAAGCCATTGTACACTGTACCTAGTCCCTGCCTTTGTGTTTGTATTTTGGTTTTGAGAGAGGATTTCACCAACTTTGCCTGAGCTGGTTTTGAACTCAAGACTCTTTTGTCTCTGCCTCCGGAATAGCAGGGATTATAGCTGTATGTTGGCAAATTTTAATAAGTTTGTGCAAAGTGAGTTAGCAATACAGTACCTTTCTCCCTCATAACTTTTGACTCAATGCCATTAAGTAAGACTACTCTAGGAGTAGGAAGCAGGAAATGTTTCTCTTTTTTTGCATTTCTCTGTACTCCAATCCTATTGACTTGACATTAAAATTGGTACTTGGTGAAACTTAAAAAATGAATTATTTTCTAATAATTTAAAATGCAAACAAAATGCAAGAGGCTCACTGTAGCATTATTAATACTAACAGACAAGAAATCCTAAGCATCTAATAGTAGCATCATGTTGAATGAATTCTTATGTTTCTAAAGTGAAATTAACACAAACATAGAAAGGATACTTAAAAATACATTTTAATGATACCAGAAAAAATACACATTTTCAAGTTGCAAAAGTGCAAAACTGCCAAGTTCTGTAATTGGAAAGAAAAGTCATCTGGAGAAAAATCATTAAAAAAAAAAAAAAACACTGAACTATTCATGATTATTTCTCTCTTTTTTTCTTTCTTTTTTTTGGTCATCATGGGGCTTGAACTCTGGGTCTGAGTGCTGTCCCTCAGTTCTTCAGCTCAAGGTGAGTACTCTACCACTTGAGCTATAACACCACCTCTGGTTTTCTGGTGGTTTATTGGAGATAAAAGTTTCATGGACTTTCCTGCCCTGGCTGACTTTGAACTGCGATCCTCAGATCTCAGCCTCCTGAGCAGCTAGTATTATAGGCGTGAGCCACTGGTGCCCGGCTTTCATGGTTATTTCTAACTAATGAAAACGTATTTCTTCAAACTTAAAAATGTGCATTAAAATCAGTAATAAGGAGTCTTTCCTTTTAAATTTTGTAATGTAGAATCCATGGTAACTATGAGAGAGGCATAATTTTTGCAAGCAAGAATCTTACTTTCTGCCTAAAACAGTCTGTATTTGAACCACTGGGTTAACTTACTGGAAGAATGAGAAAGATGCCCCTTGGTTTTGGTGAGCAGGAGGGTAAGTATTCTCTCTCTTTCTTTTTTATTAGGGGCTCTGCCAGAACCTGCTAGTTTCCACCCTCATATTTACATCCAGTTTCTTCTATGGTAATGTGGAACTTAACCGGCACAAATTTAACCAGCAGAGAACTCATCTCATACTTAGTTCTGCATGCAGCCATGTTAGTCAATGTCCAATGAGAAGTAAACAGAGGGTAAGTAGGTAAGCAGGTACAAAGGAAAGACTAAGAAAGTTTTGTGCCTCTCTTTCTTTCCCCCTTACTTTTTTCCCCTATAAATTGAAAGGCAGATGATAGAATAGAACATTTGAGAAAACTTTTGAGATTGGAGCTGAATTTATTCAGAAAGAGTAACTAGAGGGAATATCTATCTAGCCTTGACACACACACACACACACACACACACACAAAAACCTCACAAAAAAAACAAAAAATAACCTGTACAGGTTGCTACTTATCCTCAGACAGTTTGTGAGACAAAAATAAACATTTTTTGTTCTTTATTGAAGCAGACAAATTATCCTAAAAATTGCTGCTTCTATTTGTCAGAAGCAGCTGGGCTTAGTTGATTACTTTTAGATTAGGTCACCATTAATTATCCCCCTAAGGAAAATCACTATATTTAGTAGCCATTCCTCAACATTGAAATACCTCAAATACCCAGTTATACTGGCCAATTAATAATAGCTATTTGAGAGTGATTAAGCTGTGCTACCTGAAACCAGATGGCTGTCTTAAGACAAAGAAATAGAAATCTTGCACAGAACAGAGTTAATAGTTAAGAATAGGAATTGGACAGAACAGTAAAGTGGAGCCTTCTCATAGCACAGCGGTGTACAAAGATCCAGCTGCATTTCAAGTTATCCTAGCTTTGGACTTCAGTCATGTGTGCCTATGATTTCTTTTCAACTTACTTACTTAAAATTAGTTTTAGACAGATTTTCTGTTGTTTGTAACCAGAAGCATCCTGATAAACTTAGCAAGAAATAGGGACAACTTAACAATTAAATCCAAGTCCAAATCCCTATCATATTTCTGATAACATTAAGGAGATGTCCTGTAAAGGAGGACCTTGTTTTTCTTTTCCTTCTGTTTTTAAATTGCCTAATTACATCATTGTATAGTATGTTGCATAAATCTCTACAGATCTTTCTGCTTTTGCATAGAAATGGGATGTTTAAGAAACTCACATGGATTCTATATGTCTACTTTCAGTTTCTATTTTATCTAAAGCAAAAAACGGAGAAGTTAGGGAGTCCATTAATAGATGTGAGAAATTTTTATCATGAAGATAAAAATTCCAAAGTTATACATCAAATTTGGGCTGAATCTCCAAAGCTCCATCTACTTCATTTACACACATCATTCTTACAAGAGTAACAAATTCCAAGCATTAAAAAGAGGCTAATAGAGATATCATTTAATATATGATTTTTTGAAATTTTGGTGTCTCTGTTTTGGAAAGTTTGTTGAATGTGTTAAGAACTACAAATGTGCTGGTGCCTGTGGCTCACACCTGTAATCCTAGCTACTCAGGAGGCTAAGATCTGAGGATCATGGTTCAAAACCAGCCTGGGCAGGAAAGTACATGAGACACTTATCTCCAATAAACCACTAAAAAGCCCGAAGTGGAGCTGTAGAGCGCTAGTCTTTTTTTTATTTTATTTTATTTGAGAACATACTGTACAGAGGGGGTAGAGCGCTAGTCTTGAGCTGAAGAGCTGAGAGACAGTGCTTAGGCCCCGAGTTCAAGCTCCACAACTGACAAAAAAAAAAAAAAAAAGAGAGAACTAGAAATGTGTTCTTGAGGAAGTGAGGATTTCCTAGACAGTTTTGAGGTCATTTTAGTGTGTCTCAAATAAGGTATATTTCACCAACTCTTAAAAAAGGAAAAAACAACACTCGGCAAGAAATTTACTCATTACCTTACTGATGTAACTTTAACCCCTCTGTACAGCATCTTTACAAGAAAATAAAATTTTAAAAAAACACAAAAGGAAACAAGAACATGATTGTTAATTTGAATAATGTGACCACTAGTAACTATGCTTCCCATGATCTTCACCCTCAGTAGACACCACATACCTCAAATGATGTTTTATCAAACAACTATTTTCAGATTTCTTCCCTACCATCTCCAAGCTCGTCAGGGCACCATAGTTCAGATTTATGTGTCTTGTTAAGGCATGGTTTTTGGTCATTCTTCTATTTCTCTACTATGATTTCCTCTGATTTTTCCCTTTCTTTTTCATAATAATCATCTCCAGCCTTATAAATAGCTTATATTTAATCATTAGCTTATATTTAATCACCTCTTTCTAGTATTCATAAAAGGTCATCTCCTTTTTTATTAACCATCCTCTTTCTTTGTCTCATGTGCAAATATCAGGATTCTCTCTCACTCTTTTGTGTGCAAATTACTAGAACTTGAACTCAGAGCCAGGTGGGTTCTGTTATTTACATTTTTTTTGTCCACTCAAGGTTAGTGCTTTACCACTTGAGCCACAGCTCCACTTCCTGCTTTTTTTTGCTGGTCCTTGGCCTTGAACTCAGGGCTTGGACATTGCCCCTGAGCTTCTTTTGCTCAAGGCTAACACTCTGCCACTTGAACTACAGCTCCATGTAAGGCTTTCTCTCTAAGTTGTTTATTGGTTATCCAATTTTCATGGACTTTCCTGCCTCGACTGGCTTTGAATCATGATCCTCAGATCTGAGTCTCCTGAGTAGCTAGGATTACAGGCGTGAGAGATTAACTCTTTTCTTTTCAAACTCTCCATTCACTCTCCTCTCTGGACCTCATACTGTCACTCTTCTTCTTTATTCTTATGCTGGCCAATTAATAAATAACAATATTGGTAATCATGAATAGATCCTATCAAATTCATCTCTATTTAATAAAGAAAACACAAAACAATTAGCTTTGGACTTCAAAGTAGTCTAGAATATCTTGAAGAGGGTGCACAAAATTCCTCAAATCTGGGGGTGCCAACACAGCAGAGGCAGCACTAATATTTGCACAGAATGTTAAAATCTGAGAACACAAGGAAATGCAACCAGATATTATTGGATTTATTGTTCCCATAAAAGTGCATGATGAAAATGCAGGCATGAATAACAGCAAGGGGTCAAATTCAGATCAGACCATCAAAGCCACACCATGACAATGTGCTGACGAGAAGACTGTAGCTGTGAAAATGATATAAGAACACGTTTGTCTGCAATGTGTTCTGTTCACTACAAAGCCTTTGCACCTACAGACTTAAATAATAATCTATTTACATTGGAAAAACAGCTGCCACACAGATATTTCATCCTGAACACCATAACCATAACATTGTACAAATTACAAATATTTCATGAGGTTTTACGGTGTTTCAGAATTTCCTAACAGTGTGAATTAATTTAAATTGGCAATGTCAAACTTCTCACATGTGAAAAATGATTTACTGAAAGTAGATTTTAATATAGAATGGGAGTGAGTCAAAAATGTGAATACTGATGTTAACAGTAGTGGAAAATTTATATGAACTTCTCAGTATTCGATCTAAATTAACTCAGTTAGTAAAAGACACATGGAGGAGAGTTCACTTTCCATGTCAGGAAGACTGCATCCTTGTGGGGTTATTGGAACTTGAAACTCAGAAAAACAGGTTAGAAAAGCTTCTAGGCTGGTAACAGTGGAAATTTTTACCATTTACCATTTGTTTGCCATGACCTGCTTTATAAAGTGACTCAAAATATTTTAAAATATACTACCTAATATTTTTGAGAGTACAGGGAAATGGCTGATGTCTACTGATGAAGCTGTGGAACAATTTAGCAAAATGTAATATTTCTTTAAATTTTAAGATTACTTTAACTTGACAATTCATTTACTTATTTATTTTTGTGCCACTCTTAGGGCTTGAACTTAGGGCCTGGGTGCTATCACTAAGCTTCTTTGTTTAAGGCTAGTGCTCTAAGCACTTGAGCAACAGCTCTTCTTCTGGCTCTTTTGGTGGTTAATTCGAGGTCAGAGTCTCGCACAGTTTTCTTGCCCTGGCTGGCTTTGAATCTCAGTCCTCAGATCTCAGTCTCCTGAGTAGCTAGAATTGCAGATGCGATCAACTGGTGGATGGCTATTTTTAAATATGACAGAGAAGAAACTAGATGCCAGTGACTCATGCTCATAATCCTAGCTACTCAAGAGGCTGGGATGGAGGATTGCAGTTTTAGGACACCCATGGGAAAAAAAGTTTGCTGGATTCTGGTCTCCAAAATGCAAAAAGTAGGGTTGTAGGCCTAGTTCATGTGATAGAGTGCCAGCCTAACAAGTTACAAAGGCCCTAAGTTCAAAACTCAGTATAGTCATAAAAACAGTTTTTTTTTTTAAAAGAAAGGTAAGGAAAGGTGAAGTTGCATGGAGGTTGATTAAAATTGTTACAGGCAAAAATGAAGGGAAGAGAGCTATAACCCATCCAACCACAGAGGATCCATTAAGTTATTATACTACAGAATACTGTAAATCCTTGAAAAATGACAATGTAGGATTATGTTTATTGACATAAAAAGGGACACAGGATACACATTCCTTGGAATGTGGCTTAGTGGTAAAGTGCTTGCCTAGCATGCACTGGGTTTGATTCCTCAATACCACATAAATAGAAAAAACCAGAAGTGGCGCTGTGGCTCAAGTGGTAGAGTGCCAGCCTTGAGCAAAAGATCCTCAGGGAAAGTGCCCAGGCCCTGAGTTCAAGCTCCAGGACTGGCAAAAAAGAAAAAAAGAAGAATACTGAGGGCTTGCAGGAGTCCAGGATCATGGCTAGGCAGCTCATGGGCTCTGACCTACAAGGCACAGACCCAGCACTGACAGTGTGTGATGTGGGTCCCATAGTGCCTATTTGCATGTTCTCCACAGCAACACTGCTATTGCAATGGCTGGAATCATGTCATGTCTAAGAAATGTTCCACTGACCACAAAATGGCAAGCTCCTCCACTCCACTATTTCAGCAGAATTTATAAGAAGGAATGCTAAATTATGTGGATGGTTACAATGGATAACCAATAATAGTCTAGAAATGGAACTTTTTAAAATTACTTTGCCTGTTATGTCTTCTTGGAGCAAAGAGCCATGAAGCTGGTAAATTGGACAGAGTAGAACTCATGAAAACTAAGAAGGTTTGATTAGGAAAAAGAATTTTTAAAAAGTTAAACTCTTCCCAAGCACTCTGGTTCAAGCTTCTTGGAAAAGAAAATTTAACACACTTTGGCTATCTTTTAGTGAACAGTGACTACAATTGCTGAATGTCTGCTTTTCAGTGGTGGGAATGGAACCCAGAGCCTCATGAATACTATACAAACTTTTCCCATGGAAATATAAGTCCAACCCTGTAGTGCTAATGTTGGAGGAGAAAGTTTAAGTGCTAGCCATTGTGTTATGTTAGTTATTTTTTGCAGCCACATTTCACTTTATATAAAGAGAATATTTGCTTACTTCTTCAGCTTTATCACTTACATTATTTATAAAAAAAATAAGGAACATTTTTAAACTTAAAAAAATGTTGAGTATGCATCCTATGACTGGAATGTTCTAGATGCAAACAAAGCACCTCCCAGCCTTTGTGGATTGTGTTTTATGCTACTTGACTTAGAACTGTATAATATTAACTGGTTATGTAAATGTATTACATAATGTCTATATGTAAGTAGAAAAATGTGACACATTATCTAAAGTTGTTCTCTCTAGAAATATATTCTTGCTCAATTACTTTATTTTTTAATACATTCTATAACGAACAAGTAAGCTTGCTGTTTTTAATTTTAAAAATTAGGATACAGTGATAACAGAAACATTGTGGGAAAAAATCATTATGAAAAAGTTTCCTAATCACACAGGAAACAAGCCATCTTCTGATGATTCAGACATATTTCATTTCTGAAAGTAAGGTGATGTTAGCCCTCAATGACAAAAGGCAATAAAAACATCAGGAAGGACAGTTGTTTCCAAAGATAACATCATCCTCTTTACTGAGATAGCTCACAAGAAAAACCTGTGAATCGTTTAAGTCTTATCTTCTTTGATTCTCATTTATATTCTATCATCCCTCTAGTACATTCCTTTTCTATAGGAACCAGAGGATTTCCTAGAATGGCAAATCTGAGATTTTCAGAATGGTGCAAGATTTTAAAGGAAAGTGACTTATGGAAGATCTGACAAGTGGAGGATTATGCACTAGGTACTTCATAAACTTCCTTATTGATTTACCATAATTGCAGGGGGTAGGAGTTCTCTATCCCTGTAAACATCAGAAAGCTCAGGAAGAGGTATTCTGTTCATGTTCACACAGCAAGGAAGTAAAGAAACAAGACACCAAATCTTATCTGGGTCCCAAATCAGTCCAGTTTTCATTACATGGTAGACAAAACTAAAGATAGAACAAGATAGAATAACAAGATTAAATAAGGTCAATGATATAAAAACTCATAGAACCTGAGATTAGAAAAGGATTTTATAGAGCATATGATTCAATTTCCTTGTATTAGAGATGGGCACATTAAAAGCTTGAAAGGTGAAAAATCTAGTTTAGAAATACATTTTCCTACTAAAGAAAAATGATCATAAAATACTATAATTTGAATCATGAGTTAGTAATTATTTTAGACATTGTTCAGTGGCTGCTAATAAAATATTCAATGATGACATACTGTCCAGATACAGAACTTCATTCCATGAATTCTATTTACATTTCAAATGACGCTATTCTTTATTTATTAATAAACTGGAATGAAGAGCTATAGAAAACTATTTTAAAAATAGTTTTTAATATTCTTATAAATTCTCCCTGAAGACTTTTCTTAAAAAGATGAGGAAAGATGTTTTTAAGTTATTATATACAATAGATTTATTAATTTTACAACCAATGTGAGATTTAAAATGCCCCATATTTTAATAGTATCAAGACCTGGTATTACAGTGAATTTTGGCAAACCAAGTCCAGAGAAGTAACTCCTTACTTAAGTAATTATCTAGAAATGTGCTCATAGTAAACAATGCTCAATAGGAAATGTACTCATTACCTTGCTCATGTAACTGTAACCCCTCTGTACAGCATTTTTATAATAAAAAATGTACCAAAATAAAAAAGAAAACAATGTAAACCTACAGCCACCTAATATTTGATAAGAGAGCCAAAACCATAGGTTGGAAGACTGCCTCTTCAATAAATGGTGCTGGCCAAATTGACTATACACATGTAGAAAAATGAACCTAGAACTTTTTATATCAGGCTGCACCAGAATCAATTCTAAATGGGTCAAAGACCTCAATGTATGCCTAAATATCATGAAAATATTACAGTAAAGGTTAGGGGAAACACTAGAATTCCTAGGAATGGGTTGAAACTTCCCACATAAAGATCCAAAATCAATGGGTCAACCTGTATCCCTATTTTTGTTTTTTCACTTGACACACTGTAACAATGTGATGTACAAGACGCTATGTTGAAAACGAACTTTACAACTTAGGCCAGGGGTAAATTGTGGAGGTGGGAGGGGAAAAACAAAGGAGGAGACAACAATGCTTGATAGGAAATGTAATCATTACCTTGCTCATGTAACTGTAACCTCTCTGTACAGTAATTTTATAATAAAAAAAACATACAATAAAAGATCCAAAATCACTGCAACTCAGAGAGACTGGATAAATGGGACTGAATCAGCTGAAGAGTTTCTGTATGTTAAAGGACATAGCTAGCAAGATAAATAGAAAGCCCACAATATGGGAAAAGATATTTACCAGCTATGCATTAGACAAAGGCCTATATCTAAAATATACTTACAGCTCAGAAAACTCCCCGCCCCCAAAATAAACCCCCAAAGAAACAGTATCCCAATTAATAAATGGGCTACAGACTTAAAGAAAGACTTCTCAGAAGAAGTAAGAATGGTCAGTAGGTACATGAAGAAATGCTCAACATCTTTGGCCATAAAAGAAATGCAAGTCAAAGCAACATTGAGAGTCTACTTCACCCCAGTAGAATGGCCTTAACAAAGCTAACAATAACAGATGCTGGCAGGGATGTGGCCAAAGGAGAATCCTACTACACTATTGGTGGGAATTTAAACTTGTTCAACCACTTTGAAAAGCAATATGGAGGTTCCTCAAAAAATGCCCAGGAGGTTCCTCCTGGGCATTTATCCAGCAGACCACAAAACAAGGCCACGCTAAAGGTACCAGCACAACCATGTTCATTGCAGCATTGTTTATCATAGCTAAGATATGGGATCAATCCAGATGTCTCTCAATGGACAAATGGATCGAGAAAATGTGGTATATATACACAATTGAATTCTATGCTTCCATCAGGAAGAATAATATTGTACAATTCAAGAAAGATTTGGAAAAAATTATACTAAGTGAAGTAAGCCAGACCCAAAGAAATATAGATTGCATGATTTTCCTCATTTGTTGTAACTAGAATGTGCCTATAATTCTACAAGTAAAAGACAAAAAAGACACTAGGACATGATGATTATACAGGACTCTAGACATTCACACAGTGAGAACAAAGGAGGATAGATACTCTCAGGTCAGGATCACAATGGCTCAATAGCTATGTACATACGATAATATACAATGTTTATTAAAATGAACTCCAAGAAATGGAAACAGGGTTTTTTTGTTATTTCATTGCTGCTGTTGTTATTGTTATTATTATTATTATTATTAATTTTGTTCTCTGTCACTGTTCTTGTTTTCTGTACTTCTTATCCTGTATGTAAGTTCGTCTGATGTGGGGAGAGTAAGGGAGTGAGCATAGAAATGGTGAGACAAGACAAGGGTGAACACATGAAACAGTAATACTCACTGGACACTATGTTAAAAAATGAACTATAGAACTGTGGGAAGGGTCAGGAGGGAAAAACTGGGAGAAAGTGAAGGAAGGGTTGACAGTGTTCAAGAACAAAAGTATCATTACCTGACTTAAGTAACTGTAACACCTCTACACATCATCTTCACAATAACAAAAAAAGAAAGTGAGCAATGTAAACCGGTGAAGCTGAAAAGCAATTTAAACTCAGTCCTCACCAAGGGAAGCATAAAAACAAAAGTTGTACCACTAAATGAAGTATCTCTCCCTTTTTTTTTTGAGGAAGCATCTGTGTAAAGCTTGTGTGATGATGAAATTGTATAGCATCTGGTGTAAAGAATAATCTTTCTAAAAATCTGAAGAACTTACCTGAAGTGTTTGGTGCGCCTGCCATGAATATAAATATATTCTTAGCAAGTGTGTATAAAATATAGTTTACTCTTTTTATTTATATATTTATTTATTGTTGGTCGTGGGGCTTGAACTCTAGGCCTGTGCGCTATCCCTCAGCTCTTCAGCTCAAGGCAAGCACTCTACCACTTGAGCCACAGCACCACTTCCGGTTTTCTAGTAGTTTACTGGAGATAAGAGTCTCACAGACTTTCCTGCCTGGGCTGGCTTTGAACCTTGATCCTCAGTTCTCAGCCTCCTGAGTAGCTAGGATTATAGGTGTGAGTCACTGGCACCAGGCATATAGTCTACTCTTTTTTCATCGTGCCCACAGAGAGTGGGAAAATACAAAAGTTTTTTAAGTTTTGTTGTAGAAAATTGAATAAAAATTAGATGGGCATGACCAGAGTTTTCAACACAGTCTTTGTGAGGCTTACACCTTGCTCAGAAAATGTCACTTTTGGGACATGTGCTAATGTTCTGGAGAGTGTCCACAGGTTATCAGTTAGGGTTCAGTACAGAAGCTACATCTGGTTCTCTGCTCTGAGCAGTCCATCTCAGCATTTTACAGCTCCCATAGCTGGAAACAAAGTGAATTGGGAATGTCAATGCTACAGGATTAATGGTGGGTTATATGGAAAACATATGAAGATAAAACCCCAACTAATACTGGCAATGATAAAACAAAAAGAAGAAGGAGGAGGAGGAGGAGGAGGAGGAGGAGGAGGAAGAGGAGGAGGAGGAGAAGGAAGAAGAGGAGGAGGAGGAGGAGGAGGAGGAGGAGGAGGAGGAGGAGGAGGAGGGAGGAGGAGGAGGAGGAAGAAGAGGAAGAGGAGGAGGAGGAGGAAGAAGAGGAGGAGGAGGAGGAGGAGGAGGAGGAAGAGGAAGAGGAAGAGGAAGAGGAGGAAGAAGAAGAAGAAGAAGGAGGAGGAGGAGGAGGAGGAGGAGGAGGAGGAGGAGGAGGAGGAGGAGGAGGAGGAGGAGGAGGAAGGAGAAGAAGAAGAAGAAGAAGAAGAAGAAGAAGAAGAAGAAGAAGAAGAAGAAGAAGAAGAAGAAGAAGAAGAAGAAGAAGAAGAAGAAGAAGAAGAAGAAGAAGAAGAAGAAGAAGAAGAAGAAGAAGAAGAAGAAGAAGAAGAAGAAGAAGAAGAAGAAGAAGAAGAAAATGGCAGTGATCTGCAACCCACAGATATCTCAGACATGTCTTAACAATTGAAGTCCTTCTATTCCCTGGGTCAAAGTCCTTGTATTTCTTCAGTCAAATAAGCAGCCTGAAGCCAGAGACTTTCCAACTTCAGTAGTATCAGTAAAAACTACATACTCAAAATACAGATACCTAGGCTCTACTGTAGAGACACTGGCTTCTTCCGCATTACCTCCAATTTTATAATTCTGAATTTTTAACACATGATACCTTTAGAAATGGAATGTATCTCTCTTTACACTCATGCCTGGGGAAAAATCTCTACTAACTTCACATTTTTGTCCCACTAGAGAATTATGAGTGCTATAATACTGAGGCACAGAATTTTTTTTCTCAAAATACCCATCTGTTGCAGTCTTTATTTGTGTCTTTCCAAAATACCTACATTAAAATCTAATCCCTGATATGTTGATACTAGGAGTTGGGACATTTGGAGGTGACTAGTTCATGAAAATCAATTCTTCCATGAATGGTAATACTATTAGGCTGAGGAAGCTGACTGGACTTTCTGAAATGTGTCATCTAGAAAACATGTTCTTTACTATATAATGAACTTGTTGGTAACTTGATCTTAGTCTGTGAACAATAAATTTCTATTATTCATCAAATACTCACACCTAAGGTATTTTGTGATAGCAGCATACATGAAGTCCAACAAAAATTGTTACCAGGAGTTGGAATTATGCTGTACCACAGACTTAAAATGTATAAGTAGCTTTGGAAATAGGTAATAAGTAGAGGTTGAAAAAGTTTTTATGTATATTTTCATGAAAGAGGAATTAAGGACAATTCAAGTAAGTGTTCAGAAAAAAGAGGAGATCTATACAGAAAGCTTCTGTCTTACAAATTACATGGTTGTAATTGGGCCATTCTTGTTATAAAGTGGTAAGGAGCTTGATGAGTTTTGTTTAGTACTAGTGTTTTTTATATGGTAGGAATTATGCACAGATAAATATACAAAATGTCAGGGAGATGGCATGGCTTCTCTTGACATTATAGTAAAATGCAAGAAGAGAAAAATAATTTAAATATGCAATTTAACACCAAAAGGAAAGCATGCACAAACATTTGGAAAATTATCAGCCCAGAAACAATTGCTGTCACTCAGAATTGTTAAGCCACATGTGGTGATTCATGTCGCTATAATCTTCAGGCTCAGGAAGTTGAGACAGGAGGATCATGAGTTAGAGATCAGCTTGGATTATATTATAAGACTTTTCGAGAAATATTTATACAGCCTGTATTTGTTGTTGATACAGTCCTTAGGAGCAGAGGTGAAGATATACATGAATAGAAGAAGAATCTTTGGTGTAGAAAATGTAGAGAAAATAATGTTAATTGAGAAATGAAGACCTTTAATAAGATACCAAAAAACTTAATTTCCAACTCAGTGAACTGTAAACTTCATAAATGGTTGTGGCCATACACATTACATAGGTTAGCCTCTCTTCTTTGTGACCATCAGAACTTGCTGTATTTTATCAAGGTTCATCCTTAGTTGCCTGAAGTGATAGCAAATAGATGCTGGGTCCCTGTGGTTTTATTTGGTGACAGAGTCCTATGTGATAAATTCACAAAGTGGAATTTAGGGAAAGATGTGTTGTTTACCCTTCTTAGGAGCTTCCTTGCAATAAAGATATTCACCACCAAAATAGAATTCCATACAACTGTAGTTTTTCTGCTATTCTTAGATAATTTCTGCTATTCTTAGATATGGAATCATATGACTCACATACACAGAACCCGTCCTGCTATTCGTCTAAGTTGTCTGTCCATCATTGCTGATATTTAGGAGAAACTGAGATTATAGCTAGTTTCAGTAGCACCATCATTCTACCTATGGATTATATAATGAAAATCTATTTTTTAAAGTAGAAACTTGCAACTAAGTATAGTTTTATTTTCTATGCTTATTTTGTTTTGTTAGTTATTTCCAAGCTACCTTATCAAGAACAGAAAAAAATTTAAATGGTTCGATAACATAAAGAGGAAGAGTTTCTTTAAATACTCCTGAACAGATTTTCAGGTAATATATCATGTTTCCTTCATTAGAAAAAAGAAGAATCTGAATTAATTGGAAAGTTTCCATATAGACAATGTTTCATTGGCTAAATCAGAGTAAACACAAAAGGGAAGGGTAGAAATTCCCATCTGTGCATTAGGAAGAAGAAGACAGGATTAGATTGTGTAAGAGGTCAGAAATAAAGAACATTGCAGGTGGGTATTTGTTCAGACTGCTCTGTACCTTCAAGGTTACAAAATGAATGAGAGAGGGGACCAGCTGAGGAGAACAAGAGACTGCCTGGAGCTATGGAAAGAAAGCTCAAACTAGCTGTTAGGAAACACAGTGAGCTAGAAAGAGTATTTAGCAAAGAAGCACATACACAGCAAAGTGACTGAAGCAACACCAGCAGAGATGTTACATAATCCGGGAGGGAAGATTATGTAAAACACAGGCTTCAGATTCTGTGGTCATCTTGCATAACTAGGGGCTTTTATTCAGCTTTTGCTGAAGCAAGTTTTCAATTTCTTTTGTGCCTATTTTTTTAAAGGACATTTGACTTCCTGCTATGCTCAGCTTTCTATGCATGTTCACATTTAATTATAACAACATTTAAATTCGGTTCTCCTATTATCCTGTTTACAGATGCAGTAAATGTGGCCAAGCAATTTTCAGCATTTCACTCAGCTTACATAGTTACTGAAGGCAGAGGCCAAATCTGAGCACAGATTCTATCCGATGATGTCAACACCCATAATTGTCACTGTACTCTATGGCTTCTAATATTTACAATGTAAATTAATCTTAAGTATAAAGTATATGTATTTTAACACTGCATTTAAAAATATTTCTAGAATTTCCTTAGCCTAGTCTTCAATGAAAGCACACAATACAAAACAAGTTGGTGATGTCTTCTTACTAGCTTTCTAGGTTGCACCCACAGCCGAAGAAGGGGCTGCAATGCTGGGTATTTAGTTTCTTCTAGTCACCCGTGTCTCCCTCCTTTCAGTCTCCTCTCTGCTTCACAATATCTAATACCATGTTAGCTGTGGTAAGTCTATGCAAGACCATGTTTAATCCTTTATTCTGTAGTTCTAATTCTGCTGGTGCTGATGGTACTCCAAGGGATAACAGAATTACCCAAGAAAACAAGCAGATGATTCAGTTTCATGCAATGCTTAGAAAGTTCCTGTCTTTAGAAAACTTCCTCTGCTACATCTGTTAACATTTCCTAATATAATTTTTTCTTATTATGCTTTCTGGCCAAATTACAATAGATGAGTGGACAACTTTATATTGGCCCCAGTTTCATCTTTTTCTTAGAAGACTGTGCATCTGCAATCTGTTCTGGTATAGGGCCAATATAATAGGAAAATGACCTAGCAAGTGCAACATTCAATCCCGAGAACCAAAAAAGAAAAAGAAAAAAAAAAAGAAAAAAAAAGAAAAAGAAAAATGATACTTTGCTGACAATTGGGGTAATAATCTAGTCTTTGCTGGCATAAAAGTTTGCATCTCATATGTAAATTTTGAAAGGGAAAAGTTGATTTAGGAATGTATCACTGAAATGAACTAAGGAACTTGTAGAACTTAAGCCCAAATGAATACTAATTAAAATATACCTAAAGTAGAGGAAAAAATCCTATGCTATCAATTTTATTCAGTATCTTATTAGGTGAGTCAATTATTCCCTTAAACACACTATTAGTATATAGAATGTCTTCCATACTACTGATCCCTAACTTTATCAATGCTTCCATATTCTGTGGCGAAGCACTATTTCAAAATACCACTGTAGGTAAGGTCTTGATTTGTTCTAGGTATTTTATTGCTGATCATAATAAGCAGAGGCTAGAAAGTCTTCAATTCACACATGATTAAAACTTTGGAAAAGTGTCACCTTGAAATGATTTTTAAAAACCTGAGCCTAAGAAACATTAATTACAACTAGCACTTTCATTTTATGCACAGCGTGAATAAGTATATTCATATTAGATTTGATACTATCAAAGACCTGTTTAAGTAAAAAAAATTCTCATGAAGTAAAATACTCACTTTTGTGAGGGCAATTATTCATTTTTTCAAGGTATCAGTCATCCTGTGGCAAAATTCCAGTTTTATAACATTATGTGGTAAATCACTCTGCTGAGAGGAGAAATTTATCAAGGATATTTGGTTCTAAAATTTTAAGTTACCTCCTATTGTTATTAGATAAGCTATGAATAGCAAGCCATAAATATGCTAAACAAGATACCTTGCTAAAGTGTTTTGGATTATTAGAAATATGGAATTAAAGTATAGAATAAATATATGCATGAATCAAAATATAAACTACATAATATACTAGGTATATTAAGTTAATATACATAATTAATAAAAAATTAATATACATAGTTGGTATGGAAAGCTAATTTACTTTGTGAAAATAACCATCAGTATTTCATATTTACAAACATTGTGCTTATTGACTTTCAAAAGAAAATGACTTGTATTCAACATGGAAAACTTGAATTTCCTGTTATAAGCTGAAAAATTCATTCCTGTTCAATAGAAATACTATGAACAAATATATTTTCCTAAAGTAGAGGAGCCATGGTCATCTTTTGGAATGATTTTTCAGTAGATCTGCGGTTTCTAGAAAATGGTATCTTAAATAAATGTAATTATAGCTATTCTTATTAGTAAATCCCTTTAATAAGGTTAACTTGCAAGAGATTTGCCTAGATAGAAAACTACTAGATAAAGCGTTCTCAATGAAAGTACTGCTCTTGAGAAAAGCAAGGTTGAGGGCATCTGGCCTTCCCATGCAGCCTGAGCGGCCAAAGGTGAATTGCCAGGCTCTTCCTCCATAAACATCAGCAGACTATCAATCATTCAAGATCAGAGACTGGAGGGAGCAGGAAGGGCTGCAGTTCAAGAAAGGAGTCAGCACAGCCTCTGCAGGGGAGTCCTCTAATGAGCTCTTAATGAACATGCAGGTGCGAAGAAGCCAGATGCTCTCAGGGTGTGCAAGAGGCAGAGACGGCCTCCAGTAGACCTAGTCTGGATGATGTCTACTGCTATTTGGCTCAGTTATTTATTTCTGCTCTAATTCCATGCATGTTTGCATAGGAAGCAGAGCATATAAAGAAGCTTTACATTAACCATTTACATTGATAGCTAGTTCTTGTATGGCCCCAAGGTACACAGGTAGGCCAAACAAACAAATGAACACAATTATGGTAATTGAGGAGACACTTCTCTGACCATCATGAAAAAAACAAAACAAAACTGGTCAGGACCAACAATTAAATAAGGATTTGCATTTAGGGTCTGCTGATAGATGTTTGGCATTGATTGTTAAGAACCAGAATTCTCCAGTGCCACAAGATACCTCAGAGCTTGAAATTTCCAAACACAAGCTTCCTCCCTCAAAATTTCATGCCCAGCTCTACCCATCTTGAGAAAATTTAGTCTCTAGTACCCTACTCCATTCTTCTTCAATATTTCATACTTCTACATTTACACAAACGCCTTCAAAGAGAACCCAGAATCCATCCATTTCTCTCAATGATTATTTTGCTTTCACACAGAAACATCTAGACATTCTGCCTCCATTCGCTCAGTGTCCCACAGTTCATTTGTTACACAAACTAACATCCATATATGAATGTATTAAATATGTATACATTATAGTTAAAGCAGAAGATGATGCTTTGGTTATGGTGTTCCCTTTGGAAGCAATGAACATATTTTAGAAATAATAGAGGTGTTGGTTACACCTTTTACTGCACTAAACACTACTGAATGGTTTGCTTTAAAGTGGCCAATTTAATGTTACATAAATTTTGCCTCAATAAAAAAATAATTTTTAAAACTATTAGGGTGACATCATAGAGAGGGCTAGATAGCAAATGGGGCTTCAGAATGGGCCATCAGAGAAAGCATCTCCCAAGTAATGACTTGAAGACCTTGGGGAGAGAAGGGAAAACAAAGGAGGGGATAAAAATGCTCAATAGGAAATGTACTCATCACCTTACTCATGTAACTGTAACCCCTCTGTACAGTATCATTACAATAACATATATATATATATATATATATATATATATATATATAAGAAATTACTTGAAAACCTAAGTGGTAAGGAGTCAGTCATACCTTGAGAATCTCCAGTATAGAGGATAGCAGGCACAAAGGCCTTGATTTGGAAATGAGCTAGGCATATTGTAGGCAAGAGGTAAGGCCAGCATATAAGGGAGGGAAGACTAGAAGATAACATGAAGTAGAAGAACATTGGGTATGTAATACTGGAACTTAAAACTCAGTAAGGAACTATAACCAAAGCATCATCTCCTGCTATTAAAGATAATATATACATATTTAATACATACATATATGGATGTTAGTTTGTATGACAAAGGAACTGTGGGGACTGAGTGAATGGAAGCTTTTCTCTCCTTTGGTTTATCCTCTATTGTCACTGTTTTTGATTTTGGTCCCCTGTGTCTTGTATATACATTTATCTTATTTGAGGAAGGGAAGGGGAATAACAGAATAGTAAGACAAAAGACAAAGGTTAAACCAATGTAACACTGATATTCACAAGACACTATGTTGGAAATGAACTCTACAACTTGGGGAGTGAGGGGAGTGAGGGGGAGGTAAAATGGAAGAAAAAAAGGGAGGCGGTAACAACAACGTTCGACAAGAAATGTACACATTACCTTACTTATGTAACTAATTCCTCTCCACATCACCCTTACAATAAAATTTTAAAACAAAGACTGTATTTCTAATTATTTCAAAAACTTTTTTCCCTCTTTTGGTGTAGCAAAACTTATTTTTTGTGTGTGAAAGTTATTCCTACTACTTATTTCACTATTATTTACTTTGAGAGACTTTTGAAATAACCATTACAATCTCATTCAGAACAACAGAAACTATTCAGAGCTACAGAAATCATTTGCATTTAAGTAAACCAAGAATGTGAGTTGTTAGTACTATTAAGAGAAACTCTGTGTGGGGGGGGGAGGGGGGCTTGAATTTAGGGCCTGGGTGCTGTTCCTGAGTTTTTTTGCTCAAGGCTAGTCTCTACCACTTGAGCCATAACTCTAATTCTGCCTTTTTGTTGTTGTTAATTGAAGGTCAGATTCACACAGACGTTTTTTTACCTACACTGGCTTTGAACTGAGATCCTCAAATCCCAGCCTTCTGAGTAGTTAGGGTTACACACGTGAGTAACCAGCACCCAGCTGAGAAATGCAACTTTATACTTATGAGTTCTCTGGTATTTTTAGTGAATTTTATATATACAGTTTCTGGCCACCTCCGCCTACCAGAAAAGCTGTCTATTTTATCCTGTGTAAATGCAAGTCATTGAATCTTGTCATAGGAAGACAGAGAACAAACAGAATCGCAATAGACTTCTGTTCTGTGGTTTTTCACAGATACACCTGGCCAATTAACAGCTAAATTTACAAAATGATGTCTATTTAAAGGGCTCAATATATCCTGTTGATTTCTAGGATGTCTGGATGTACTAAATTATAAAACTTCAATTTTTAAGTGCAATAAGAGCAGGGTAGTCACCTACATGTTTCTAGGAATAACTAGCTGTCAACAAGGCATATCCATACACAAGTTGAGGGACAAGAACAAGATGTGCTTGATTCATAGAAATGGGAGTATTTAAAACGGATTCATTTCAGTTTTAAAATTATTTATTTATTTATTTTTGTTTTAGTCATACCAGAGAATCAAACCTGGGCCTCATGAACGCTAGGCAAACACTCTACCACTAAGTCACATTGCCAGCCCTACCAGATTCATTTTAAAAGCACTATCCGGTTTCTCATCTAAAGTGGAATTCTCATTATACAGGTTTCAGCCATGAACTTAGTCTATAAGCAAGCACATAGAGAGACATCAACTTTTGCTAGGGGGTAATGCTCAGTATCTTAAAAGACAAAGTGTTCCCCTAATGTGAATGAATGATTTCCTTGGCTACCCTACTACAAACAATTGCTTACTAAACTCCCTCCTCTTAAGTCAAATTTTCTTAAAATATTAAGGTAGCATAAAAAGAGAGGAACAGAGCAAGAAGTTCCTCTCTTCTCTCTCTGACACTGAACTTATATTTGACCTCAAGCAGTTGAAACCGACCTGATAACAGAAGCAAAAGCAAGAATTGTACAATAGTTACTTCTCTCTTGCTGGAGGAGTAAAAGTGCAGAATAAATACAAATGAAGATAACTAATGTAAAGATGGTATATTCTTGTGCTGATGTTCAAAAAGAATAAAAAAAGCTTTTGAGTGTTTTTCCTGCTTGTTTTTGGCTCATTTCTTTTGTTAATATGTTTTGAGTAAATTTTGTTCATTTGAACAAGAAATACTCTTTAATCATGGCAATTATTGAACCCTACCTAGTTCCTTGCTGGTTGAATCTTATGTTTAACTGAGGATTTGCTGAAATAAATAAAGGGCTTCCGGATAAGTACACTTTCTGGATTATTTACATACTTATTTTAAAATGTAATTGCTATCGATGGTAAACAATTTGAATTCAGTTACACCAATTAAATGTCCAAGTTAGAAAAGAGAGATTCATTTTGGGTTTTGGGGAAGGTTTCACAGGAGAGACTGTGTTCCAATTAACTTTTAGAATATTTCTGGGTTACTAAGTAGCAGAGGGTTAGAAGAAGAAACTGTGGAAATATAATGATATAACTGAGTGCTATCATATTGTGGATGGCATTGTTTTTGTATTGTTCAGTGATCACTTAGTTTTGATTGTCAAATTCACAACAGATTTGTTTCCACCATGGATGAAATTTGAAGGCCTAGCCTTCTGGAATTTACTGATGACTTTTTGATATAATGCTGCCAAGTGAACTGATATTTAGGTTCTTTCTCTTCTTTGTCTAAGGTAGGCAGAGCTTGTGACTATAAGGTCTCACCACACTGGGACTCTATTTAAATAGACTAAGCAAATATTTGGGAGTAGTTGCTGGTAAAATGCACAGTGACCAGTATGACCTACAAGATACAAGGTTAAAATCCAAGTATATGAATTTCGTTTGCTAACCCCACTGTGATAATGCATAGATGTTTAAGCTCTTCATGTTATAGTTTTTTTTTCCTATGTGGTCAGGGAACAGCTCTAATAAACTACTCAGAAAAATCCAGATGTGGTGCTGTGGCTCAAGTAGTAGCTTTGAACACAAAGAGGTTCAAGGACAGTGCCCAGGCCCTGAGTTCAAGTCCTCCGAACTGGCCAAATAACAAAAAAAAAAGAGAGGTGTGGGGGGAACGGTACATCTCATAGCATTGTTGTAAGGGTTAAATTAAAGTCCATAACTAAATCATTAGCACCATACCAGGTAAATAGTAAAAACTCAGAAGAACATTTATTTCTAACCAAGATGACTGACTTCTGGTAAATGTTCTTCAAAACAAGACACATACCAGGGAGGACCTCTTGTGTGTGCTATAATCCTCAGAGTTTCAGGGTCTACAGGTAAGGCCAGGGTCTACTTTATGAGAGAATTCCATACAAATGGAAATCAGTACCTACATTAAAAGGATCCCTTCTGCAGGGGGGATGGTGGTAAGAAGATGGTTGCCTATAAGCCAGGAAAGTGAACCTTACTAAACATTGAATCTCCAGAATCTTAGGCTTCTCAATCTCATGAATTATGAGAAATAAATTTCTGTTCATTTTAAGACATAGTCTATGATGGGCTTAAGCAGTGATAATACCAATTTTCAAACAGGTATGATAGGACACAAGTAAGAAAGAATCCTTGATGTCCAGAAATAAAACTAAATTTTGAAATCTTCCAGTTGTAACCATTCATATCTGCTAATATTCAAAACATTATCAGATGATCGTTATATACTTTCTCTTTTTTTTTGGTCGGTTGTAGGGCTTGAACTCTGGGCCTGGGTGCAGTCCCTCAGCTTTTCAGCTTAAGGATAGTGCTCTACCACTTGAGCCACAGTGCCACTTTCGGTTTTCTGGTGGTTTGTTGGAGATAAGAATCTCATAGCCTTTCCTGCCCAGGCTGTCTTTGAAAGATGAGCCTCAGATCTCAGCCTCCTGAGAACCTAGGATTACAGGCGTGAACCACCATGCCCAGATCAATTTAAAATGTTTCATATTTCTTAGGAGAAAATATGGTATGGTGTTTTGTGGGGATTTTGCTGTCACCGTTGTGCCATTAAAATCTCCTTTGTTTCAGGGACCATTGCCCATGCTTAGTCTGTTCCAATTTTCTGGAAGAGATCAAGGCCCATAGTTTATATCATTTTTTTTATGTTTCACTGATTCATTTATTTTTTTCTATTTTAATATGTTTTTATTGTAAAAATATTGTACAGATGGGTTACAGTTACATGAGCAAAGTAATGAGTATATTTCCGTCAAAAGCTATGTACATATGACCAGAGAAGATGATGTTAAGTGAAATGAACCATAATATAGGGACACAAGTGGTTTTTTTCTTTCTTGCTATTGTTTCTAACATATTTATAATGTATCATGTGATTTTTTTTTGTTTCTTTGTATGTTCCTCCCCCATGGTATAACCCGTTTTCACTGTATTTGATGGTGATGCCCTGCATTTTGTATATACACTTCTTTAGCTTGGGGAGGGGAAAGGAAAAAACAAAATGCTTAAATAGGAATACAGGTGGACCCATTTTAACAATGAGATGTACAAGACACTATGTTCAAAAATGAACTTTACAATTTAAGCGGCAGGGGGCGGGGGGAGAGTGTAGTTGTGGAGGTGGGAGGGAAGGGATGGTAGGGGAAAAACAAAGGAGGAGGCAACATCATTATTTTCCCCAGTAAGCCTACCTCTGAAGCAAGTGTGATCTTTCCTAGTAAAAGAATAGCAGCTTTGTGCTGCCTTCAGAGACTCACGAATTTGCTATGAAGATTTGCATGTTGTGATCACTTCCAATGAGGGGGAAGGATTCTGAGACTGGATGTTTAGACAATCAATTCTGTTTCTGCAGCTGGCTTTACACTGCCAGAACAGAAAAATGGTACATTTTTTTCACATGCAACAGATTCCATCACCTCTGAGTCTCCAAATATTTTGAGAACCCTAAATATCAAATTCAAATCTTTTCATATTAATACAAATATGGCAAATAGTCAATCCATATCCCACAATAGATCTAGCACTTTTATTCACAGCAATTTCCTTTACCGAGGCTCCAGAGAGTTTACTAATAAATAACTACTTCAATTGCTTATCAATTCTTTGTTGAATTATAGGAGGTAAACCCACTTTTATTCATCTTTTATTCTGCTTTGTGAAGAAAATATTTATTCATTTTCTTAGGCTTTTAATATTTTAATAATTGGTTCACTTGCAGCTTTACAATTTTTGTTAGTGCTCTTTTTATAGCAATAGATCAGAAAATGTTCAGCCAAAATGCAAGAGAATGGCAAAGTGAGAAAATTTTGCGCTTTTTGTCCCTTTGTCTTCTTACTCTTCATCATTAGCCAGTATACACATGACTGAAAGTGAATGGTTCCTGTAAATATGTATAAATATTATACATCAAAACTTAAAAAATCATTTGTTCTAAAACCCATGACAAGCACTAACACTACATTTTAGATCCAGTATGCAATTATAAATATATAATTAATAATTTTTATTGGAAAATAGTGAATTAATAATACTGTGGCTATGGTGGATTAAATAAAATACATTATTAAATTTTTGAAAATCTTCTGAGAGAATGTATCTCTTATGATGATGCACTTCAGCATTACAATTTCTTTACTATTTCTAGCTGTAGTGAGAAAACTATTTTTATAGCATTATATGTCAGTCAAGAAGAATTTGACAAATAAGATAAGCTTATTTTTCTCAGTAGCATCTTCTACTGGTAATATGTGCATATGTTTAATGTCTTTCCATTAGGAAACAAGTCAGAGGTACCTCAAAGAGTATTTTCTTAATGGGGGTTGGTCTTCTATCCTCTAAAACAAGATTAATAAAAAAATGAAGAAACATGTTTCTGCTTGCTTCACCTCTAAATGTGAGCAGATTTCATAACAAAAACACTCCTTTGGCAACGGAAAGCTATAAGCTTCGCACAGTCTTGGTTGCTAGGGAACTTCCTCATACCTGTGTGTTTCGCGTTCTTATTCCATTTGGATTTGTGCTGAGACATGAACACCATCTTACAAATCACAGCAACAGGAAATCCTATCTCCTCTGCCATAATGACCAGTATAAGAAGAACAGGTAAATCCATTCAGCATTGCTCAAAATACACAATTCTACATAAGATTTACATGAGTTATCTACTGTGCTGTTATTGTACATAAGTGCAGTTCCATCCAGGATCCCCATATTTTTTCCTAAATTCTCCTGTTATTAAAGCTTCCATTTAGATTCCACCAAGGAGAGCTACCCATAAAACAGTCCCCTTTTAATGGTAGAGGAAGATGGTATATGACAGCGTGAGGTTTGTGGAGGTTTCTCTACAAGCTTGTTCAAATCATTTGTGTCAGGTCTGGGGACAGTTGAGTGACTGGCAGAGGCTTCTTGCCATATTAGCATTTCCTCTATTCGAAACCTCCCTAAGCCCTGTAAGCATATTATTCCCATTATGGAGCTCTTTCCTGATCATAAACCTCTAAAGAAATGTATGTTTGCTAAGGAAGCCTTAGTTAATATTCACTATAAACTCACCAATGAGCTCCCAGCCAGTTTACCCACTTGTTTCTGAAGAAGTCAGTTCACCTTTCTAAGGCTGGCAGTTGCTTTTCATAAAGTTTTCAGTTGTGACCAAAAATCACACAATTGCTACCATGACTGTTGTCTCATGTTTGGTACAGATACAATGCTCAGTATCCCTTTTCATGGGAATCATTCATCTTTTACCCCTGAAAATGAAATAATCATCAATATAATAAGATAGATTTGTCTTATGAAATGGTACCCCCTCTGTTTATCACCTTTATAATCACAATTTAAAAATACTGCAACAAAGCAAAAACGATTTGACTAAATCTTTTTTTTTTTTTTTTGCTGCTCCCGGGGCCTGAACTCTGGGCCTGGGCATTGTCCCTCAGCTCAAGGCGAGTGTTCTATCACTTGAGCCACAGCGCCGCTTCTGTTTTTTTCTGTTTATATGGTGCTGAGGAATCGAACCCAGAGCCTCATGCATGCAAGGCGCAAGCACTCTGCCACTGAGACACCTTCCCAGCCCGCTATAGCTCAAGTGGTAGAGCACTTGCCTTGAGCTGAAGAGCTGATGGACAGTGCCCAGGCCCAGAGTTCAAACCCCACGACCGACAAAAAAAAATAAAAATAAAAATAAACAATGTTAAGCCGGGCGCTGGTGGCTCACGCCTGTAATCCTAGCTACTCAGGAGGCTGAGATCTGAGGATCGCGGTTCAAAGCCAGCCCGGGCAGGAGAACCGTGAGACTCCTATCTCCAATAAACCACCAGAAAACCGGAAGTGGCACTGTAGCTCAAGTAGTAGAGCGCTCGACTTGAGCTGAAGAGCTGAGGGACAGCGCCCAGGCCCAGAGTTCAAGCCCCACGACTGACAAAAAAAAAAAAAAAATAGCTTGACTAAATCTTGAGTCATCAGTGTTAGCAAAATAATGGAATGACTACACTTACATCAAATTAATTAATTTCAAAGTAGAGCAGTTGACCAATAAATTTCTATAAATTATGGGTGTGATGTTCATTTGGTAGTCTGTTCCTCATTTCCAGTCTGTAGAATCTTCCATTTTTTAATAAAGCTAGTCACAAAAGATGCCTCTGGAAAGCACTCTTCGTACTGCTTCTGGTGAGATGCATCTTTGTGTAGATATAGCCCTTTTAACCTCAAGTCCCCAAAAAGACATAAACAGGTGAGCTCAACTTGTGAGTCCTTAGCTAAAAGCTAGTAGACCTAACCATAGATAAAATGGAGTTTACTATATCTTCAGTCATTTTGGAGGAATCATTGACAGAATTATTTCCACATATGAAAAAAGAAAGAAAAAAAATTTTCAAATAAATCAGAAATGTGAGAATCTCTGAGATACCAGAACTACGTTACACATGGTTTCACTTATTTTTTTTTTGTGGCTTAGACCTCAAGCCAAATGAGAAATTTAGTTTATGGCTATGACATTGCTTTTTAGTTATTGGTTTCAGTGTGATATATGTGAAATATGTAAAACTGGATCTATTTATGTGTAGTAATGCTACCACCACTTTACTGAAGGGAATGGAAATTTAAAAAGTCTCATCACATGGAATTTACTAAGACAAGTAACTCTATGATTATATATGAATATATATGTGAATGTGAATGTACAGATATATATATATATATATATATATATATATATATATATATAATTCACACCACAAATACTGGCAGGAATATTGGCTGGGGAGAAAAAATATCTTATGAACGTTTTAAGTTCTTCATAAGAATTCTAAGCAGTTCAGCCTCCAAAATTACCTGGAGTTATATTTTTGAGATTAAGTAAAAGCCTAGATGGGTATGTATTTTCCCTGGTTGGATTTATCACCAGGTAATAAGACTTTATTTTTGGCTACTCACTGTTCTGTTTCCTGGTGAACTTACTTAATTTCAGGATTTCATGTTGAATAATATGCATTATAACTGTAGTTGCTAAATAGTCAGGGTAAAAGCAGAGTTGTTTTTAAAGGGCTTGGGAAATGCTTCCTACTTATGAAAGGTGTGGAACAAGTGGGATTTGTTTCTAAGAGAAAGATCCCTTTTCCACTGAAGGTTGGACATAAAGTTTCTATTCAGAAGACTGACCTAACTCCCTATGTTCACTTAATTTTGTTAAATTGTTAAATAGAGATAACAGTCATATAAAACTCAAGATCCAACAGAAAGATACATGTAGCTAGTAGAAATAATCAACACTGGGTGGAAATAAAGTATTGGCATCTTATTTCCACTTCCGAAGATGTGTCCCTTCTCCATCACTTTTGACATCTGTACTGCCTCTAGGGTTTTCTCTGGACCCTCTCTGTGTTTGAGCTAGTCAGTGTCAATCCTCCTCCTGATCTCTGAAATCAATTGCTTCTGTAGCCCATCATGCTCCAGAGAATGACTTGCGTGCTTCCAAGGCTTCAGCTACCAATTTACTAAACACAGTTGTTCCAAGAAGCCAGTAAGCAAGGGTCAAAAAGTGAAGAGTTCAACCCAAAGGATTAAGCATGTTGGAGTATTCAACATCTCCCAAGTCTGTGGGTCCCATATCCTTGGATTCAACCAACCTCGTACCAAAAACAGTTGGAAAAAAAATTCTGTTTGAACATGCTTTCCTTGTCATTATGATTTAAACTGTATGCTGCAACAACTATTTACATAACATATATATTATACTGGGCTTTTACAGCAATCTAGACATGATTTTGAGTATTGTTTATGATGCTTATAAACTACACACAAATAGCACAACAGAACTTGAGCACAAGGGGGTCAGGGGCTCCTGGAAGCATGCCGTAGGACACCAAGAGTGGCTACATATGGCTTTGCCACCCTCCCTGAATTGTACTGTGTCCCAGTAGCACTATCTTAAACAAACCTTATTTCTTTAATTCTTCACCACTGTGCTTCCAATGGTAGAAAATAGTAACACAAAGAGTAATAGTGAAACACATTTCTATTTCCTGTGGAAAAGTATGGCAAATGTATAGAAAGTTTATTTGTATAGGTAAAGGCAGAGGATTGAAAACAATCTATTTCAGGTCCTTATACCTTACAAGGTGCACCAGGACACATTTTGTTTCCCCTTACATAAGCATTATTCACTTATTTACAAACCATTAACTCTGAGCCTGACAAGCTTCTAAGTGTCTTAAGATAGAAATTATCATAGACCTGTAATAATATTATGACTCTCTGGTTTGTTAAGTATTCAACATATTTTAAATGATATCTTAATTTAAAAATATATTATTCACATTTAATTCTTGGAATAACCTAGGGATATAGACAATTGATTTCCAGGGAAATTAAGTAAACACCAGGTGGGCATGTATCTTGTGCTTGGATTTCCCAGATCTCCAGAACTCTGAGAAATAAACTTTTGCTGTTTAAGCCATCTAGTCTATGATAATTTGTCATAGCAGCCCAAACTGGAAGAAACAATTGATACTCAGATAATAGATAACTCTGTGTGTGTGTGTGTGTGTGTGTGTGTGTGTGTGTGTGTGTGTGTGTGTGTGTGTGTGTGTGTGTGTGTGTGTGTGTGTGTGTGTGTGTGTGTGTGTGTGTGTGTGTGTGTGTGTGTGTGTGTGTGTGTGTGTGTGTGTGTGTTGGGTCCTGGCTTGAACTCAGGACCTGGGCTTTGTCCCTAAGAAGTTTCGGTCAAGACTAGCACTCTGCTACTTGAGTCACACCTTATCTTGTGGCTTTTTGGTAGTAAATTGGAGGTAAGACTCTCACAGACTGCTGGACAGGCTTTACACTGCAATCCTCAAGTCTTAGACTCCTAAGTAGCTAGAATTACAAATGTGAGCCACCGGGGCGCCCAGCTATTTAATGTTTTTTTGTTATTGTTGTCTCAATTTTTATGATGATCACATAGTTCCATAGTAGTCAGTGTCTATGTGACTTTGGTCAAAAACAAACAAGACACTGTGAAACTGAGCCAACAAGGCAATTTTAGGAACTTTTAAGCCCTTTTAGGTTTTTGCCTTGTGTTTCTTGCCTTTCGTTTTCTCAAGTTCTTTGTTCGAGTGACCCCACATCATCTGCCTTAACATGTCTGGATGGACTATTCTATAACCACAGTTTCTAGGCAGCCTCTAGCTTAGTATAACCTCTGAATATGACCACACAAAAAGATTTTTCTTTTTGTTTCCACTGCCCATTTCACCCTGTCCTTTAACGATTTCTTGGAAATTATATAAATTATTTATTTCTGCATTTGGCAGTGATCATGTAATGCCAACGTTGTTAGAGAAGCAGCAAATTCATAGCCTTGCTGTTCAAAGCCAATGTGGTTTGTAAAGTGATGCAGGCTGCAGAATTTAGCATCCCATCACCTGATCAAGTGTCACCTAGCCAATGAGTATCCTCAAATGCAGCATCATAAATGTTTATGAATTTCTTTTCTATTTTTCTTCTGTTTTGGGGCTGGTACTGGGCTCACTCAGGGATTAAGTGTTCTCCCATAGCTCTTCAATACAGGCTAGCACTCTACCTCTTGAGCTATAGCTCCACTTCTGGCTTCTTTAGTGGTGAGTTGGAGATAGGAGTCTGGCAAACTTCCCTGCTCCAGCAGCTTTGAACAGCAATCCTTAGATCTTTAGCTTCCAGGGTAGCTAGGATTAAAGGCATGTGACACCCACGACCTCTAGGCTGTTCTAGTTTTCTAACTATTGCCACACACAATGACAGGGAAAAGCAGAAATTATTTCAAGTCATGGAAGAATTATATGCATTAATAATGAAACAATTAAAACTTGTAGGAAACCTGGGTCTTTCTTACTATTATAAGAAATAAAGATGGGGTAGAGTGGATTTGCTAATAATGTTTTCACATATTATGTGAGATAATGAATCATTTTATTTTTCTCCATCAGTTTACATTTGTAATGAGGATATAATTGTGGGAAAACAATGAGAATGAAGTTCATATTACTTAATGGTCAGGATTTCTTTTTTTGGGTCTGGTTGTGGTCCTGAACTCTGGGCCTGGGCGCGCTATCTCTCAGCTCTTCAGCTCAAGGCTAGCGCTCTACCACTTGAGCCACAGTGCCACTTCTGGCTTTTTTCTTTTTGCTTATGTGGTGCTGAGGAATCAAACCTAGGGCCTCATGCATGCAAGGCAAGCGTTCTACCACTGAGCCACCTTCCCAGCCCCCATGGTCAGGATTTCTAAGCAAACAAAATAGCATCTGAGCTAAAGAGTGATAGAATAGAGAGCTCAGGAGAGATACAGAGATGTGGATTTCAGGAATACGAAAGGATACTAAATATTGAGCTATTGTGTTTATCTTCTGATGGATTCTAAAAACCTAGGGAGCTTTCCAAAAGAAGATCAAATTTATTATGGATGTGTGTTTTTTCCCTTCTTCTAAAGGGGAATGGGATTGCTGCTCAGATCCTACACTAATTGTTCGGTGTTGTAGTTTAGATCCCTGCACTACAAACCTCTGCAGATTCAGCACATACCCACTGTCTTTGAGGCTTTGGGGGCCCGACAGCCAGCTGTTATTGTCTTAAACAATAACTATGATCCCAAAACCTTGTGTTTGGGTCAGGACAGATCTATCAAAAATGTATTCATATATTTTTCTCAAACTGAGATTACTTATCATTGATTAGCTCTCCTTTTCTCTCTAGTGCCTTTCCATTTTCATCCCTCAGCATTAATGAAATTGCACAGCACTGTATTTGTTGGTTAGATTCATATTAAGATATATATATATTGTATAAATATATATGTGTATATATACATATGTGTATATATGGGTATATATGTAATATAGATATATATGTATAATATAGCTATATATGTAATATATACAGATATATATAACAAATATATTTATATAATATAGATATATACACTTATATCTAAGTATGAGTATATATATATGTATGTATCTATCTATCTATCTATAATAAAAAATAAATAATACTGTGGGGGAAATGTGTTTTTATTCCCACTTAACAAAGGAGAAAACTGACTAACAAATCCAAACAATGTAACAAATGGCTAACAGAGAGCTATGATAGCCAGTGAATTAGTCAATTCTAACATGTCTCTTTTATGCCAAAAACGTTATTAGTGTATTGCTGTGTGTGAAACTACTATGTCCTCACAACTAATACCCTGGCCTAATCAAATTTAAATTGCAGCCCTAGCAAAATAATTTTGTTACACACCACTCCCTTATGAGAAATGTGCTTTGTTTTTACTTTTTTTGGAGCAAGTACTGGAGTTTGAACTCAGGGCTTTGTACACTTACTTGGCTTTTTTGTTCAAGGTTAGTGCTCTACCTCTTGGAGCTATAGCTCAAGATTAATCAGAGATGAGTCTCACAAACTTTTCTGCAAGGCAAGTTTTGGACCATGAACTTCAGCCTCCTGAGTGGAAAGAATTACAGGCATGACCCATCAATGCCCAGCTAGATAAATGTGTTTTGTAGTATTAAAACATATATGTGACACTACCGACGTTCTTTTCCTGATATTGCACAAGAATTAGTGCTTGTTTTGAGAAATGAACACACAGTTGGTGATAAATTCCTGGTCCAGGATGGTAACTCAGGCTCAAATAGTGAAAAGTATTTTATAAGTGCTGCCAAATAAAGAAAGCCTTCAAGCTTTTCACCCTTGCCTTGCTATTCTCAAACCACTAGCAGCAGCATTACCAGAATCTTGACACACATAAACTATTCTAAGCCAACCCCCACAATTAACAATCAGCATCTGTATTTTTATAAAAATCCTCTTGCATAATAAAATCTGAGAAGCAAAGCTTCAGATCTATTTAAAGATTTAAAGCCTTCCCCTCTGAGTCCTGCTGATGAAAGGCAAAGCCAAGCTTTCCCTGCTCAGAGGTGTATTAAGGCTCTCAGCCTATGACCCTGAGCCATTTGCTCTCTGTTTTGGTGCTCTGTATATTCCAAGGTGATGAAGAAGAAAGTCTGCAGACCCTCTAATGTGGTACGGCATTGCAAAAGCCAGGAAGTTCCAACAGAATCAATCCTCAGGGAGAATTGTACAAGAGAACTAAGGAATGAATACTGATTCACTACCACAAATAGATGTTTTTCAGACACAATGACTCCTCTAAATCAGTTAGAAATCATTTGCCTTTCACATTGAAAGGTATTCAAGTGATACGTAAGAACATCCAATCCGTTGCCCTGTTCTATTTTTCTTCACAGATTTTATTATTTTAGTAGACTTCAGTCACAAAGTGCAGGTAATATCTCTGGCTCTTTAGATAAAGAAACTGCTTCCTCCCCAACATAGATTTGAGTGAGAATGGCTTTATTCTCTAATCCCAGGATGTCAAGGCCCCATTCTGATTATCTATTATAGTTTTGATAATATGAATAACTCATTTTCATTTATTTCCTGAGTGACCTGTAGAGGCTTACAGTAGCCAGACTCACTGGATTATTATAGGAAATAATAAAGATTATGTAGGTCCATTCTCAGCCATATTCTGCCATATTCTGCCAGTAGTGTTCTACAGATGGACAAGGGCAAACAAGAACTGAACTCCAGCAGAACAATGAGGGCACATGGACAGTCAATGCTAAGAAGAGCCTGGGAAGACACGGAACTAAACCAAGTGCGGTATCCTGGAAAGGATTCTGAAATGGAAAAAGGGCATTGGATAAAAGGCAAGGAATAAAAGGAAGACCTTTAGCTAATAGCATTGTGCTGACAGTGTATCTAATGGGCCATATTCCATATACTGAATGTATAATGCTTCTACTATTTATGAAAAGCTTTTTTGAAATACAACATTTATTAGTTAAAAGACCTGTCACCACAATTTATTTATTTTTTTCCTTTTACAAAGAACCATTTCCATTACCATACTAAGTTATTATTATGTTATTTTAATATTCTTTCTTTCTCTGGTTTATACAGATAACCAGTCTGCTTATGAAAGAAGATATTTCTTTTTCATTGAAAAATGTTAGCCATCATAATTCATATTATTTAAAGCAAAAATCTTCTTGAAGTTAAGGAGAATTAGAAAATACCAACTTCTGAATTTGTGCACTTTTTTAAAAGTGCTTCATAAGAATGGGAATACTGGGGAAATATGGGTATATTTCAGTGCCCAAACCACCATAAATTTTATACTTAAATGTTGATAAATGTAGTAGGTCTTTCTGACAATCTGAGATTTGCCTTCTCCAGTAATTGTTCATTGAAACAACATTCCCACAAGGACTGGCTAGTAGAAAAGGCAAGTCTTGTTCACTGGGGTGTTGATGGACTCATTTTAATAGAGATTTAGCAAATTTTAAATCGGATTGTGATTATTTTTCAACCATGACAATGCCCATTTTAATTATTTCACAATTTGAACTAATAGAAGCTTAATGGGAGCATTAAATAAACTGACAGGTATAATTTGATTTTAATAAGTTATAAGATTATTATGCTGCAACTCAAGCACAATAGCCACACAACTGGCTCAGAGAAACTTCAAGTTTATTGACGTTTCTTACTCCATTTAACACAACTATGATTAAGTTGTATGTTTTAATCCTGGCTCTATTACTTCTGACACAATACAATCACAGTCACAGGCTAAATACAAAAGAGTAAAGCAAGCCTACCACACAAGACCCTCACTTTGTGAAATCTTACCATCTGCTTCACTAGCACATGATAGGAACAACCAAGCTACCATTATAGGCACTGTCAAATGAGCTTACTTCCTCCTTCCAAGTATATTTCCTCTTGATTAAAAAAATTAGTTAAAATGATATAAATATTTATCATGAAAAAGCCGATTTTCCTGGAGAGAAATAAGCTTTCATATTTATTTTAGAGTTGACAAGGAGATTGCCATTTTGTGGGTTTACTTTTTTGGTCATCATGGGGCTTGAACTAAGGGCCTGAGTGCTGTCCCTGAGCTCTTTTGCTCAAGGCTTTACAACTCTGAGCTTCAGCATCACTTTCACTTTTCTGGTGGTTAATTGGAGATAAGAATCTCACAGACTTTCCTGCCCCAATTGGCTTTGAACAGTGATCCTCAGATCTTAGTCTTAGTGAGCTACCAGTGCCAGCATTGTTTGTGGATTTTCTGTAACCAAGAACTAGTTTAAATAAAACAAAGAAAAATGATATAAACTATAAAGCCAATCAAATACCCAACACACACACACACACACACACACACACACACACACACACACACACACACACACGAGGCAGACGGACAGTCTCATAAACTTGTATGAGCATATACTCATCCTAAGGATTGCTTAGTCCGTAAATGAACAAAAACAAATTGAACTTGGATTTGATCTTTTCAAATTCCACTATTTTTATAAAAATTTCACATTGAGCACTTTTTATCTATGCACCACTGTTTAACATTTGTATAAAGTCCAGGTGCATACAAAGACTAGAAGCTAGAAACTTCAGCCAGGAAGTAATTTCCCCCATTCTTGTGACCCAGAAAACATAAAAAGTCATCAAACTGTCAGAACAAACTCCAATTCAAAACAAAATCACTTCTTTCCCTTCCCAAACACAATTTAATTGGACCCCATCAGAACAGTTATCCATTTTAGTTTCAGTGCTTATGGCCAGTGACCTATCTGCCAAGACAGTTCTGCTGATTAAATCAGTCCTCTTGCTCTTGCATGAAGAATCTTCTCGCCTGGAGAGAAGGTTCCACTTCAGTGGTGGCCTAGTTTCAGGCTGTAGTTTGTGTCACCTCCAGAAATATCAGTCATCTCCTTTTCCCATTTAATCTCTTGTGACAATAGTTTCTTTTAGTGTTGTTCTTTTTTTTCTAACTCATATAATTAAAAACTCTGGCTTCAAAATGAAAAGTATACAAATTATGAGATGGCACTTTAAAATGTCTAGTGTATTGCAATTAAAAAGTAGTTAAATATGTGCCTTGCTTTTCTCCTTTTAGAGTTTCCAAACTAGTTATTACTGTTTTGATTTTGCCAACTACTGAGAAGAATTCCCAGGAAACATGTAATTCGGTAGGTTGTCTTTTTAATATGTTAGCCGCCTGGGGTTGGAGCCTGAGATACAATTTGTATTTAACTGTGCTTCATTAAGTTTGGGATGCTGAAGGTACTCTATCCTGAAGGCAGGGAAAAAGACAAGATCATTGGATTTGAGAGTTCACAATTTCACAGGCCAGTGACATTCCAAAAGGATATTTGGGGGCTGGGATGTAGCTCAGTGGCAAAGCGCTTGCCTAGCAAGTGCAACGTCCTGGGTTCGATCCCCAGTACCAAAAAAGAAAAAGACAAAAAAAATACAGTTAAAAAAAAAACCAAAAGGATATTTGGGGGCCCACTTCTCAACCTAGTATTTGTCAAGTAAGGGAATTTAAAAGAAACATACCTTATTTAAAATATCTACCCAATGGACTGCACCGACTAAACCATCATTGTACAGATGCTATTCATTTTTCACAGAAGAAAGGGGGAAAATGAGAGAAAACAGTCAAACAAGATGAGAAAAAAATCAAAGGAGAGGGGGAGTAAAAATGAAAGAAGGAGCAGAAAGGAAAATGTTGAAAGCAAAAACAGACTGTGACATATTGAGTAACTGGTCTCCTGAGAACTAGTATTCTTTGGTAATGGATCTTTTACCATCAATGGTAGGGAGCAGTAGGCCTGGGCACTGATCCTGAGCTTTTTTGCTCAAAGCTAGAGCTTTACCACTCAAGCCATATTTCTACTTCGGGCTTATTTTGGATAGTTAATTGGCTTTGAATTGTGATCCTCACATCTCAGCCTCCTGAGTAGCTAGGATTACAGGCATGAACCACACATGCCTGGCATCTCTAGGCATTTTAAGAAGATGAAGAT
This sequence comes from Dipodomys merriami, assembly GCF_024711535.1. Classification (NCBI taxonomy): domain Eukaryota; kingdom Metazoa; phylum Chordata; class Mammalia; order Rodentia; family Heteromyidae; genus Dipodomys; species Dipodomys merriami. The sequence continues at coordinate 477,844 of NW_027206261.1, forward strand.
GATATAATTTTATGTATTGTTCCCATATCAGAAATCCTATCCTTTATGAATCTCTTGGAGCTGCCAAAGCTCTTCCTTAGAGAACAACCTGAGAAGATTCCCGTCTCTACTCTCCACTGAGAAGGGCAAAAGTTATGCCATAAGCTTTTCTACCTTCCCAAGGCTGGCCCCCAAGCACTTACTATAAACCTCTAACCGCACAAAGTGGCAGGATTCATTAGATGGAAGCACCCTGCTCTCCTCATAGGAAGTGAGATGCCATATGAAGTCACACATGACAACCCCAGGTGAGAGGTGCTGGGATCCTCAGGTGACAAGGCTGCTTCCAGGCAGGAAGGGAGGAGAGTGGTAGAAGGACAGCTTGTTTTGTGGGGACAGAGAAGAGCTTCTGTGGACCTTTATGACCTGCTGTGATTTCTCCATCTTTTGGATTCCTTAGCACCTACAATGGTAGGTGAGCCTTCCCAGCCTTTACCTCCCCTTGCGTATGTTTCAGGGAATGAATGCTGTGTTGTGTGTTAATCCTTCCCTAAACACATGAAGACTGCCTGGGTAGGTACAGCTAGCTTTCACTTCTCTTTCCATCCTGAGAAACATCTAGATATAGTCCTAATACAGCAGAGACTGATGGGAATTAATCACTGGACGGCACTGATTGCAGGCAGAGATGTCCATTCACGAACTGTCCTTTCTTAACGGCCAAGCAAAATATTTCAGTGTGAAAAGACACTAGCACCTTTGGCTTTCCATCACAGGAGCTGCATAGCAATAGACTGACTCTAACTCTTGAACCCTGGAGAATACATACTATGTGGTGCCATTTCTAAAGGGAGCAAGGGATCATTTTTGGAGTCTTGTGAATGGCCTCCTTCATGGTTAACTGACAAGAAATCTGCACGTATACTTCTCTGAGCCCATGGAAGTAGAATAATGAGAATCATAAGTATCCAAGTTTACTATTTGGGTTCGTGTTCTAGATTTAAGAAGCTGTGGGCTCAAAAGATATATGTCCAATATACACTGTCATCTTCCAGTAGATTTATCTAGGACAGATAAAAGTTGGAGTAATGAGAAATTCTGCTTCTTTTTCATTTCTTTACCTGTTGGTACTAGTGCCCCAAGATAATGTTTTCATCATTCAAGCTTTAATTATGAAATCTATTTTTAAAATAATAAAGTTTTAAAAAATGTGTGCAGAGCTTTGTGTCTAGCGTGGTGTTTTTTTTAAACTGCAGGACACAAATTATTAATAGACTATGAAACTAATTTGCTGAGTTATGATTACATGTAAAAATGAAACACAATAGACTAAAAGTGTCCAAATGGATACCAAAGGAAGTGTTGTCAGGGAATTTTGTATTTGTGTGTACACACACAAAGTGGTAGCATAAAATGCAGGAAGTGGGAAGCAGGACTTGAAGGTGGTCTTTAAGATGCGCCATCTCTGCTGTGCCCAGAAACACAATCCTCCGCTCTGTGAGACAGACTTTATTCCCATCATAATGTGAGAAAGGCACAACGACTCTCCTGTTTCAGATATGTACAGACACACAGGAAATACAGGAGATTTTGTCAAGGCAATTTACTTTTGTGCCAACGGGTGCAATACCGTGACTCTGCTCAGAGGTAGGCCTCCTGGGCAGAGCAGGGTGCTAGGCTTTTATCCCAGTTCAGACTGTCTCTCCTCCTTGTCAAGGAGTTAGATCCCATTCTAAGTATAACTCATTACCAAGGTGAAAAAGAGGGCTATTCTTTCATTCTTACTTAGCAAAGGTTGAGAATTCATTTATTTTTCGTTACAGCTGGCTAGGAATGGGGCAGGGAACAAGGTGTCTGGAAGACACAGTTGGAAGAGGTCGAGGGCAGTGGAAATCTATTCAAAAGGGGGGTCTTTTTCCTTTTCACTCCATTGATAAAGATTTAGCTTTCAAATATAGCTATCTGGTCACAAGCAGAGCACCCGGTAGTGACAGTTTATTTATTTTTTTAACTCCTTTGACACAAGATTCGTAATTCACATATGACTGCCGATAACAAGAAGTATAGCTAATAGTTATACTTGAAGTCATAAAAGTAAAAAAATTCCAGAAAATATCAACGTCAGGAAATATCAATATACAATATGGAGGGACTTTGGTTTAACATAGAAGATTGCTTTTTCTCACATTAATTGGCTATGTGGCCCTGAAGAGAAGAAGATTGTCTGGGACATAGGTAAGGAAGTCAGAGACCCAAAGGAACAAAACCTTAGAAAGAATATACAACAAAGGAAGAGGGTTCTCAAGCTTACAACTGAAAACAATTGTGCAGACGAGGACGATCTTTTAAAAAATATTTTATTTTATTGTAAAGATGCTGCTGAGTAAGGCAATGAGTACATTTCTTATCAAACATTGTTAACCCTTCCTTTGTTTTTCTCCTACTATCTCTTCCCTCCCCTGATTCTCCCACTCCTCCCCGCCAATGTAAAGTTCATTCCCAACATAGTCTCTTGTGAGTCTCATTGTTGCAGTGGGTCATCTTGTGTCAACAAGGATGATCTTGGAAGAGTATCCTCCCCTAATTAAAACCCACTAAGTACTCAGACCAGCTAACACCTTGAGTGTAGCTGATACTTTGAGCAGAGTAGCTAGGCTATCCCATGTGAATTTCTGACCTTCAGAACTAGAAACTAATAAATAAACAGAAAGACAACTTAATGACCTAACTTTTTCACTGAACAGGTGAAAATACTGACGCCAAGTAAGAGCAGACCACATTCACTATTGCAAAAAGACAGAGAAAGCTCTTGTCTTACACATGTCTTGATATACTCATTATTTTGCCTGTAATTTGATGGACATTCATATATTTTATACCATCTATCAGTTGCCTTTCCCCTCACTTATTTCAGATAAATAGAAACTTTATTACATCTAGCTTAAGACTTGTTATTCTCTTACAAGTAATAATTTACTTAAACTAGGCCAACTTTAATATATTTCTGTGATTAAAAAAAAACTAATAGCTTAAGCCATACAAGAAAGCTATAAATTTAGTTTCCTAGGGTTTTCTCTATGGAGATTAGGTCGACTCCATAAGTTTATGAAGGTAATTGAGAGACCAAAAGCAATTTCTACAGAATTTACCAAGGTCACTAAAGGACATTTTAGTGACAAGATGTTAATTTAAAAAAAGAAAAAAGAAAAAACCTCTATGGTACTGAGTATAAACTCAGGACCTTATGCTTGCTGAGCTGATGCTCTACCACCTGAGCCACTCCACCAGCTTCGTAATTTGAAAATTCTTTAAGCTCCAGAATTATTGCTTGAATTTAAACAATGAATAGGTTCAACCATTGTCAAAACTCTTTCCATGATTCCCCTTCTCTCCCCAAATCAGATAAACTTATATACAAGACAAAGGGTACAGAAATATAAAACACTGACAAAAGGGAATAAGCCAAAGGAAAAAAAGAAGAAAAAAGAAATAACTACAAATAATACAATCAAGAGAAAAACAATCTCTTGGTTCCATTTCTTGGAGTTCATTTTGATAAGCAGCATTTTATATGGTATACGCACATAGCTACTGGGCCAGGTGATCCTCTCCTAAGAATATCCTCCTTTGTTCTCATTGTGCTTAGATTGATACTCACTAGACATGACATTGGAAATTAACTTGAAACATGGGGGAAGGAGGGAGGGCATGGGGAAAAGTGGGGAAAATGAGAGATAGGGAAACACTTCAAAAAGAAATTTACTCATTACCTTACTTATGTAACTCTAACCCCTTTGTACAGCACCTTGACAATAAAATAAAATTTAAAAAAACACCACAAATACAGTACTGAGCTTCTTTGCTACATTTAAGTGTAGTACCACATTTGGCCAGCAGAGGGGACCTGGGTTCCCCCCCCCCCCGAGTGTGATCTCAAAATTAAGATAGAGTGACACTTTTCAATGAAAGAACAATATTAGCTGGTGGATAAATTGGTTGCCTTGATTTTCTCTGTGATATTCTCTAGGGAGTTTTGTAAACTGTGATGCTACTGAATTATCCATAGAAACTTCTCTGGCACACTCCTGTGAAGAGAGGCTGGCATCTTTGTAAGGGACACTGAACTGTCACAAGAAACATAAACTTCATCTTCAGAGTCGGGCATCTATGTCCCAGGATCCTCCTTTAACTTTTCTAAAACTTTATTTCTTACCGATAAAAATATAGGGTGATATCTGTCAGAGTTCTTGTAAGAATGACAGGATGAACTTGTCCTTAGAATATTATATTACCAATATATGTAATTGTTCATTTTCATTTTATTGTTGTTTATTAGTAATATTTTATAAAGAGATAGGTGTATGCAATGGACTTTTGATTACATATGTGCTATTATTTCAACCATGAGAATAAGGTCTCCAGGTCTTTAGTAGAAGGATTACCTAGTCCCAGTAAATTTGACAGTTCAAGTGTCTTCATTATTAGCACTGTAGCTATGTCTTTAATTATGAGTCAAATTGTTATGAACCTAATTGGTAAAAATTCAGTAGTGTGCATGCTACTTGAAATAATTCACAGTTTGTATTTCTGCATTCCATTCACTTTTTAGATTTCTATTTTCTAGGCATAGCTCTTTATTTACTGTAGTCACGGTGGTTAGGGTTTTTTTTTTCCCCTCCTTAATAAAGAATAGTGAGACTGTAGAATGAACTTTATCTTTGGATGGCAACATACTATCTGTAGTGAGTTCATAAATCAGAAAAGCAATAGAAGGTGGTTTAAGCATAGGAGAAGACATTCGTGAATAGTAGCTTCAATTTTATGGGCCTTTCTAGTTGATTGGCTTTTTTTTTTTTAGAGCTATACTATCATAAATTTTTAAAAATTGAAATATGCATCTAGCTACACTGTCTTACTGCAATCCTCATTACCTGACCTCAGTCATTCTCAATGACACCAAGCTGGTTGTCTATTGAAAAATAAGACTTGAAAATCTGAATCTGAAGAAAGAGGCTATTAGTAGACTTAGAAATAGTATGGAATTAGGTTTCTTGATTATAGCCATTCTTAACTGGGTTGAGGTGGTATCTCAATGTTGTTTTGATTTGCATTTCTTTTATGGCTAGAGAAGTTGAGCCCTTCTTCATGTGTCTATTGGCCATTCTTATTTCCTCTTCAGAGAAGTCTCTCTTTTAAGTCTTTAGCCCACTTATCAAGTCTTTAGTCCACTGATTAATCAGGTGGTTGTTACTTTGAGGATTTGTTGTTGAGGGATTTAATTTTTTTTTTGAGTTCTAAACATATTTTAGATATGAGACCCTTGTCCACTGTATGACCAGTGAAGACCTTCTCCCAATCTGTGGGCTTTCTATTGATCTTGCTAGCTCTGTCCTTTGCCATGCAGAAGCTCTGCAGCTTCATTCAATCCTATTTGTCCAACCTTTCTTTGATTTGTTGTGTTTCTGGGGATGTGGCCAAAAGGGAACACTACTGCACTGTTGGTGGGAGTAAACTTGTACAACCACTTTGGAAAGCAGTATAGAGGTTCCTCAAAAGACTCCACATAGGGCTACCATATGACCTAGCAATTCCACTTTTAGGCATTTGCCCAAACAATCATAAACAAGATTATTCTAAAGCTACCAGCACAACTATGTTTATCACAGCATTATTCATCATAGCTAAGATACAGAACCAATCCAGATGCCTCTCCGTAGATAAATGGGTCAAGAAAATGTGGTAAATATATACAATGGAATTCTATGCCTCCATCAGAAAGAATGATATCGCCCCATTTGTTAGGAAATGGAAAGACTTGGAAAAAATTATAATAAATGAACCAAGCCAGACTCAAAGAAACATAGGTCCCATGGTTTCCCTTATCTTCAGTAACTAGTATATGTCTAGGACAAGCAGAAGAGGTCAAAAGCTATGTACATATGACCATATAACTTGATGCTAAGCAAAATGAACCCCAGGACAGGGGTTCTTTTTCATATACTTATAATGTAATATGTGATTTTTTTGTTGTTTCTTTGTGTATTCTTCCCCCATGGTACAACCCCTATGGTCACCGTATTTGATTCTGACGTCCTGAATCTTGTATATACATTTTTCTAATTTTGGGAGGGGAAGAGAAATAACAAAATGCTGAAATAAGGATTCAGGATGACTCATTCTAATAATGAGATGTACAAGACAGTATGCTGAAAATAAACTTTACAAGTTTGTGGGGGAGGTGGAGGGGAGGGAGGAGTCAGGGAGGTGGGGAGGGAAAGGATGGTAGGGGAAAAACAAAGGAGAGTGTAACAAGGCTCAATAGGAAATGGACTCATTACCTTGCTCATGTAACTGTATCCTCTCTGTACAGTATCTTTACAATAAAAATATATTAAGAAAAAAAGAAATAATATGTAAAGGTACACAAAAGGAAATCATGGTTTAGCAATTAGATAATCACTACACCTACATGGAGATAACTCTTCAACTTGAAGGAAGCAAATTAACTTCTGCACATCAGAAAATTACCTGACAAAGCACCACTCCCCCCGCCCCCCCAGCCACACACACAAGAGTTGAGTGTGAGAGTCAGAAGTAGAAATCTGGTTTCCAGGTTATAGTCTCTACATAAGGATACTAAAATACCTGAGAAAAATTTGATCATCTCAAACATTCCATATTGGGATAGTGGGGATGGTGCCAAAGGAAATGTGACCATTTCAGTATAATTTTAGTAAACCATCAAGTCACATTTGCTAGTGTTACAACTTTTGAATGTGACTAGATTCTTCCCACATGAAGCAGTACTCAAAGCTAAAGCAGCCAGTCAGGTACCTGTGGCTCACACTTGTAATCCTACTCAGGAGGCTGAGATCTGAGGATCGAGGTTCAAAGCCAGCCTGGGCAAGAAAGTCTGTGAGACTCTTATTCTACAATAAACCCTAGAAAACCGGAAGTGGCGCTGTGGCTCAAGCAGTAGAGTGCTCTCCTTGAGCTGAAGAGTGCAGAGACAGCACCCAAGCCCAGAATTCAAGTCCCATAACCACCCCCCCCCAAAAAAAAAGCTAAAGCAGCCATCTTAGTGGGTGGCTTTATTTCTTCTGCTATCATTCACTAGCATAAGGCATTGAAATAATTATTGCTAACATTTGTCCAACAATGTGCTAATAAACAAATGTAGTTACACAGAAGCTGATAATTCACTGCTTATAATGGTCCAATAAGGCTGACAATTACAGGTTATAATTTCATCTGGGAAAAGAGAGACATAATACCCACAACACACTATTCACCTGTCTCACTGAAGTTATGCAATGTTCAAAGCCCAAATAGATCCACAATGTAGTAACTTTTAACCATCATTTCGTGGCTTTGTTAGTTAGAGGCTGATATCAACCACTGTCTTTGCAACCTGACAGAACAGGGTCAGAGGCTCAGAAGCCTGAAGTGAAAATGAAAAAGAACAAAAACAAAACACAAGAAAGGTACTGGCTGAAAAATGGCTGAAATGAAAATAGCAACACATCAGCTTAAAAAATGGAAAAACCCCACATATAAATGTATTCCCCATGGGGTTAAGATAGAAAAGGTCCCTGAGTCTGTGTTTTTATTTAACTTTGCTGAAAGTTCTCAGTATTTTTCCATCTTCCTGTTGAGAGCATATAAAAGAATGTCCAAATAAACTCTCCAAAAGATACATGTATTATATAACAGACGGCCATCTTCCCAAATCCACAGCTACACAAATCCTCAGTGCTATTTAGGGAAGTCCATCGGTTCATTGACATATAATGTCTGGTACTCACCAATGGTGTAGAATCTCTTCAGTTCACTCCTTCGGGAAGGATGCTTCTGAGTATTCGCTGCATTATTCTGCTCTTCTTCAATGATAGGGGACTTAGGTGTGATAGGGGTCTTAGGTGCTGGGGGCTTACTGGCTTGTGATGTTTGTTTTCCTGCACCTGGCAGAGGGTTGAACCCCTGGGCAGTAATATCCACCGACTGGGACTTTTTCTTCAACCTGCAGAGAAAGAATATCATATGTCATGACGCTGCTTCAAGAGTTTTCTTTCTGTTCCATGTTTACCATCATCATGAATTGTTTACTCAACAACAGAGCCATATTTGAAAGAGAAATAGATTTCTTCAGAAATTACGGGCATTCTCTATAGTATTTCTACATTAATTCTTCAAAGATTATAGAAATGTGTATGTGGGGGGACATCTGACTAATGATTCAGAAAGGTGTCACTAAAATGAAGTAAAATATACAGTGAGAAAGGAATGCAGTTTTTCCAAGACTATTTTCCTATGCCTCCTACTTTTCATGAGTTGAAATAGACTGTCATTCATTCATTCCTTGAATGGCTTCTCAGCACCAAGTCCTTCTTGGAGCATCAAGAAGCACAGTGAAGAGAACAGGTAAAATACCTGCCATCATACAGCCCTTATTCCAATGGAGGGAGACCAACAGCAAGTAAGTGAACAGATTAATGAATAATGAATTAGGTGATGGCTTATATTTTATCAAGTGCTACATCCTACAACTGATGTGATACTCCTGCACACACTTCGAAATGCCTAAGCATTCCATGGCCTCTTTGGAATAAACAAAGGACACCATGCTAAAGTCCACTAGGCCAAAGAAAGCAGAAAATACCATTCTACATCCTTTCAGTCTTTCTCGTCACCCCCATCACTTTTCTTAAGCAAGACTCCAGGAGAAACATGTCTTGTGATTCATTATTTATTGTTTGAGATCTAGAACAGTAAGAGTAGGTTTTCTAGCTTAATACTAGACTTCCATTTTGCACATTCTTAGAAAGCAGAATCGTGTGGGTAATTCAATTACACCCTAACAATTCTAAAAATGACTATTGAGCCTGCAAGGAAACCCGCTAAATGCTACCTTCAATTTCCAAGTTTTGTGAAAGAGAAAGTCTTTCTACAATGCAAACCATGTTCATAATTAAATGTGTGAAGCAAACGTAAACATAGCATATTGGAATATGTAGGTGTACATGTAATAGGATAGCCTCTGATGATAAAGGAAACATTGCAAATGGAGATAAAAATAATCTCTTCATAGGCACTGAAAAGACCTTTGTTTAAAGGCTCTGCATTTCCAAAAGAAAATGAATGCCAATGTCTGGGATGGGGGTACAAAACCATCCCTCTTGGCCTAGCTCCTGTAAGCGGACTGTCTGGGAATTTGTAATACTTGCTTTCTCTTATTCTTCTGCTTTTGAGAGTGGAAAATAACTATCTTTTTCTGCTTTTTAGGGTTTCCAATATCTTGTTTTCGTCATGATAATAATGTTGTTTCCTCATCTTTTAAACATACCAAGAAGACCTAATAAATATCCTACCGACTGGTATACATCATAGCAACTCCATAGAAAGAGTTCATAAGTAGGAGTCCCTATGTCTTTATGAGTACATAGTGGGAGGATGGAATTTTGATTTTAAAACTCCCAGAGATGCTGAGGTGATTTTTTTTAATCATTATTTTAGTCTCCTCTGGTCCTTATGATATAAGGCAGGGCTCATTCCTGTAACGTTAGCTGCTCAGGAGGTTGATAGCTGAGGATTGTGCTTCAAAGGCAGCCCAGGTTCAAGTATCTATGAGGCTCTAGGAGCCAATTAATCAGCAAAAATCCAGAAATGGAGGTGTGGCTCAAGTGATGAGCACCTGCCTAGAAAAAACAATCCAAGTGAGACTGTGATACCCTACATTCAAATCTCAGTACCAGTGCCATGCACGTGCACACGCATGCGTACGCGCGCGTACACACACACACACACACACACACACACACACACACACACACACACACACACACACACAGATATTAGGTCGTTAGATAAATATAAAACCTGCAGGCGCAGTGGTGGACATGGTAGGACCACTCATGCTGCACTGGAGGAAAAAACTAGAGAAGGAGCTGTACTGCAGTCCTTTATTTGGTGTGCTCTGTGATATTTCTCTTGCGATAGTCCCAAAGCACTTCAGAAAGCGAACGTGTAGGACAAGCACTGGTAAGGAAGCATCTTCAGGACAGCCACAGGAGAAGGCTGAGATGGGTCACCCCTGCACACGCTGTACAGAAGTTAATTCAGAATGGACCAAAGATCTAAATGTAAGGCCTGGAACTTTGAAACTGCTGCAGGTAGACATAGAAAATACAGGGGAAAACACAGACATAGGCAATGACTTTCAAAACAAGACTCCAATTGCTCAGGAAATAAGAACAAGAATTCACAATTTGGGGTGTATCATATTGAACAGCTTCTGTACAACAGAGAGAATCATTTCAAGAATAAAGAGACAAACTATTTTTACAGTTTTTTTATTGTCAACCTTGTTACCTCTTCCTCAATTTTCTCCTACAGTTTCACTGCACTGATTTGATATATATACCTTGAGAATAACAGCATCTTGCTTATTACAATACACACAATGGCCACACTACCTGAAACTAAATCCATCATCTGATACCTACAAAATCTATAGCCTTGGGAATTCCTCCTAACACCTTCTTGTCCCAGTTTTGTCACTTCTAACATGAAGATATTAATGATACGTCTGTTATAAAATGTATGTGATAAATCAATATTAGGAAACCCAGAACAGCATGTAGCATAGAGCAGGTGCTATATAAGTTTTTGCCTTAAGCAAAAATAAGAAAGCATGGTCAGTCATTGGCCATTTATGATGTATCAGTTACAAGGCCAACACATACATTGTTTCATTTATCAATCACAAGAAATATAAGAGATAGGTATTATATTTCCTATTTGCATACAGGTCAATTGAGACTTATGGAAATCTGATGGGGCTACATTTTAGTGAAGTTGGCATTCAATTAGTTATCTAGATCTAAAAGCTATATTTTGGAATTGAGATAAACAAATTTCAACTCACAAATTAGGAGATATTAGTCAACAGCTGGGACAGTCTAGGTCTTATCTAGAATAATGACATTCATGTTATCTGCCTGCTTTACCTAAGAAAGTTATAGTAAGCATATAGCTGGTGCAATTCCAGCTATCTACAGTGGTTGTAGGAGGTACACCAATTCTCACTTGGCTTCACTCGTTTCTTATATACCAATGTGCATCTCAGAGCCACCTGGATGCATGTGAATGGCTAGATTCCAAAAGCCTGACACTTGCTGTCCCTGTCAGTAACTTCCAGCGAGAAGGCCATCTGCAGTTTGTATATCTCATTACTGTTAGAGAAGCTGTCTCCTCACTTCCTGAAAGAGCTAATGCAAGGACATTATTGAAACTAGTAAAAGTGCTGAGGGTGCAGGTTTTCAAGTTGCATACTGTGACTGCTGCAAAAGATTCTAGTCACTCAGAAAGAGCTTTGGGGAGCAAATGCCTACAAGATTTTTCACATTGCAAAATTAAAGGCTTTTGTTAACCCTCCTCTGCAGTCAGACTGGAAAAAAAAAAAACGGCAGCTAAAAACAAACCACTAAAATCAGCAAAAGCAAGCATATTCTGAAGTTGAACCACAGAAGAAATGATAGATTAGAAAGTTAGTCATTAAAACAAGAAAACAATTCCCTGGAGATGAAGAAAAGGTCAAGTCTATACTACTCTAGGATGGCATGGGTCAGACTCTTTTATGTATCTCTAACAAGTAGGATCGAGGTTCCATCTTTACTTAGTGTGAAATTAGCAAGTACAGAATTTCCATTTGCTATTCAAAACCAATGCAAAATGCTTACACAGAAATCTTTGGGAAAGCAAACTGGTATTGGAACAGTTCATGGACTATCTCTATAGCTTACTATTAAAAGACATGTTTCTAATCAGATATTCATTCCAAGAAATCCATACTTTCCCTTACCTTAAAATTTTTAGGGACTAGAAAATTCAAGCTAGGAGTTGCTTGCTAGAAATTCTAACAAAAACAAAAAAATTCACCATAACTGAATTCAACTCTGAAAAGGAAGTTAAGATTAAGTTGAAAACAAGTCCAGAAGCATACATGGAGTCATTGATCTTCTACCTAATTTTATGCCATGAATACTGTAAAATTAAATTCCCCAAACAATTCTCCCTCTCCAGAGTTCAATAAACATTAGAGGTTAGCATTATTCTGACCATTCATGAAAAAGTCACTCAAATTCTTTAGGTTTGCCAGCTGGTTGACTATATCCCAAGGTTTCAATAACTCAGAGAAAAGAAGCAAATAGAGAAACATTTTCTACTAGAAATCTTCACAAACAGATCGACTTAGTTACGACCTTCATGAAAATCTTAGTCTAGTCATCAATTGACTCAAAGGGCTTGGCACAGTCTTTGTCATATAGCAGACAATAAATGAACAGATGAAGAAGGGAAGAAAGGAAGGGAGGGAGGGAGGGAGGGAGGGAGGAAGGAAGGAAGGAAGGAAGGAAGGAAGGAAGGAAGGAAGGAAGGAAGGAAGGAAGGAGTGAGGGAGGGAAGGAAGGAATGGAGGGAGGAAAGGAGGGAGGAAGGGAAGGAGGGAGGGAGAGAGAGAAGAAGGGAGGGAGGGAAGGAGGTAGAGAGGGAGGAAGGGAGGGAGGGAGGGAGGAAGGAAGGGAGGGAGGGAAGGAGGGAGGGAGGGAAGGAGGGAGGACTTCTTCACAGCAACAAAGAAGGCAAAAATACAAGCAAATCTACATGTAGAGAATCACCAACACACACATACCCCCCAAAAAACAAAAGGAAAACTGAAAGAATGTGATATCATGTACATCATAGCTGATATAATGATACATAAACATGCAGTATCATCTCCTCTCCAACCCTTAAGAGGATTTATGCTGCCATTGGGTTAGAAGAAGGAAATCATTTCATCTCCATCATTAAAATGATAATAAAACAATATCACCATTCTCTATTCACTAAGTCCTGTCTTGTACAAGCTAAATAAATATTCTGCATTGTTCTATGCTAGCATTCTCATGTAGACGTGTCATGGAAATTACAGTAGAATAGCAAGAACAAGGGCTCTGGAATTAAAGATCTGGGATCAACTTCAGAAAGTCAATGCTTTTTAAAAAACAAATAATGGGACATTTAAATTTCCCTTAATTGTGTTTATTAGAAGCATGTACCATATGTTCTTGGAACAAACATCAAGAGTATTGCTCATCATCTTATTTCTTTAGGATTTTGAAATAATGTTAATAGTTGTAAATGTTTATTCTATTGAAAGCAATCACTTTGAAATTACACAAATACCCAGGTTTTTTTTTTTTCAGTTTTGCCAATGGAACTTCAAAGCCTTTAAACTAGAAAGGCTTGAAAGTGGAAATTTATGTAAATCCAAAGATTAGGGCTTGAAAGATTTAGAAGTCAAATTCTTGTCAATGTTAAAACAGTTTTCCCATAATAACTTTCAGAGCTGAAATTTAATTTCATTACCTTTGATGAAATGATTTGTAACATGAGATTGCTTCTTCGATTGCATTTTGTTTACTCATTTGAGGAAGAGGGAATTAGAATACATATGACTATCTTAAGGTTTTAGGCGTCTATCCAACATTGTTGATTAAGGAAATCTATTTTTAACAGGGCCTATTACAAACTATCTGGATAAAGCATATGGACTGGCTGATTAAAATGTAGTTTTGCTTATGTATAACAGAAGGCAGCTACAAACTTAATCAAGACTGCTTCTGCACATAATAATAATCTGAGCTGAGCCCAATGGTTTATAGCTAAAAATCACAAAGTAGCTCAACAATTTCTCATCTCAAATGTCTAGGAAGATGAGAAGAACAGGGGAAAAAGGTATAGAAAAAATACAGGTGCTTTGTTTATACATGAATCTAGGAGTTGGATGAAAAAGACATTTCTGGTTAGTCCATTATTTCATAACCTCTTTAAACTAATCTTACTCTTATGGATATAGAATAGCCTTAAGTTATGCTAACGGGTTGTAAATGAAAGTAATACCTGTTTCAAATGTAAGGTTGCATTTCTGGCTGCACTGTTGCTGTTTTTTTTTTCTTCTTGAAACAGAGTCTCTATGTGTAGTATAGTCTGCCAAGAACTCTGCATATAGCTGAGCTGGCACTGAACTCACTGAGCTGGCACTGATCTTCTTGCCTCAGCATCCTTAGCGCTGAAATTACAGGCATGCAGGACTACACTTGGCATATTCTTGGTTATAGATTGAAATACCTTTTTTAAGAAAACGATCACACTTATATTCCAATAAGCTACTCTAGAAAGACATGCCACACCCTTTCCCTAATTTGAGAAACACTGTGTATATTAACTTTTCTTCCATGTAGAAGCAATATGCCTTATCAAATGGAACTAGATAGTACTCTCCCTACAACAAAGATGATTTTAAATTTTCTTCAGATAAACATGAAACAATCTTTATAATAAGAGATCAGTGACTTCTTCAATTGTAACACTGTAGTAGATCTTCATTGCTCTTTCTCCATCACGTAGGAATTTTTCTATCTCAGAAAATAACCCAGACCTCCTCATCAGAACAATCTCTTCACACATCTTCTGAAAACAGTTGCGTCCTCTCCTTTATTTGGAATTTTAAAAATAATGGACCAACCCTCTTCCTTTTTATCCCTGAATCGACTGAGAAATTTATCGATGCCTGGAACTGAATCCTAAACTACCACTAGGGGGCGCAGTGACCGCGAGAGAGCCCCATAGGCAGCAGGATTGAGAACATGAGAACTGGAGCCGCTCTGAGCAATCTAGTCCCCAAGACAGGTGCCTGGGAAGTTGAGTCATACATCCATAGTTACTACAAGAAGTCATCTGCTTCTTTTCAAAGACAGGGATGAGAGAGGCCAAAAGGAAAAAAAATCACTTCTGAAGAGTTCGGTAAGGAAGTAAGTTTCTATATTATACACAAAGAAAGGAACATGGAATACGAGAGAGAAAAAGGGAGAGAGGAAGGGAGGTAGGGAGAGAGAGAGAGGAGGGAGGTAGGGAGAGAGAGAGAGGGAGGTAGGGAGAGAGAGAGAGGGAGGTAAGGAGAGAGAGAGAGAGGAGGGAGGTAGGGAGAGAGAGGAAGGGAGGTAGGGAGAGAGAGAGAGGAGGGAGGTAGGGAGAGAGCGAGAGGGAAGGTGGTGTTTTCAATGTTCTCCTACTAACTTCTCTATTCCTCACGCAGTCATTGATCTGTTCCTCCCTGCAAAGCAATTCCCACCGAGCATTCAGCCAACCCCTAACATCTTCCATCCATCAAGCCTCTTTCTCTTTCAGGCGGCCATCTCCTTTCTCTGTGTATCTTATGTCTGACACAGGTCCAGTTCTCCCTCATTGCACATCCCTGGGCAATACTGCTGGTATGGACACAAAATGGTGCTGGCAAAATTGGTTAATCGCTTGTAGAAAACTAAAGCTAGATACTTATGTATCACCCTGCACCAGAATCAACTCCAAATGGATCAAAGACCTCGGGGTCAAAGCAGACACCCTGAACACATTACAGGACAGAATAGGAGAAACCCTAGGTCTCCTTGGCACAGGCCAAAAATTTTCTTAATAGAGACCCAGAAACACAACAAATCAAAGAAAGGTTGGACAGATGGGATTGCATGAAGCTGCAGAGCTTCTGCATGGCAAAGGACATAGCTAGCAAGATCAATAGAAAGCCCACGGACTGGGAGAAGATCTTCACTAGCCATACACTGCAAAAGAATTTATGTAGGTTCTTGATAACCTGGAAATGGAAACGATGCCTGTGGGGATTTTTATTTTCCTTCCCCTTACATTGCAAGGTGTATTTGCATAGGGATGGCACAAAGGTTAAGACTAGGGACTCTGGAAGGAGAACATCCAGGTTACTCAAGCCAGACACCCGATTCTGTACTTGGTGACACCTCCATATACAAGGATCTCCACTGTAACTCCCTTCTCATTGTTGGTCAGGTCTAGTATTAAAGTGACCATACTGGTACTCCAGTTCAATTTTTATTTCCCACCAGCTACGAATTTTATAGCAGCTCCAAGAAGCATTTCAAAGAAGAAAGCAAATAGATTGTTCTCTTGCTTTGAGAAACTGAAGGGCTTCAAAATGGTTGGGTTATTTCTAAGGTTTCATCAATAGTCTGCACAGCATATTTATAATTCCAGCTCCTACCTCATCATGAGCCACTCACTACCTACATTCTCATCACAATGGAATTCTCCAAGATTCCCACAGGTCAAATTCTTTCAGTCCTCATGGTCTTTGTACAGCCAGTCCACCTAACGTGGAAGTCCTTTGAGATACTACAGCTCAAAAAGGTTGCTCTACCATTTGAGCCACAGTGCCACTTCCGGCCTTTTCTGTTTATGTGATACTGAGGAATCAAATCCAGGGCTTCATGCATGAGAGGCAAGCACTCTACCACTGATGTACAATACACTATATTGAAAAACAAACTTTACAATATAGGCAGCAGGGGAGGGGAGGTATAGTTGTGGAGGTGGGAGGGAAGGGACGGTAGAGGAAAAACAAAGGAGGAGGCAACGATGCTTGATAAGAAATGTTCTTATTACCTTGCTCATGTAACTATAACCCCTCTGTACAATAAAAAAAAACATTAAATTCACAATAAAAAACATTAAAATAAAAAAGGTTGCTCATCACAGTACATCACAAAATCTAATGATGATTTTCTCTGTGTGCATGAAAATCATTTACCATATGAATGAATTAGTGTCTCCATCAATCAATGAATACATCCCTCCTTCCCAGGGAGTCAACGGCTTCTTCTTAAGAAGGCATACAAGAAATGAGGTTCTGGAAGTGGCGCTGTAGCTCAAGTGGTAGAGCGCTCGCCTTGAGCTGAAGAGCAGAGGGACAGCGCCCAAGCCCAGAGTTCAAGCCCCACGACCGACAAAAAAAAAAAAAAAAGAAAAAGATGAGGTTCTGTTTTTGTTTTTTTCTCCATTTTCTTTTATTCTCAGTTTGATTCAGTCTCAATGTCCCACATCTTTCTCCAGGAATTACTGTCAGATCTCTTTGGTTAGCCAGAATATTCATAACAGTTGTGTGCAAACAGAGCTTCTTCTGATCTATGACCTAGACCTAAGAGAAAAATCTGAAAATTGTGGCTGAATACACCATCTAAGAAATAGGTTCAGGTTTGATGATCCTATTAAGCCTTTGTTGATTTATTACCATTTCACTAAAGAGAATTTCACTCCTACATTTTCCAGGCTTCATACTTCTGCAGGTGGTAAATTATAGCAGAAGACAAATCAAATGGAGAGCAAATGTAGCCAAGAGAATACAGAGCCAGAGGGAGGAAAAGACAGGCAATAGAAAAATGCATGTCCATATACATTAAGTTCTAATTACATGAAGGAGTGACAATATTTGTACATAACTTGTCTTTTAAAATAGCATATCCAATCAATCATCATTAAGGAATAAGAAATGAAATCCAACAGTAGCGACTTATATTAAACGATTGATTGTAGGCCTTTGAAATCTGTAGGGAACTCTAGCTCAACCCTTCATAGTAGAGTGGCAGAAACAGAACGACTATTTGCTGAGTTTAGGCTCTATGTTAGTAAGTGACAAATCGTTGCTTTAAATCCATATTTCATAAACTACGTAAGGTCAGAGATTGTTGTATTCCTATTTGAACCTCCACTATACTATACCCTGCCAGCCACACAGTAACCACTACTTTCCCTGAAAATAAACTGATTCAGCTGGAACACACAAGGACCACAGGAAAAACTGTCATGAAGCCCTCTCATGAACACTTAGTTGCTTTACGGCTCACACTTGATAAGGGCCCTACAGTGAAGGGGACTATCCCAGGCTCTTCTTCACTTTAATCATGGCAAAATGAAAAGACCAGTGTTTCAAACTGGTAATAAAACAGGAAGGAAGACACTGAGCTTGATTCTCACAAGTCTCTGCTATGTACAACGTGGATAAAACATCCCTGTGATATTAGCCCAACAAGGCACCTTTGTTCTCTTGATAGCTGCTGAGTCCTTTCTCTGTCAAGGCATTGAGCTACGTAGATTGCAGGGGGTCTTACATCCCAGCACCAGCATCCTTCATTTGGAAAGCTGATCCCTCTTATGAGGTGGGGTTTTTATTTTATGGTTCATTTAGAGATTTCTTCCATATTTGAGTAATTGTGCTTACAGTCTTCTCTTTGTGGGTAAATCCTATTCTTCTCCCTGATCATAAAGAGTTCTTTTCCTCTTGCCTAGGGATTCGCCCCTACTCCTCCATGTTCTTTCTGCTGGGGCTACTCTTCTCCCTAAGGAGCCTTCTCAGACAAGATCTAAGATTCTTTCAAATCAGTTGTCTTCTACAGCCACATCTTGTCAACAGGAAACAAGCAATCTTTCCGCTGTAGTTTTCACTGCACAGATACATACTTGTTCATTGAAACCTGTGGTCAGCCCTCCCAGGCCATTGTAGTCTTTATTGCTTTTCCCCTCTCAAGTTCGACTTAAAGTCTAATATGTGGTTCCTACCATGTCTTCTGGCTATCCCAAACTAGTTGAGATGAGGTAAAAAAAATTTGCATACCTCCTCCCCAAAAGTCGGGAGAAAGCAGGTCTCCCAGACACTAACACCTGTCTCTAAAAATTGTGTTCCCATCTCCAAACTCAAAATGCCTTGAAGTAAGCAGTCAGCTAAGGGTCATGTACACTGTTTTTGACCATCAACTTTTCAATTCTTAATTTAGTGGGCTCCCACCTTGGTTTGAAATGTTGAAGTGATGGGTGCCTTCTTAGTTACAACCCAAACAGAGACATATGAATTATGTCACAGACATAATTTACCTTTGTTAACTTTCTTAAGACCTTTCCTCTCTGGACAAGAAAGGGTTTGAACTGACTAAGTGGGTAGTGATACAAGGAAAACACCCATCCACTTCAGTTATTTCTAGATTTCTCCTTAAATCCCTTTTGTTTCTCTTTACACAAATATATTATACATGTATATATGTAAATACATTTATATATATGTATATCATGTGTAACATATGTAAATATGTAATATACATATGCAATATATTAGATATATGTAATATGCATGAATAGATATTTATATATATTAGAGATATATACATACATATACACATGTTTTGGATATTTGCTGAGTTCTGTGCTATATACCAAATGTTGGTAAAGGCCAACATCAAAAGAAAATGGTTGCTATATTTTAAGGAATGCAAGGGAATAGATTTATAAAAGCAAAACTATAGAAATGGTAAGTTCTGTAGTTATGAAACACTAATCTCTCTACATCTTGAATTTGTCTAACAGGAAGTTAATATTTTTGTGGATTTATTTCTGATTACATTTTACTAAAATGTAAGAAATGAAATTCAGGCACTGGTGAACAATGACTCATTGCTATTGGGGATGATTTGAATGGGAGAAAATGGAAGTTGATATTTGATAAAAGAGAGAAATTTGTACTGAGCTAAAATGAAGAGGTCAAGTTTTGTTTTACAGAAGGGATTTTAAAAATAAGAAAAAGCTGCTTCTATGAACAATATGCCACAACACAAACCCAATACCAAATGGCATGATACAACAAATGGTAGAATGAAAAGGAGCTATTTGAACTGAATAAATTCGATTTACGAAATAGTAAGGACAAATCTATCTGTGATTTGCTGTAGATTTGTAAAAATCATGTGGGCATGGACTACATACACAGGTTCTTGAAAACCACGGATAGTTCTCAAATTAAACAGAACATAGGTTTTCTAAAACAAAATTCTTTTGTTCAAATCTTTCTATCTCACAGGAGAGGCACAGATATATTTTCATGACATTTTTTGAGCTTTATACAAAAAGACTTGATTATGTAATGTAGAGTGCATGGTAAAAAATGAAAATGTGAGGCTTATGTTAAAAAAAGATCAAGAATTCAAGACAATGACCTTATTTATTGATCTTTTTGATAATTCTTCTGGAGCTCACTTATGCAATCCACTCATGATGACAATTCATACCACAAAAAGCTATGGAGAATACTATAGTCAACAACCACACATTAACGGTCACTTCTGAATGTGGAGTCCTTGGCTTATGTTTTATTAAGGAACAGAAAGCTCAGTGAGGGCAGAGTTAACATTCACCTCTCAGTGTCACAAGCCACAAAGATACTGGCTTATTATTCAGTCAATGTTTCCCAATTGCAAATCAGTCTTGAATTAAAGTCTGATTTAAGTAAATCCTATGCTCATGCTGCAATATAAAGAGTGGAATGTGGATTTCATATAAATACCAGTGCTGAACCAGTCACACAGTAAGAAAGAGTTTCAGGGGAAAAAGAAATACACACACAAATACATTTATATTTTACCACACGTGCCTGGACTGAACTTCAATGTATCCTTAGACTTTTCCTGGTTTAAGAAAACTTTCACTGGCTTTCACTAAAGAATAATATTTGTCGTCAGAATCAATATTAGCTTGAAGCAAAAGTAGTAATTAATAATTAATAAGCACATGTTTGGGGCATACCTAGAGTTATCATGGAAAATAGGATGTTATATATTTTAAAAATATCTGTGTTCTTTAGCTAAAGAGGTAAAATTTTTACTAATTTGTTCCTTGTCATCTGAATGAGCAAACTGGCATGATAGCACATTGTCTTGGAAAAAATACTAACTCCAAACTTTAAAAAAAGTTTTCCAATTACCATACTGCAAAGACAGACTGATAACATATGCCATTTCACAGGAAACACACCCACACAAACCTTGAGAAATATGGTAGGAGAGAAAGTGGAGATGTGGTCATGATGGAAAACGAGTCTTAAACTGAGGTCTAATTTAAGTAAACTATTTAAAGAACAGATTTTGGATTCCATATTATTAAGCTTAATATTATGGGCTGCAAACTATCTTCATGAAATGTATTCAATAGTAGGCAGTTTATTAACATTTCAGCAGATAGGATATTTCTCTCTATATATTTCATTACATCTGAATTACTCTATTAATTTATTTATAGCAGGATATTTACACGTATGTATAAACAGAATATTTACATGTATGAAAACTTTTTATTTAGTTTCTAAACCTTAAAAACACATTTGAGAAAATTATTTCATATTGATAAATGTAGATATCGGATGTCTACTCAACTGCACTGCCTTGTTAAAAGTCGTAATTTGCTACAATATCATAAATAGGCATTAATAGGAGAGAACAAAAGTGAATCTCTAGTAGTTTCCAGAAAACCTTTTGGTGACTATTTCCTTTCTTGTTTGTTTTTTTGTTTGTTTGTTTTTTATACTAGTCCTTGGGCTTGAACTCAGGGCTTGAGCACTGTCTCTAAGTGTCTGTGGTCAAGGACAGCACTTTATCACTTGAACTGCTGTTCTACTTCTGGCTTTTGGTGGTAACTTGAGATCACTCTCTCAGACTTTCCTGCCCAGGGTGTCTTTGAACCTAGATCCTCAGATCTCAGCCTCCTGAATAGCTAGGGATACAAGTGAGAGCCACCAGAGCCTGCCTATTTTTTAGTGACAATTATCAGCAAATTTCTAGCACGGAAGTATGAGAAGCCAAAAGATGAAACTGATTCAACAATGAACCAGGATATCTGAACATAGAGAAAAGATAATAATTTATTCTAAAGCAAGATTTTCTGGGCAATGTACATACACCATAAGAATGTATGTGGGGTGGAGCAGGGATAAAGCCTCAAGTACAATGGCCCTTAGCAGAGTACAACATCTTACCAAAGTGCATGTAGTCTCACTGTCTGCCCTTGAGGGAAGACACACACATTATAATCTCCTGTAGAATTCCCCTCCCTCCCCAGAAAGGCCTTAGTCACCCTCCAGCACATTGCAACACAATGCAAGGAATCATCTCAGTCACTAACACAAATGTATTTAGCTGTGCATTTCGGTATTCATCAACTATGCACATATGCTGGCACAGGGGCCAAGACATCAGACTCCAAGAAATAGTCGCGAGAGTATCAAGTAATAAAGTATGCAGTAGACAAAGGAGGTGAAATGGACTACAACAACCTTCTCAGTACCTACATGGCCAATGCCTTCTCTTTATTGTGAGAGAAGAGCAAGACAGGCAAAAATCACTTTAGAAAAATGCCAAGTGAATGTATGCAAAGTGCTGTGAATGGTGAAAACTCATTACCTTTCACAAGCACAAAGAAAATCATGAAGTACCAATGATTCGTAGCCTCCATTAACTGATTCCCAAAATGACTTTAGAAAGATTATAGGTATCAGACATTTCTAAGTCAGTATGTCAATTTAGTGTTAAAAGTCCCTACATTAAGCGCTGAACTAGTGCATTTTACACAATAGTGGCCATGGATGACATGAAGTATACACCAAATACTGAAGTGTGCCAGAAAAAAACACTGCACTACAAATGAACTGCCATCTAACACTGACCTTCCTGTGTCAGGAAATCAATCTCAGGCACTATGTAATTATAACCACCACGTTAGCGGTACCTATAACTCTGTTATGATCAAAGCAGAGGCACGTTTATATCTCTTTATAGTTAAAAATCAATCTTTCCTAACGTAACAGTTAATACTTAGATAGCACCAGATCTGATTATTTTATGAATTAATGAACACCTAAGTCACCACAACCAAATCAAATCTTATTTTGATATAATGAATCTCGATATAATTGCTTCCTTTGTAATCCCCAGCTAACCAGTGAGAGACAAAGTATAGAAATGAGTAGCTAGCAGCCAACTCCTCTCAGCTCAGGTGGAATTCTTTCCTAGTTGCAGAAAATACCTTTTGGGCTCCCTGTTCTTAAACAATATTTCTCTCTCCTGTTTTATTTAAGGATACATAGCAATATCTCCTTAGCAAGTTTAATATTCTATCAAAGGTAGAAAGTTCACTTCTGGCAAGTTCTGCATTTTGCACAGAATAATTTCATGTCAAGAAAATCAGAAAACTTGATATCTGATTGGCAATGAAGAGACTTACTAGGAAATAAAACTTAAGATAATGGCACCAAAATTATACAGCTCCAGTCCATCCCTATAGAATATGTACAAAATTATAGAAATGTTTTGTCTTCTTCCAAGATCAAGGCAAGTTATATCTCTTCCTCTCTGAAAATTCCAATAGTTACCTGATTTTAAGGTACTTTTTAAAGGTATTTTTATTGCCCTGGACCAAAATAATAAATGTGTCATATTTAATCATATACCTTTAACTTAGGGTTAATATACTACTTACAGTATTCAGAAAATTATGTGAGCTCACAATATGTGAATAAGTACATCTATGTGTGTTACTGAAACCTGTATTAATTCAGTCTTTTACTTAGTCATGTACATATATATTAATTCATTTTTTACTGTCACATCAGATAGATAGATAGATAAATAGATAGATAGGTAGATAGATAGACAGATAGATAGATAGACTGCTAGTGTTAGTAGTGGTGCTTGAACCTAGGGCCTTGTGCTTAAAGGCCATTTTTGCTCAAGGCTGGCATTCTATCACTTGAGCCACAGCTCCACTTGAGCTTTTTGTTGGCTGGTTGGAGATGATTCACACTGACTATCCTTCCAGGCTGGCTTGGAACCACAAATCTTAGATCTCAGGTCCCATTTAGCTAGAGTTACAGTGTGAGACATGGACTCCTGTCTAGTCACAAATATTTCTGAATACTGATGGCATATCTATATGGAGCACTGTTGTTGATGTTGGGGAATGTAAGTAACAAATAAAATGTCAAACATATGACAAAAAATGCCAAAATGCAGTGTTGCAAAGAAACCTGAGAGAAGAATGGAACACCTCAGTGCATGTCAAACTTTAATGAGGGGCTGGAGTCATCTACACCATGGTCCAAAGACCAGCAGCTTTGGTGTCACCTGCTGCTGACAGATGACACCAAGGCAGCGGAAGTCAGAAAGGCAAAGTTAGAAAGGCAGAGTTGGGTCCCATCTTAGATCTAGTAAAACTGACCTTACACTGTAGTAAGATGCCATGTGAGCCATTTGTAGGTTAATGTTTGTAAAGTTCCCTTATAGGTGGATACATTATTGTGAATAGTAGTAGATATGCAACATTCATTCATGGAGTCACAGTGGCTGTTTGCAAAATGGCTACAGAGTGCAGTCATGCATTGATCATTCAAATTACTGATGTCCTCACTCAGCAAACTCAAATCATTCTCAAGTTCATTATGTATATTTTTAAGTAGGAAGAAAATGAATTGATCTTAGCAATGCTGCATATAATCAGGTCACCAGACCCTGAAATATGTGAGGGTCAGAATGACAGTCACATCTCAGGCAAGGAGAGAAGCATTCACCTGTAGAGTCTTGATGTACACCCAGTGCTTTTTCAAAATAAGAAATTCAGTATTCTCTGGTCTTTCCAAGATAGTAGTTCATGTAAGCATCTCACTGGTAGTCAATGAACACTCCTAAAAGTTTTGATTTGGTGGATACATTTTAAATAGACTTCCTAAGAGGTCTGGTTCCGATGATCTAGAGACAATGGTCTTGGATACAAGAGAAACAGAGTAAAATGAGAAGAGGAGGAGTGACAAGAGATGGAAGGAGAGCACCAAAGTGAATACAAAGAGGCTGGGGATACACCTGCAGGGGACACAGGGAGTGAGGATGGGACAAATGCACAATTAAGCCTAATGGGATAACATGTGCTGTGCCCTAAGGATCAAGTTGCTGTCCTCCACAATTGTAATCTTATGGAGACATCACTTAAGCCAAGAGATCTCTGAAATATACACAGTCCTCCTGTGTATGAAAGCAGAATAACTCATTTAGCAGAACAACTCAAGAAAGCAGACTCTTTTTAGCACTAGTCACATGTCATGATCAGTTACCCCAAAAGCCTACCCAACTACTTCTTTGTATAGAAATACCGGTTTCAAGACTGCAGAAAAATTTATGAATGCACTTTCAGATAAAAATATGAAATCATTTCGTATGTAAGTAAAGGCTGGTGTGTGCCATGCTTGCCCTGCTAGAGTTTTAGAAACCTCAATGGTCTAGTTTAAGATTCTGGACTGGTGAATTTTCCGAAGTAATTGTACAGGCATGAATATATATTTTAGTATCAACACATATTAATATTCATATATGTATAATATGTAGTATTGGGGGGTAATTTTCCAGCAGCAGCAGTTTTACAAAAGAATTGGCTTGAGGCTCGGAAGGTGGCTCAGTGGTAGAATGCATGCCTGGCATGCTTGAGACCCTGGGTTCGATTCCTCAGCACCACATTAGCAGAAAAAAAAAGCCAGAAGTGGTGCTGTGGCTCAAGTGGTACAGCGCTAGTCTTGAGCTGAAGAGCTGAGGGACAGCGCCCAGGCCCAGAGTTCAGGCCCCACGACCGGAGCCTCCCCCCCACCAAAAAAAGAATTGGCTTTTTATATGGGACCCAGTACCATTACCCTGCAACTTCAACATTCACAAGGATCTGGATGTGAAAGGTGGTCAGCTGGCAATATTACATTGCTGTTTCCTGAGCCTGCAGGAAAAAAATGGAAAACATGAGGCATTCCTTTTACACAGGTGAGTCCAGGGTTATTTCCAGGTTTTAAAGGCAAATGTAACAGATACACTGGACACATCAGACAACTCCATCTCTTGTTTTCTTCTCATTTTGCTGCAGATTCTTTGAGGCTTTCAATACAAAGAAGGACTTTTTACTGGAAGCCTTGACTTGCTTTCTTTAAAGAGTTCCTCTGAGGATTTTTCTTCTGAGCTAACTCTAAAGAGATCACGTTTTGTGGAGGGGAAAGTCATGAGTTAATGTTTGGAAAATGAAATCAGCTGAAGGCAGGGCTGCATAAGAGTCTCCATCATCATCGGCTCCTGCTCCTCCCATCCTCAGGTCCCAGAGGACTTTTAAATTTTCAAGTTATCTTTCCATCAATTTGGCCTAATTTCATCATTTAAAGGAAAGCTATTATGTACTTATTTTACCTTAGAGGGCTCCTAAAATTTCTATATAAGGGTAGGCCTAGCCAGTTTGAAGAATCCTGTTGCTTCTCATAAAACATTACCAGACAGCATCTATGTTAATTTTGATTTTTCATTCACTTTTCCATTGTTCAATGTAGTGTGAACATAATAAAAGTGAGCATTTGTAGATACAGTAGGGGACAATTTAGATCAATGTGTAGCATTGTTCTAAATACTAATCTGAGCAATCTCAATCAAGTTGGTCATTTTGAGCTTCATGGTACAGAGATGGAGTCAGGGGAATCACTGTTGGAGCCTTGCCAGGCGGTGTCTCCCCAAGTTCCCCGCAGCTGCTGTGCTCCTGGGCCACTTGCTTTTTGAAGCACCTCACCTCTTCCTCAGCGGGAGGGAGCAACAGTGATGTGATGTGTAATTCATTTAGTATGATGTGATTTCAGATTTGAAAACAGAGCATTTCACCCTACCAAGATTTTTATATTTTAAAATGCCAGATTTTTATAGGAACTTTATGTAGAGGTTGAGAAGAAAAGATATACCACCATCGAACTTGTATGTGTTAGTTAAAACATGGAAAAGAGATAGATCTGAGTAGAAGAAATCAGTGAACTCAGATGGGTGTAAGGTAAAACACTGACTAAGACATTAAGGAAACAGTCAAGAAAAAGCAAAGATAAATTGGAGATGTAGGAAAATGTAAAAGAAAGAAAAGCAGTCAGGGGCCAGTGGCTCATGCCTGTAAGCTTAGCAAATTTAGGCTGAGATCTAAAGATCATGGTTGAAAGCCAGTCTGAGCAGGAAATCCCATGAGACTTTATCCACAATTAACCACCACACAAATCTGGAATTGGAGCTGTGGCTAAAGTGGTACAGTGCTAGCTTTGAGCAAAAATGCCCAGAAACAGTGCCAAAGCCCTAAGTTCAAGCTCCAGGACTGGCACAAAGGAGAGGGAGAGAGAGGGAGGGAGAGAGAGAGAAAGAAAGAAAAAAAGGAAGGAAAGAAGGAAGGAAGGAGAGAGGGAAAGAGGGAAAGAGAAAGAAAGGAAGAAAGAAAGAAAGAAAGAAAGAAAGAAAGAAAGAAAGAAAGAAAGAAAGAAAAAAGAAAGAAAGAAAGAAAGGAAGAAGGAAAGAAAGAAAGAAAGAAAGAAAGAAAGAAAGGAAGGAAGGAAGGAAGGAAGGAAGGAAGGAAGGAAGGAAGGAAGGAAGGAAGGACGGAAGGAAGGAAGGAAGGAAGGAAGGAAGGAAGAGGTAAAGACAAAGAGAGGAAGAAAGACACAGAAAGACAAAGAAAGAGAAAGAAAGAAATACAGAAAGACAAAGAAAGAAAGAAAAAGAAAGAGAAAGAGAGAAAGAGAAAAGAAAGAAAGAGAAAAAGTAAGAGAGGAGAGAGAGAGAGAGAGAGAGAGAGAGAGAGAGAGAGAGAGAGAGAGATAAAGGGAAAGGGAAAGGAAACCACAAAGAGTTATCTAAGCAAGGTGGGTGATGAGAAAACTCTCCCAAGAATAGGTGGCAAGAAGTCTACTGTTTTGAATTAAAAATCTGTAGAAATCAGGGTGTACTCAATCTTAGCATCTGAAAAGCATGAACTATGTAGAACATACCTACAATCCTAGCTATTTGGGAATATGAGACTAGAAAGATCACCTAAGGGGTATCCAATTTCCCCAGCACCACTTTTAGAAGAGATTATGTTTTCCCTACTGCATTCTTAATATTTTTGCTTACAAAATTAAAAAGACTGTAATTGTATGGGTTGATTTCTAGTCTTTTTATGCTGCTGCTCCACTGGTTTATGTGTCTGCCATTAAAACAGTGACATGGTGTCTTGGGTACTACAGCCATGTTGAAAATTAGTCAGTGTAATGCTTCTCACTTTGTTCTTTTTGGTTGAAATTGTCTTTGCTACTCAGGGTATTTGTATTCTCATACAAATTTTAATTTTTTTCTAGATTGTGGAAAATATGTCATCGGAATTTTGATAGCAAGGTCATTGAATCTCTAGATTAGCTTTGGTACTATGGACAAATTGTTCCAATTCATCATACAGAACATTTGCTTACTTCTTATTCCATTCTTTACTGAAAATTTTATATGTTCAATATATAGGTAGTCTACCCTATTTGCTTAATTTATTCCAGAGATTTTTTTTGTAGCTATGGTAAAGAAAATTGTATTACATATTTTTCAGAAAATTTTAAATTTACTGAAGACTATAGATTATCATTGTTTATCTCTCATGGATTATTTCTCTTAGTGTTGCATCTAAAAAGTACTGCCATAACTAAGATTATCTACATCATATAGCTATATATTTTAAAGAAATGAAAGCCAGGTGCCGGTGGCTCACGCCTGTAATCCTAGCTACTCAGGAGGCTGAGATCTGAGGATCGCGGTTCAAAGCCAGCCCAGGCAGGAAAGTCCGTGAAACTCTTATCTCCAATAAACACTCAGAAAACCAGAAGTGGCACTGTGGCTCAAGTGGTAGAGCACTTGCCTTGAGTTGAAGAGCTGAGGGACAGCACTCAGGCCCAGAGTTCAAGCCCCATAACAGCCAAACAACAACAACAACAACAACAAAGAAATGGAATGCAATACAACCAAATAGAATTCTCTTGGTGGGAATCCAGAGAATAAAATGCAAATTCAATTATTTTACTTGAGAGCAGGCTAGGACAAGTACATTTCGAAGGTTTTAGTAACAATGTGTGGAAAAGGCTGGCTACCTCCTCAAACAGATGGGCCTATTTAGCTTGCATGAAACCATTTTCCAGAATGTGGTTCTAGATTTGTGGGCTTGAAAATGTAATTGTTCACCCTGGGATTAAGTCTAAAGATATTCAGATATTGAACAGTTTGCTACATTAAAATCACAATATCAAATCATTAATTTATATCAAGACATTTTTTAAGTGGAATAGGTATTTCATAGGATTATACGTGAAGTAATAATTCACAACCAATTTACAGTTGAAGTTGCTCAGCAAAGATAAGACTTAGGCAATGATTTGAATGACTAATGAATAACTAGACATACTTTTTACATAAAATCCTGATTAGGTCACTCTCACTTTCTCTCTGTCTCTGTCTCTGTCTGTCTCTCTGTCTCTCTGTCTATCTGTCTCTCTGTCTCTCTGTCTCTCTGTCTCTCTCTCTCTCTCTCTCTCTCTCACACACACACACACACACAAAAGCATTGTCTTAGCAATTTCCCAGCCTTTTGCTTTCCACTGTTACCAACTATGAACTGGTATCTTCTTTCTTTTTCGTTGAAATGCCAATATCTTCACGTTAATCTTGCCCCATGAATCATTCTCAACTGTTCTAAAATGTATTTGCTTTACAAATTACCTTCTAGAAAGAAATCTCTTTTCTTCTTTTCCTTTTCCTTTCAAGTAAGCTTCTCCTGCCATGGTTTTCTATAGGAGTCATGGCCAAATGTCATAGAATAGTGTTTGATAGTTTTCCAAGTGCTTTTACAGGATCAGTTTTATTAGCTATGAAGACTATTTTATCTTTGTATTTCTTTATGATTCAAACTATTAAACATATGGAAGCTGTACCTGGTAAGAAATCTTATTAATTACCAGATTCATTATTAAACTAATTTGTCTAAACGTTGTATTTATATCATGACATATATAAAGCCTTTTGAAAAAAAACGTTTTGATACCCATAATAAAGTAAAATCAAAATGAGTGAACAAACAAACTCTTAGAGAAGACTGTGGTATTTCTCTGCTATCTAAGTCTATGGATATCTGATCCTTATCAAAGTATACTATATATTTTGTATCAATATAGCAATAAGGAAATAAAAAAATGTATTAATTGCCTGCCATGTGCCAGTAACAATGTAGGACATTGTAACAAGCTTGAGAAATAGGTATTTTCATCTCCATTTCATAATGAAGAAATAGTGATCTTGGACAACAAGATAACTTTCTCAATACCACTTGGCTTACAGTAACTACATAGGAGATTCGTGACCACTTTCTTTTGACTTATAATTCTAGTTCTGCCAATTCCACACAATGTCACACATTTTACCCACTCATTGCTGAAGTTTTCCTAGGTTGAATCCTCAGGGATCAATTTTTAACCATGTTCTTTGTTCAAGTTCAAAAGATAACCCTGGGGTTCAGATGATTTATGCCAGTGGCACAGTCTTTGAGAGCCAGCAGCACCAACATTTCCTCCAATGAGATTGAGTAGGGTAGAAAGGACATCAGGTCAGCCTAAGGTCACTTATTCAAAGTATTTTCAGTGCAATCTTGTGTGCCTTTGTTCTATAAAATATCCACAGTATATTTAAATGTAGGTCAGCACAGTATCTGCCTCAGTTTTGGCACCCCAAAAATGCTTGCTGAATGAATAAAGTAAGACACACTAATGCACTGGTTATTTTTATGTGCTCATTCTTCCCCCAGTTTTCTGGTTCCAGTACCTCCAATTTTGTATTTTGACTTCTGTAAGTCCAACAGTGTCATATAGGTAAATTAGAACTAATTATTTAACCTGCCCACAATTCACTGACATACCTATTAAGGGGAAGATTTTACAAGATGAAATTCTGAAGCCAAGATGTAGACTTTGGACATAACACAAATCAAAGTATGAGCCCATGACATTATGTTTTAGACATACTTTTAAAGTAAAAACATTGCAATGTCCATGTAATAGGTGAAAAAACAGAGGAGCTCCATGTTGAGAATAATTTGTACAATTTTCCTTTTCAAAAGGGCTAGACTTTGCCCCCCATCCCATAGATTATCAGAAAAATTTAATCCCTAGATTTTCTAGCCCAAATAGATTTCATTATTTTTCCTCAGTCCAAGTCTCAGATACTCTTAATGAATTTACCAAAACAGCTCATTGGAAAACAAGCCCATATGGCTAAGAAAACTTAGGTTTAAAGAAGTATTAATATTTGAAACTTTCTGGTTATGTTTTCTTTTCTTATCCTCTCTCTTTCTCTCTCTCTATCTCTGTCTCTCTCTCTTTCTTTTGTTGGAGTATTTCAATACAATTTTCTAAAAGTTAAAAGGTTCCTGGTTGAAGAATTGAGATGGAAGAGAGTCATATTTTACACAGCTTAAATATAAGGCCTTTTAAGACCTATTCGATATTCAGTCTATAACATTAATGAGTCATATGTATTGAGTTGCATACTTTAAAAATAGTTTAAATATATATATTTATTATGCTATAATAAAAATCTAAAACAAAATTTAAAAAACTGGAAATTGGCCCAATTATCAATGACAGAGGAAGTAAGTATATTGTACTAACATCCATGCTTACTTGACTATAAATACAATGTAAATTCTTTGGCAAAATAAGATGTTATTGTTGGATTCTTCAGCTCCTATTTCCTGCACTGGAAACAGGATATGTTTCTTTTTCTCTTTCCTGTTTTTCTATTTCTTTGTAATGTAACCTTGTTACATTTAAATAAATCTTTATTGAATATTAGGGGAAAAAGAGGCTATTATTATTTACTTTCTTTTTATTTAGTTCTGTCCATGGCTTGGTTGTTCTCTTCATCTGCCTGATTAACAGTCTAGCAGTGCTGGAGAGGATTATGTACAATTTAAAGACTAGTTTATTTCACTCAGTTGACCTGAAGCAAGAGACCTTTTAAGCAATAACTATCACCTGAATTTATCTGAGAAATCTTCATTCTCCTCCTTGAATTAATTGGTCTAAAGACTTTGACATTAATGAAAATAATTAAATAATTTGATCAACAAAGCCCTTTGTAAGATAGGAAAGGCAGGAAATTTTTATTGGTGTGACTGTAACTTCATAGCTAGTGACAGGCAAGGGGACACATAAAGCCCTGTATATCCTCCAGTACTGGAGTATGTTTTATTGTGCAAAGTACCTGTGTTTACTGTGAATTTGTCCTGGTACCTTATCTTTAAGACAGCAACACATGAAGGAATGAAGCAATATTATGGAATGATAATTTCCAGTAGAATTCCATGAAACATGGTTGTGATTTATTGTCACACATATCAATCAATAAGACAAAAGAAACAGCATTTAAGAAGGCATTACTTTGCCCACAGCAGTTAATATTTTTTCATAAATCCAATTAATGAAAAATCTTATTCATATATCTTCATAAAGAAGAAATGAGAGAATATGTAGAAAGTGAAATATAATAGGTTTGATATTAGATACATGGTAGTTAAAGAAACAGAACAATGCAGAAAACCAACAAAGCTGGGCTGGTTGATGAGCGGTATCAACAAGGTTAGTTAATCTCCTAGGGTTTCTTCTCTTTTCCTTAATCATCTCTCCAGGCCTTCACAATTGATTGCTACATGTAGTTTAAGGATTGATGAAGAAAAAAAAAAAAAAAACAGTTCCTCTTGAAACAATGTGTGGGAACAGAATCTTTGAGAAGTTTGAGGAATTGCTACTACCATTGTTAAAAATAGAAGGAAATCAAGGAGTACAAAATACTCATACTATACTATCACAGCTCCTCCAGCTTCCACCTACATGACTAGCCAGCTTTACAACAGCAAACACTGGACTGTAAAGATGCCAAAACTATTTACATGCTCAGTAATGTCTCTACAGTTTGTTTTTTAAATCAAATTAAAAGTCCTAAACATAGAACTGGAAGGAATTGTTTTTTAAGTAATTTCAACTATCTTAGATATTTAAATGCACTGAAATGTAATTTTCTACTTTCCAAGTTTGTACATACAGACACACAGACATACATTATCCATCTTGCCTTATAAATCTATTGTAATATTTAATACTTTCAGGAAAACTTTTTTGGGGGGGGAAGGGGGAGTAGACCTGAACTTGGCCTGGACTCTGTTCTTCAGCTTTTTTGCCACAGTGCCCCTTCTGGCTTTTTAGTGGTTAATTGGAATAACAATGGAATTCTATGCCTCCATCAGAAAGAATGACATTGCCCCATTTGTTAGGAAATGGAAAGACTTGGAAAAAATTCTATTAAGTGAAGTAAGCCAGGCCCAAAAAACATAGGTCCCATGGTTTCCCTTATTTGCAATAACTAGTATATGTCTGAGACAAGCAGAAAAGGTCAGATAAGCCGGGCACTGGTGGCCCACCCCTGTAATCCTAGCTACTCAGGAGGCTGAGATCTGAGGATCGCGGTTCAAAGCCAGCCCGGGCAGGAGAGACTGTGAGACTCCTATCTCCAATAAACCACCAGAAAACCGGAAGTGGCACTGTAGCTCAAGTGGTAGAGCGCTCACCTTGAGCTGAAGAGCTGAGGGAGAGCGCCCAGGCCCAGAGTTCAAGCCCCACGACCGACAAAAAAAAAAAAAAGAAAAGAAATGGTCAGATAAGTTGATGTTAGGCAAAATGAACCCCAAGATAAGGACTCAAATGGTTTTTCTTTCTTGCTATTGTTTCTAACATATTTATAAGATGATTGGTTTTTGTTGCTTTGTATGTCTCTCCCCCACGGTATAACCCCTGTTTTCACTGTATTTGATGTTGGTATAATTTGGGGAGGGGAAGGGAAAAAAATCAAATTGTTTAAATAGGGATACAGGTGGACCCATTGCAACAATGAGATGTACAAGATATTATGCCGAAAACAAACTTTACAACTTTGGTGGAGGGGGGTGGGCTGGGAGGGGAAACAAAGGAGGAGGCAAGAATGCTTGATAAGAAATGTACTCATGTAATTATAACCCCTCTGTATTTTCACAACAAAAAATTAATCTCATAGATGGTGTTAAATTTAAATGTTAACTTCCTCAAAGCATAAGGGTTCTCCCACCAACTAATTCCTCACTCTAATTGACCCATTGTTCATCTTTGAAGCATTCTCTTTTCCTGAGGTCTGCAAGTTCAGTGATTATCTCTAAATAACAACGACCAATGCCTTAATTATTTACTGAAATCTATCACATTTTTAGGGGCCACTTTTGTCAATAAATATTTTTCTTATTGTCCAGACATAAAAAGAATCTGACCATGAGGTATTTTTTATTGCTCTTGAAATCTGTTTTCCAATGTGAATTAAAACAGATTCTTGTTGAGTTGACATTCTTCAAGTATACAGCATAGTAAAAAGTAAGATACTTGAATTCTATTTATTTAGAATTCATGATAATTTGCTAAGAAGAAGCCTGTTAATTTTTAAAATGGTTTAAAGATAGTGCCCTCTGTCAAAAAAATATGTACTAAAAAACTTAACATTGTCATCCTAGAATTTTACTTGCATAAAATTCTTCCACTGATAATTAACTCTCAGCTCTATAACAATGTCACTTAAAAGTAAGACTACAAGTTTACAGCTGTTTGCTCATGCTGAGATTAGTATCACAACTGATTGTAAGTGTAGAAGTAAAAGTCATATGGAAACCCTTCCCAAATTACTCCCGTTTGCTTCTTTTATCCTCACAGCCCACTAATTCCCAGAAAGTATGAGACTCATGAATATAACAGCTGAGAAAGGCACAGGCAGAAAATGGAGGAAAAGAAGGATTCTCAATAGGTTTTTCTTAACTGTACTGAACAGGACTGAAAATTCACCTTTGAAGAGGCTGCACATGAAGACTATATAGGAAGAATTTCATAGGCAATGTTCTACAATTGTTGTAAATGTTGTAATAATTTTTATGCAAGTTTACCTACTGAAGAATGGAAGTAATTCTCCTTAGAAATCTCTGTGCTTTCTACCAGAAATTATGCACTGTTAAATCCTACTTTATTAAAATGTCTTCTTTTTTCTCCTATAAATTTCTGGATATATCACATGGTTCTTTTTTATAGCCTTCTAGAAAATAAAAGGACATATACTTTGTGTGAAAAGAAAAGTCATTATGGGTATCTGAGGGGTGTATTATTTTTATAACAAAAGGGTACATTTAGTTTGCTATTAAACCTACAATCTAGTATTCAGTACCCTAACATTTGTTTTATTTTTCTAAAGAAACCTTGAGATGCTTAATGAGAGCATTTGCTGCCTAAACAAAACACATTTTTTTTTCAGTCTTTTCAAGTTGTCTTTTCAAAGACACCAAACTACCATTGGGATGCTGTGATATTCTTTGACCTTTATCTAATCACCAACATCAAAAGCCATTACCCAGGTGTCCAGTGGTGTTGGTGGCTTATTTGCAGGGTAACATTAAGTTCCATCCTGCTTTATGGCTTCGAGAAAATTTGAGTGGTCAACCTGTGCATCTACCAAGAATCCATTTCACCCATTTGGAGAGGGATTTCCCTCTTTTTTCCCCAACTAGTACAAATAAAATTTAAGTATTTTTCACTGGGTGTCTCATGACAGACTTGACTAAATGAGTAAAAAAGCTGATTTTGTAGGACCCGCCACTGATTTATAATCTGGGTAATGCTGAAAAAGAAAGTGCAGTGATGGGAAAAAACAATGTTTATTCCTGTTGGGCAGTTTGCAACAAGGCTTTTTGCTAGGAAAAAAATAGATAAGCACAAACAACAAAAATCTCAGAGTCCGAAGTTAATAGAAGCAGTTGTAAAAATGTAGGCATCTGTACCCCCAACAATCTGTAACCATTGATTTATCCAACTGAATAGGGACAAACTCCTGAGAAATACAACCACAAGACACTGAAGCTTAAATGAATAAGAAAATGAAATATTAAGAACCAATACTAGAGTGACATAAATGATCAATTTAAGTCTTTTAATTGGCTTATGCATGGGACAGAAAGGTACATGGGTGTGTGTGTGTGTGTGTGTGTGTGTGTGTATATATATATATATATATATACACACACACACACATATATATATGTATATATATACATACATATAAGCAATTCTTTTATTCTAGCAGTATATTTTTCTTATATATTTATATAAGAATTAAAGACACCTGAGGGTTGTAGATTATCTGTTGTTTAAACCACTGAGCATACTTACACCATCCTTATATACAGATTATATGAACATGTCTTTCAGGAGCACCTCTCTCTCCTTTTAGTCACATTCTTCTAAGGAATCTGGTTCACCTTTTTATTTGTGAACCAAAAACCTTCAGTTAATTTTGGTTGGAGAAAATTACCAGTCCAATATCCTTTAAATATGGTTATTAGGGGCTGGGAAGGTGGCTCAGTGGTAGAGTGCTTGCCTTGCATGCATGAGACCCTGGGTTCGATTCCTTAGCACCATATAAGCAGAAAAAGCTCAAAGTGCCTCTGTGGCTCAAATGGTAGAGCACTAGCCTTGAGCTGAAGAGTTCAGACACAGCACCCAGGCCCAGAGTTCACACCCCACAACCACCAAAAAAAATACCCATTAAAAATGATTGTTAAACATTATGTATGTTGAGCTGGGTGCCGGTGGCTCACGCCTATAATCTTAGTTACTCAGGTGGCTGAGATTTAAGGATCACATTTCGAAGGCATCATGGGCAGAAAAGTCTGTGAAACACGTATCTCCAATAAACTACAGAGAAAAAGCCAGGAGTGGTGCTGTGGTTCAAAAGGTCTAGGCTTGAGCACAAAGGACAGCATCTAGACCCTGAGTTCAAGCTCCAGGACTGACTGGCAAAAAAATTATGTATGTTCATATATGGAATATTACTAGAACAAATTAATCCTATCTTATGTATTCCAAGGAGTACTCTCCTGAAATTCTAAAATCCAATCATGAAGAAACATTTTGCAATATGAGATGCAGCTATAAGTCTTCAGGACCCAAGGATAAAATGTTATGGTTTGATTATGAAATGGTACCCACAGGCTCATCATGTGCTAAAGCCCAGTTTCTAAGCTGGTGGTACAATTTTGGGAGATTCCAGAGACTTTAAGAGATGGGTATAGCTGGAGGACATGAACAATACCATCAGCATACAAACTCACTGCTATTGCTCTCATAAATTTTGATTGTACAGTCTCAGCCAAATACTTTATGGTTTTTGTGCCTGTTCTTCCTCGTTGACCAAATTCACCCCTCTATTAATAATGTTTCTTATCTCCTTCCCTCTCCCTGCATCCTTTTGCCATCAGAATGAATAATTGTGAGTTAAATGAATTATGTCTCTATCAAGAAAACTAGGTTTCCAACCAAAATCTGACTCACTCTGCTACCAGATGAGTCAGGGTTGGAGCTCAGGTCTCAGTTTCTCCTTCAAGACTTTTTAGTACAGGAAAGTAAGCATTTATTGACTTTTCTCTATGTGCCAGAACAGCCCTCAGCACTTTATATAAATAACAACACATTGCTACTGGTTTGCCTAAGGCCTTCTTCATTGATAAGCTAACTGAGTCAAAGATAAAATAAGAAACTTACCAAGGTCACACAGCTCCAGTGGCTAAACTAGGATTTGAACCAAGGCACATGGACATTCCTGAGCTCTTCTTAGTGTAAGCAAAAGTATATGTCCAGGCTTCCATCATGCATTCTCTGTATGAAACATTACCCCTTGGGGTAAAATATTCCTATTCCTCCCAAGAGTCACAACACAAGCAGATATGCAACATATGGACTCTTTTTTCGAGAGCATGTATGATTATTTATTTATTTATGTATTTATTTTTGGCCAGTCCTAGGACTTGAACTCAGGGCCTGGGCACTGTCCCTGAGCTTCTTTTTATTCCACAGCACCACTTCCAGCTTTTTCTGTTTATGTGGTACTGAGGAATCAAACCCAGGGCTTCATGCATGCTAGGCAAGCATTCTATTACTAAGCCACATTCCCAGACCAGCATGCATGATTATTAAGTGTTGAAAAATACTGGCTTTGGTAGATACCTGATTGAACTGAGAAAACCTGTATAGCTATTCTTTGCATTAAGTTGAGAATGGATTCAATAAACCCCTCTATGGCTAAATCTTTTCCCAGCACCTGTTAAGAAGTATTATGATTGAAGGTCACATGGAGGAGTCATTTAAATGAGAGTCTGGCCTCACTCAAAATAATGACCATCTTTCCATATTTTTTAATGCTGTTTTTTTATTTGTGCTTTTGCTTCTTTGTAGTGAGTAAAATATGGATTTAGAAGAACAAGTATGGTATACCTTCTGAAAAGTGGAAGTGATTTCTGCCCCTCCCCCATTTGCTGGTATTGATTACACAATTTAACTTTCTGAACCACAGATCTCTTCTCTGCAAAACAAAAGTGCTAAATGACTGGGAATGTAGAAATCAGAAAGAACTGTAAAAAAAAAAGTGAGATATTGTTATTATTGGAAACAAAGTTGTCCTAATTCCTTCTGAAATGCAGTAATAATTTAAAGGCACTTTTACCTATTACCATATTTGATCTGCAAGCCAGGATGAGATAGTTTTCTCAAGGACTCTTCAGCCAATGGGGAAATAATGATGCTTCTCATCATTCAAAGTATAACTCAAGGTCACAAAACCCCCTCGGGTCAGCATCAAGTCTTTTGTTTACAGATTCAGTGATCACTGTGGTAAATCATCCTGTCTATAATACCATATCAATAAGGAAAATTGAATTGGCATTCTAACATATTAATTACTTTTACAACAACAAAACAAATGAGGATGCTGAGAACATTAGGAAATGTTCTCACCAAGATAATATTTTTTGCTGACTGAGATTCATTCCTGACAGAATCTTATTAGACTTTCAAATCCGTTATCTAAAGTCTTGTGCTACATTTGTTATTCCTTCAGACAAACAACCACATTTGCTCAGAGTTCACCACAGGAATTGAAAAGTACATGAATGGGCAATGATTGAAGCAAGTGGAAAAATAAACTAATGCATTCAATGCAGAAAAAGCGATTAAGAATAACACAATATCTCATTTGTACTTTAGTTGGCTGATTTTTAACAATCAGAATGACCTTTAAAGTTTAGTAATGGCCACTGTAGAAATGTGAATATATAAGTCTGAAAAAAATCTAACTTCATTCTTCTTAAATGATTTTAATTCTATTAAGTTAGTATACAAGGATCGAATTTTGTGGAACAGATGATTATTCTTTTCCACAAACAATTCAAAGCATGACACACAAAATTGACCACAAACAAATGAAAGGACAAAAAGTAATCTGGGATTGGAACCATGATCTTTTATGTATTAGAAAAAAATAGTATACTTCCTTCTACAAAGTAAAAAAAAAAGTGAGGGGGAAAAATCCCATTAATATGCCGACTTCATTTAAAGTGAGTTAAACATAATGCTATAAACCTAATGCTCCACAGTATAATTTATAAAACAGCCTTATGTATTTTCATCTGTATCTCCTTATAGATTCTAATGAGTGGCTGTGATATCAGTCAGGTCTGAGTCACACTCATTAATTAGTAACTTCCTTTGGCACCATAGAACCACTCCTTCCTTACATTTTTGGGGGAGTGAGGGAGCTTGGAATACATTATCTTTTCTGATCTTGGTAACAACCTGGGAGAGGCAAGACAGGTATTATTAATTCCAATTTAGAACTTTAAAAAATGAGAATGTATATTTTAGGTGTTTAAAGTAACCTTAAAGGTCATCTACTTAAAGCATGTAATTGATGTTCCACTTTCTCTAAAATTCCTATTTTATATTTAAATACATTTAGAAGAGAAATTGACCATTTCCTAAGACTCTTATCCTGTCCATAACTGATTTTGAGAAAATGTTTCCTTTGGGGAAGCTGAAATCCCCTCACTCTCAAACCTCTGACTCTCATTTGCCTTTAGGCAACATGAAGCAAATTGAAGTTTAGATGATCACATTCTCAAATCTATGTGCTTTGTTACCATGTCCCTCTCATATTTTTTCTTTCAGCCTGAACATCCTACTCATTCATCTCTTCATGTATTAAATATGTCAATACAAAATACTTATATACATATACATGTATGTATAAACATATATATGTACCTGAATATCCATTTATTTTATCATTTTATATGTTAACATTGTTGTCCAATTATATACATGTCCAATTATATACATATAAATATGTCACTTTTTTGTATTAATCTATATCACTTGGGTCAACTATTTCTTACTGTGCTCACAGTATATTCCAAGTTTATAGAAGGAGTTGGCCTTGAATAGACTTCTTCTTTCATATCCATAACAAAGAGAACATGCTAGCCAAGTGCAAGCACAGTATGATCCACAGTCATGGTTCTACACAGGCACGAAGCACAGGTACTAGCCACTTAAAAGGATTTCCATCAAGTTCCTGTGGCTACTGTGGCCTCCAGTGCAGCTGCTTTTAAAACCAGGGCTGTGGACAACCCTATCAATTCACATGCTAAGGATGTTTACAAAAATGCCAGATAGTACAGACTAGGAAATGGAATCCAGGTCTTTGTTGCTTATTAGAATCCACCACATTGTCTTTGGAACTATCACCAGTCAACTAAAAGCAGAATATAATGTACTGGGAGTCATGTTTCTTGCACATTTAATCTGGCTGGAGAAACTGATCATGGCAACAACTGAAAAACTAGGTAGCCTCAGAAAGGGTAATGAAAGTCAGACATTTCAAGCTCTAAAGAGATTCTCAGAGACCTGTTCTTTGGGTCACTCTCAAAGAAATGAGACAGAGCAGTTCTTATGTACATAAGAACAAAAATGTTAAAAGTAAATGGAATGTAAGTGGGAAGGGATAACAAAAATCCATAAAGCTAAGAGCATCATTGTCTTAGTATCATTTCATCTAATCGACCTAGTACTGAATCCCCATAAAGCAGGAACTCAAAAAGCACTTTATTTGAAAAGGACTATAAAAGCCAAGCTGCATAGGTGCCCTATATATAGATATATATGTATATATATATATATATATATATATATACAGATATATATGCATACACACATACATATAGTGATATAGTGGAGTATAATTTAGCCATAAAGAACAAAATTGTGTTATTTATAGGAAATTGGGTGAAATAGAGATCATCATAGCAGGTGAAATGAACCAAGATAAAAAATGTAAAATATTTTGTGTTTATATCCACATGTTGAATCTAAGAACAATATGATAACAAAAACATAATGAAAATGAGTCATAACTGCAAATCTGGGACTGGCAGCAGAAAGGAGGAGGAGAGGTTCCAGGGACTAAAATAGTTAGAAGTATATCCCACTCACATGTATGGAGATAAGGAAAGCCATCAAATATTGCTAGAGTCAAATAGTCAAATTTTTATATCAAGGAAAGGAGATACCTGTGTATTACATGCTCTGATCATCTGGCCCTTTGTTGTAGCTTGTTATGGCTGTTGAAATTTCATGAATAATGAGAGTTAAACAGGATGCCATCTTTTTGAGAGCTATCATTATATCGTAAGACATACTTTTCACTAAAGGAGCCAAGTAAGAAGTAGGCAAACACCTGACATTTACAGGGCAGGCTAGGTCCCTATAGACCAATGGCAGGTAAGTTATGCATAGACTTCTTAAATTAAGGCCTTCCTTTCCACAAGTGAAAATCTCCAGCATAGGAAAGAAAAATGTCTACTTTTTATAAACAGTACAGGAATGGAGAAGATTTCTCTTGTAGGTAGTTCCAGAAGCAAGGTACAGGAAGTAATTGTTTTGCTTCCCAGTGAATACCAATGTTTAGCATCTCATCACAATGAATTCAATTTTTCTCCTTTTAATGACATTAATACTATTAAATCACTTCCAGCATAATTCTTTTATCAATAAGAATAAAAGTCAGGCACCACTTGCTCACACCTGTAATCCTAATTACTCAGGGGGCTAAAACTGAGGATGATGATTAAAAGTCAGCCTGGGTAGGAAAATCTATGACACTCTTATTGCCCATAAACTACCAAAAAAGCTGAAGTGGAGCTGTGTGCTCAAATGGTAGCACAATAGCCTTAAGCAAAAAACATAAACAAATTTAAGGACAGCACCCACACCCTGAGTTCAAGAGGCAGTATAACACACAAAAGAAAAAAAAAAAGAATACAAGCAGACTATAGTGCCATATATAATTCATTTTGATTATTTTATTATTTCCAGTTTTCTTTTCATTGTATATAATTAATTTTGATTTTTTATTTTTTCCAGTTTTCTTTTCATTGTATAATAATCCAATGGTTTTCAAGTCGATAATATATATTCTATTTCTGCTGAACAAGTTCCTGAAAGTCTTTAATGACAAGCTCTTTCAGAACAGCCACACTGTTGTGGTCTTATGACTCAGTTCATTGAGTCGTCAGAGGAAGTAGGTACTGGAGGGAGGGACCATATCTGCATTCTATTTCCAGCTCTTTCTCCAGCCTCTGCCTGACCTATGGTGATTCACATCTTTCTTTTTGAGTGCCTGCAGTGACTCAGAATTGTTTTAAGATGTTCTCTGTGTAATTCTATATCATAGGTCGCTTACTTTGGAAAGCATACAATACAAAATGATCTCTTTTAGTTCCTCCATCAGTATTCAAAGCACTGAATAGCATGAGAGTTATTTTCTCTGTAAAGACAGACGTGAAATGTCATTAAGTTTACATTATCTAATACTGAATAAAGTACGGATAGAATGCTATAGAAAATAGATTCTAAAGTTTTGCAATTATGGAGCTGAACAGTAGTGACATTTCTAGCCAGAAGAAGAAGCCCAATGAGAATTTCCTAAGAAAACACTAAGCATATGTGCTGCAGTATCAGATTCAATGGGTCATCATCTGAAAACACATGTCCCAGCTTCCAAGTCTATAAGAAATTACCCAGATATCAGTGAGTCAGAAGCCCTAGCCGTGGACCCAGGAAGCTGTTTCTACTCAGTATCTATGTAACCACTGTTCTCAAGGGCTGCCTTTTTGCCTGTACGTCAGAGAAATACGCTATCATCTATACACAGACTGAACCAT
This sequence comes from Dipodomys merriami, assembly GCF_024711535.1. Taxonomy (NCBI): domain Eukaryota; kingdom Metazoa; phylum Chordata; class Mammalia; order Rodentia; family Heteromyidae; genus Dipodomys; species Dipodomys merriami. Next base: position 520,528 of record NW_027206261.1, read on the forward strand.
GCCTAACAAAAGGAATTCCGACAGATTTCTTTTTGAAACTTGTTAATGAAATTAGAAGACATTCTTAAAGTACTTGCATTGATGTTGGCCAATGTTTCTATTAATAAAAATATCTCAACTGAAACATTTCAGATATGATTTTTTAAATCAAATCAATTCTACAGTACTGTTCAAAACTACACAAAACTATTACTTAAGTATTTCTGTTTTGAAAATTTAGGCTTAAAAATTCCCACTAAACTAAAATAAAAATGTTTGGTAATACCTGGGAAAAGATTCAAATCATAGAAAAGCAATAATATCAGAAGTCCTCTGAAGGCAACTGAGTACAATATTCTTTTACTCCATTCCAACCCATAGCCAAATGGAGGGAGGAAATATATCCAACTGTTCAAATGAGTAAATTCAAAATGCTTACAGAATTCCAAAAAAGAAGAGACACCAGTTCACTTGGAAAGTGAGGAAGGCAACATTTAAATTGGATGGTGAAAGATCAGTGCTGGTCTAAGTTGATAAAAGTACATAAAGAACATTGCCAGTGAGGATACAGAAGGAGGGGCCTTTCATACACCATGGGAATCTAAATTAGTACACCAACTATGGAGTATAGTATGGAGGCTTCTCAAGAAACTAGAAATACAACCATATGATCCAACAATCCCCAATAGCCAGAATTGAAATAAGTTTTTAGGAAAAAATATCAGCATTATAGTATTTATTATAGTAATGTTCACCAAAGTGAAGGTATGGAATTGATATACAGAAGAATGGATATGCAAAATATGATATATATGCAATGGGATTTATGTATCTATGCACTATTGCATGTATATATGTGTGTAGACATCATTAATATGCATGTGTTTGTATGTATATGTATGTGGGTGTGTATATATATATTATTTGCATTTATATTTATGGAGATAAATACATATATTTATGGAGATAAATACACAATGAAGGCATGTTTGTGTGTATAATGGTAGTCAGTATTTTTTTTCTTTCATTTATTCCCTCCCTCCCCACTTCCTGCTCCCTCCCCCACAGCCTAAATTGTAAAGTTTGTTTTTTGACATAGTGTTTTGTACATCTCATTGTTGCAATGGGTCCACTTGTATCCTTATTTAAACAATTTGGTTTTTCCCTTCTGCTCCGCAAATTATACCAATATCAAATACAGTGAAAATAGGGCTTATACTGTGGGGGAGGGACATACAAAGCAACAAAGAAATCATATGGTACCTTATAAATATGTTAGAAACAATAGCTAGAAAAAAATAAACCACTTGTGTTCTTGTCTTGGGGTTCATTTCGCTTCATTTCTGCTTGTCTCAGATATATAGTAGTCAATGCAAATAAGGGATACCATGGGACCTATGTTTCTTTGCGCCTGGCTTACTTCATTTAATATAATTCTTTCCAAGTCCTCTCATTTTCTAACAAATGGGGCAATTGTCATTCTTTTTGATAGAAACATAGAAATGTGATATGTGTGTGTGTGTGTGTGTGTGTGTGTGTGTGTGTGTGTGTGTGTGTGTATACATTTTCTTGATCCTTTCATCTACTGAGGAGCATCTGGATTGGTTTCCTATCTTAGCTATGGTAAATAATGCTGCAATAAACATAGTTGTGCTGGTAGCTTTAGTATGGTCTTGTTTGTGATCATTCCTGGGTCATAGGGGAGTTCTATGTGGAGTCTTTTGAGGAACCTCCATAATACTTTCCAAAGTGGTTGAACAAATTTACATTCCCACCAACAATGCAGTAAGGTTCCCTTCTGGCCACATCTCCTCCAGCATCTGTTGTTATTAAAGTTCTTGATTATAGGCATTCTAACTGGGGTGAGGTGGTATTTCAATGTTGTTTTGATTTGCATTTCTTTTATGGCTAGGGATGTTGAACATTTCTTCATGTGTCTATTGGCCATCCTTCTTTCCTCTTCTCTGAAGAAGAAAGAAGCCCACTTATTTATTGGGCAGTTGTTTCTTTGAGGATTTGTTGTTGGGAGATTTAATTTTTTGAGTTCCAGGTATATTTTAGATATGAGACCCTTGTCCATTGTATGTCTAGTGAAGATCTTCTTCCAATCCATGGGCTTTCTATTGATCTTGCTAGCTATGTCCTTTGCCATGCAGAAACACTGTAACTTCATGCAATCCCATTTGTCCAACCTTTCTTTGATTTGTTGTGTTTCTGGGTCTCTATTAAGAAAATTTCGGCCTGTGCTAAGGAGACCTAGGGTTTCTCCTATTCCATCCTGTAATATTTTAGGGTGTCTGCTTTGTGGTAGTCAGTCTAAAAAAATAATAAATTCATGTCACATATGACAACATAAAGGAACCTGAATTGCATTTTGTTAAGTGAAATTAGCCAGGCACAGAAGGAGAAATACCATTTGTATTTACCTCTACTTCATAGAAGTTAGAGAAAAGAATGGTAGTTACCAAGGGCTTAGAAGGCTATGAAAGAGGGGAATGGAAAGAAGATGAACAATAAGTAAAGGCTAAAGGCTAACAATTGCTGTGCCTAGCAAAATAGCCAGTGCAAAGGATTTTGATTATGGTAACAGAAATGATAAATAATAAAAGGAGCTTGAGCTGCACAGCACCACCTGGAGAAAGAAATGTCTCCAAGGGGCAGCTCTACACCTGATCAGGCACCAGTAAAAGAAGCATAGAGAGAACAACGTGAAAGGTCATTGTGGGCAGAGGTAAACTTGTCTGTAAACATAGGAATATGAATGAACAGAACACATTTAGAGCAATTTAATATATGGGTGTGGCTCAGGGCAGATACCTCTCAGCAGTAAGGACAGAGAAAGCAGGTAACCCCAAAGCCCTTACATCATATTAAAAACTAGATTTCTATCAAAAAAATCTGTTAACCATTCGATTTCTAATCCATTTGAAATTCTAGATTTCTATTAAATCTAGATTATGAGAGACCCACTAAATGATTGCCTATATTTCAGTTTATTTATTGTAACAGGTCTTCTAACCTCTCCAAGGTAGATTTTGCATTCAAAAAACACTCTTGGGAAGAGTTTTTTCTAAGTTTAAAAATAACAAAATGTAGAGAAAGAGATTTCTAATATAACTCCAGTAAAAGTATGCAATTAATCTAAATCACTCTCACAAGTAGTATTTCTGCAAGTAGTAATTCTGAAAGTAATCAATTTAAACATGTGTTTCTTTATAATATCAAGCATTGAGTTGCCTGTTTTTAGAATTCATCACTTTGATATAACTGAAAGACAAACAAACTATATATATCAAGTGGTTTAAAAATACTTCTCTGCTTTTCTTTATAAAGATAACAAAGAGTGGAACAATTTTCTAGTTAATTCAAATTATTCTTTTATATCTGTGAGAATAGTCTAAAGATATATGCATATGTTAATAAACACACACATATTAAATGACATTTGTATATGCATTAAAATTTATGTATCATCTACATGCATATGCATCTAAAATAGCTAACAAACCTCTGAATCTGCTATGCTATCATTTTTATATAGTAGACTGTATGAGTTTAGATTTAGAAGTTCTTAATCATTTTAAGAAAATGTGAGGTATAAAAAAAATCCACAGCTATCATGATTCTCATTTGTATAGTTGTAGGGCTGAGTACCTGTCTTGTATCAGCTTGAAATGATCACTGTATAAATAACCACCACATATGAACACATATGAACTTGTCAGAAAAATAAATCCAGATGGTGTTATAAGCTGGACCATGGTCCCTGAGTCTCATAAACAAAGCATGTTCTTGGCTTTCGGACCCTAATTGGAGTGCACAGTGGATACTTAGTGAAGGATGCTCTCTTCCCCAAGCCAACTCATGTCCTCAGATGTTTTTATCTCTCAATTGTTTCCGAAGCTGGCGGCCTTCCTGATGTTACACTGCATTTATTATTTACACTTGTAACACTCAGCCTCACTCATTCACCTCTACAAATTTTTGGGGGTGGAGGGAAGAATCACATCTTAATAGCTTTTGACTCTTCTGATAATAAGAAGTTAAAAGTCTTGAGAACATCAAAAGCATAAGAAATGTATATTGAATTAAATGGCAGGCATGTATTCAATTCTTAAATTTTTATTGCTAATATCAAAAGATATGACTATACCTAGGAAACAATTACTTTTATACTATGTTAAGTTTTGTAATGTCTGTGTTGTTGTGCTATTTTAAAACAGTACTTCCATAGGCAAGGTTCAACATCGTCAGAACCAATATTTGAAAAGAGAAAGAAAAAATGTTATTCCATAAATTTCTTTGAAACTGAATTGGCTTTGAAGTGGATGTGTGCATAAAATTTTGTAAAATCAGAGCTATTAGAATAAATCTTTAAGTCCATTCTGCTCAAAGCTCCAAATGATTGGTAGAATGTATGTCTTGTACAAGTTTTTCTTTAGATAATGAAATTCATTTTCATGACTAAATATATTTTAGTATCTCTGCATATATATCACAATAACATATGTAATATATACTATGTATGGGAGATACATAGTATATAATATATGTAATATTTTAATTATGGTGACAATAAAATAAGCTGCTTTGTGAATACCATGCATTCACATGTAGCCCAGGATAGTAGACGATCAGAATAAAAATTTCACTATATTAACACTTAAATATTTTCAGGTGATGGTTCAAGTGATACCTCTCTTGCTACCACATCCAAAGCATATATATAACATTGGAAAGCATGATATAACATTGGAATTGTGAATAAAATCAAGTCAATATCTCTGGCTGCTGGGGTTAGTAGGAGCCTAAAGAATTACGTTCTAGTTCCCAGCATGTGGCAGCAACTACACTGAATATACTCCCTTTGCAGAACACAACCAACTTAGAAAACTGGTGCAGTACTAGGCATAGGAAAAGTCAAGGAAACAACTGCATAAGCTTCTTGTTCTTAAAAAATAAGAAAACAAAGGAATTGCTTTTCTGATATACAAAGCAGGAGTACAAGTCACTGATAATCATAATCAAAATGGCATTGTTTGAGAACAAAAATGCTCTTCCAGAGCTATATAAAGCAGAAATACAAAAGTAAAGAGTTACTGAGGGGAGCTTAAAGGTATCTACTCTGCTCCATAGGAAATACCAACAGAGACTCCAGGAAATAAATAGGATTTGCTGTTTGTTCTACACAGTAAGCTGTGCTGCCAGCCACCAAAGGCCCATTCTTAGGGAATATACCCAGGGCAATGTGTTCATTTCAGAACCATCTCCACAGTTTTCATTACTTCTGATATTGATGACTTGTTTTTCCTTTCCAATCTAAAGTTCAGAACTGCAGTGATTTACTGAACTTTATTTTCTTTCTATCAGCAAAAATTGAGCATTGAATGGACATTTCAATTTTCACATTTCTCAAGTTCTCCTGGTATGTTTCCAAAAAGTTAAAAGAAGAAAATACCTGAAGACAAATAGGAAGAATTCAATTACATCCTTTGAGGTAATATGGAGCAATTTAAGAAATGTCCACTTTGGGTATAACCAAGCATGATTGATCAAGTATTTACTAAAACATTGAAGTATGATGAGGAATGATTTCATAATCAGAACTTAGGTTAGGTTAAAAAAATAACACCTGGTTCATTTTGTCTATTTCAAACACTTAGACAATAGATCATCTATGTATCTGAGTCAAGAATCAATTATGATACATCCATCATGTAAAATATACATTAGTGCAAAGCTGAGCTCTGACTCAATGGACTGGATTAATTACCATGTTGTGTGACTTGGTGAAATATTACATTTCAGAGGGATATTTATAGTCTTCATTTGTCTTGAAATATTTATATGTATTTTTAAATAAAATGTGTGCCTGTTGTTTAAACATGAAGATAAATATACAAGGACATAATCTTCTGCCAAAAAACATTCAAAGAAAGGGTATATGGCATCATTGAGTCTTTCTATGTACTTTTTATACTGTTTGACATTAAATCCATTTTTAAAAGCTAATAAAAATGTAAAGCGAGTTATTTTAAAAAGTAATGTTGAATTGTATTTTAGGTTTTCAAAATCATCTACTAGTTCTCCTGGGTCCTACGCCATCACCATTTAAGAGGCTATATGAGATCGAACAAGTAACTGCTATGTATTTACAAAGTCCTAATGCACAAGAGAACAGTAACAACAGAAATCTTGCAGGGGTGATGTGACACTGTGTCAGCACAAGTAATGCACACAGAATAGCAGGTCACCTATGTTAGACAAGAACAGTCAGCTTGTAACCTAAGTGGGCCTGTGTCAGGGGCTACTGCTAAAGAAATCAGCAGCTATGTCTCTTGTGTAACTCTACTGGCATTGTGACTAACGCATATTCTACATAGCCTCTAGCTTCTGGCTTAGAGCTTGGATAGCTTTCATCCCATTTAAATATTGATGAAAGGAAAGGAAGAAAAACCCACAAGTTTTTCTTTTCTTAAGCAGAGTCAATAGTGACCAAAAGGGTCATATCAATTGATATGTAGTAGCAAGGCACTACAATATTTATTTGTGCCTTCATAAATGTTTAAATATATAATTCAAGTAAAAACTTTACTTTTTAAAATTAAATTTCTAGCTTAAAGATGAAAATGTGCAGTCAACTATAAGTGTCAAGCCAGGCAGCAACATGCTTAATTTTAATAACCTGACTAATTAAGTTTCCAGAAGAATGTTTTTTCTATCTTCCCACCTATATACTCTACCCAGGAAGAGAAAAATAGCTTTCATTGTGTTAAATAATAACTTTGAAATTTCAGTGATGTAAAAATTCACCAATGATGATTCAGAATGATGTTCATTCTGTCTTGAAACAAAGAAAAAGAAATTGTAATCTTACAGTAAAAAAAAAAAAAGAATTGAAAATTAGGGAGTAAAGGGATAGGAGGGACAAGAGTTTGCAAAGATCATGTGGGCCTCTGCCTGTGAGCCAATGATACACCATTGTGACAGGTGAACCTCTGATCAGTAGCTCTCACTAGACTTGACTCAGGCTATTGGGAGTTTAAAATATTATGTGCTTCTAGGGGTAATATGTTCAAAATAATATAGACAACATTTTCATGACTCTTATTTTTTAAGTAAATATTTTTACATGATTTTAAAGCATGTATTTAAGCTGAATATTATACTCTGAAATAGAACTATACTCTTAATAAAGAATATAACTTATGATTATCTCTCCATGCCATTTAAAACTATTTAAACGACACAGTAAGAATTAGTAGTACAGTAAATAATTGGTGGCACTGAAGAGAAATTAGGAAAACTCCACTTAACAGTTACAAAAGACGATGGATATGAAAGGAATCGGGTATAGTAAGTACAGGAAAGCAAACATCTCAGAAGGCCCAAACCTAACGTATTTCGGTAATACCTGTGCCTTAGGCAGTCTGCCCTGATCATGGCTCCATTTTGCCGGGAAGCAAATGGTGGCAGAAATCTACCCATTTGATCCTATAAACATGAATACTTGACTTCACACTTGTACAGAAATCAGAGAACTATTCCGTGATGCAATTAGGCAATGTTTTTTTCTGACAGAGAAGTAATAACAGATGGAAAGTGGAAGATCCCACCTACCCTGGGCTGTTTTTTTCCTTCGTCATTTCTGTGCAGGTAGGCTGGCCGGCAAGCAACCTTATAGCTGTGTAGGAGCCCAGTAAGATCTGGTGAGCAAGTGTTCTGTTTCCTCTAAGCAATGGAGTCTGACACAGCTCCACCTGCCACCCCCTCTAGGAGCCTGGCTCATGGCAGTGGTGCTGATATTCAGACAAACATCCAAGACAAAATCACACCCCAAACTCCACACAGCAATCTGTTACCCCCCAAAGAAAATTCCTTTCATTCTGTAAAAGAAAGAGGAGTGTTAAATGAAACTGTTATCAGAAACACATATGTGAAATGAACTTTGTTTCTGCAAGTGTATCTGTTTTCCTGTTACAAAGAAAACACAGAAGTGGTTAAGTGACAGTGCCCATCTCAGACTTTTTTGACGCTGCAGTGCAGTGTTCTTCTTGCCATATGCTAGGCTTTGTAGTAAACACATTAAGTAATAGAAAAATACATAGATAAGGTATGTCTAGGTTTAATGACTTCCATTCCCTTTTCTTTCATTTCTTTTTAAAAATGTATTTATTTGGGGCTGCAAAGGTGGCTCAGTGGTAGAGGGCTTGCTTTGCATGCATGAGGCCCTGGGTTTGAGTCCTCAGCACCAAATAAGCAGAAAACAAAAGCCAGAAGTGGTGCTGTGGCTCAAGTGGTAGAACGCTAGCCTTGAGCTGAAGAGCTGAGGGATAGTGTCCAGGCCCACAGTTCAAGCCCCCTGACCAACAACAACAAAAAATAATTATTTGAGTCTTGCTATGTAGCCCAGGATAGCATGCATGATGCTGGGATTGCAGATGTATACCACTACACTCTGCCAGATGTGTGCCACCACACTCAGCCTGGTGATGTCTTATAAAACATTCTAAAAAAACAAATTAGTACCCTCAAAAACTTGAACTGTCCCCAGAGAAACTTTAACCACTTAGTACATTTTTAAATTAGAGGTTGTAGATGATAAGAAGAGACTAAAAATCTACAAACAGGGTTTTCAGCTATAAATTCCCAACAAGCTAAAGAAGCAGAAAGAGAAAGCATGTGTGCTACAGGATTGATGAAGGTAGAACTGGAGCTTATTTGCAGCTCTTCCCCTACAGATCACTGTAAACATTTCATTCTTGAACACACAGAACTAGAGAAGCCAAGGTATAGCCTAAGGGTACTGCCAGCCTGCATTGGTGAGGAATAAGAATGAGCGTGATTAACAGGGACTACAGGTCAGTTTGTCAGGGAACCACAGCATTACATAACAACAGTGCTGATTTCTGCAGGTTCAAGTGATTGGGAGACAAGACAGTTCTCATTACACTCACTAAACACTGTAACTACCTTCATCCATCTGTCCTGAGTGGAGAAGGAAACTGTAGGAAAGCCAGTGGAGGAAGAAAGGCTTGCTTCTCTGGTCAACCCATGGTGAAAAAGATGCAAAGGTCTTGGTTTGGCAAAGGTCTGTGCTTGGGTTAGCCATCCTCTGCTACTGGGAGAAATTCAGGCCAACTGGCTCATAAAATAGCACTCCACCTGTCTCAACGAAAATTCCATTCTTGCTATAATTCTTCAGAAAGACCTGTGTTTTTCTTGAGCTTTGGGAAGCAGAAAGTGATGCCTTCTATTCCTAGAAGTTTTTTCCTAAAATTTGGCAATCTGAATCCAGCCAATCTGTGTGGTAATTCACAAGGAGGTCCTCCTATCTCCGGGTTCTTCTATTCAAATAGAACCTGATTCAGTGTATGTTTAAAGAAAATTTTAAAAAGCAAGTGAAGCTGAGCGCTGGTGGCTCACGCCTGCAATCTTAGCTACTACAGAGGCTGAGATCCGAAGATCGTGATTTGAAGCCAGGCCAAGCAGGAAAGTCCGTGAGACTCTTATTTTCAATAAACTACTCAGAAAAAGCTGGAAGTGGCACTGTGACTCAATTGGTAGAACACTAGCCTTGAACACCAAAGCCCAGGGATGGCACCCAAGCTCTGGGACGGGGGGGAGGGGAGGGAGGGGAGGAGGGGGGCGGGGGAGGGGGGGACCAAGTGAAGTTTCGAATTGGCCATAGGTATAGAGAGGACGTTGACCTGAAACAGGACCTGGTTAAGAACAAGCACTTCCCAATGGCAGCATTAGGCTGCCTTTCTTAGTGTTCTGTAGATGGAGTCATCTGGCACTGTGGACATGCTCAAGTGAGGATGGAGTCTCACCACAGAGCAGTTAAACAACAGGATAATTTCCATCTCACGTTGGAGGCTTAGCATGCAATGGTTCAGAGTTCACTCATGTCCAAGCAAGTCTCTTCAATGGCTGTCAACTAAGTTGTCACTACCCCTTGGGGTTCCTTTGAAAATAAAATAAGGGGTGAGAAGTTTGTCTATTTTACTGCAGTACAAGAATGTCAAATAACAAGAAACAAGTGGCTATCAGCAGGACTGCTTTAGCAGCTGATAAATAATGCTTTGTACCAAAAATGTAAATAAATCTCTCTGTAGGTAGACTCATTAGCCAAAGGATTTAGGAACACCGGACAAAGAACTTCTGTAGATGACTAATGCCTCCTGCCCAAGATCATATCTTCACTCCTCAAGGTCATTTGCTCTTAAAAATGTGATTTAAAAATAGATTTCCTAATGTTAACATCTGTATAACATGTATATTTGATGTGGTGTATTTCCATGTGTGTGTGTCTGTGTCTGTGTCTATGTGTATGTTATGCATGTTGTGAGTGTATGTGTGTGTATATGAAGCATGCATATTAATTCCTACAAGCCTTGGAAGAATTTTAGATGATCCTTTTCTTTAAAAACTCAAACAGACTACAATTTTTAATAGACATTTATAAATCAAAGATCAGTTATAAAAATAAACACAAATTAATTATTACCCATATAGATTGGGGGGTACATTATATTCTTATAAATTGAAGGCACTCTCTGATTATCTGGATTAATATGCATATTAGTATTCTCAATTCAATGTTAATACTTTATATTTTAATAGGTTTTCAAAGACTAAAGATAAACTTTGACTTTCTGATTTAAAAATTATACTGCCAAAGTCTCTTCAAGGTAATTTTTAATTGCTTATATCCTAAGAAATATAATGACAAATGAAATCCCACAAGATAGTAACTTTTCAGTGGCCTGATACTTAAGATGCATGCCTATGGCTACAGTAAGATGAAACACTCAAATGTTAATGAATTTGAAGTTAGTATGTTACCTGGAACAAGAAAGAATGGGAGCCCCTTTTGACTGTCTTTTATTCTTTTTTACTCCATGTATCTTACCATAAAACACATGCTACACCAGGATTTCTCCACTAATGATGTCAGAGTAGCACTTTCAGGGTGGAGAGGACACACATCACATTCATAGTAGAGATCGTGAGGATCCTGTGATATTTATTAGCACTGAGGACAAATTGTACAGCAGTAGGCTCGTATGCTACATCACCAAACAACTGTCCAGGAAATGGTTGTTTGGTTTTTTTTTCCCTGGTCTTCCAACACAGTCCCTTCTACCTTTTAAGCACCATGTTACTTAATCATCCCCCAAATAACAGAGAACCTCATTAAACTGAACTATATATGAGGGGGACTTAAGTACAGAGAGGTTAAGTGAACTAAGCCCCACCACAGAAATGCTATTCTAATTCTACACTTCTCAGACACACCATATGACCCTGCAGTAACATCATATCTGTATCTTCAATATGGTATCATTTATTACATATTAACTATGCAAAGGACACTGTTAAGTATGTACTAAATATCAGTTAATTTAATAAAAATAAATAAATCTGTGAAAATAGAGCTAATTCAATCTCTGTTTTACAGAGAATAAAACTGAATCTCAAGTTGAGTGCTAGTCGTGGCTCACACCTGTAATCCTGACTATTCAGGAATCAGAGGACCTGGATGATACAGTTTGTAAAAAAGAAAAAGCTCTGCGAGATTCTTATGAACACTAGCTGTGAAACTAAACAGTAAACACTGCATACTCTTACGTGAAGTTTAGAATTTTCAGCTTCCAAATGTATTGCTAATGTTTTAATAGACAAGCTATTTTAGCTAAGAGATAAAGCAGAATGTCTGTGCCTTCCAACATTTTCTCATTAAAAAAATGGCTTTATTTCACAAAAGTAAAAACCGGAGGAAAGTTATTTGGAAAGAGAGCATAAGAGGACTGATATGGGGAGGGGACAAGAGAAGGTAATGAAGGGGTAAATAGAATTGGAGTACATTATGCATGAAAATGTCATGATGAGACCCATTAAAACGACCAAAAGTAGAAAAATATGCATTTGATGCTAAAATTAAATATAATTGATGTTTATTTTTTAAAAGTAGAAGTCAAATGTCCAATAATCACATGAAGAAATGTTCAGTATCTCTATTCATAAAGGAAACACAAATTGAAACAGCACCGAGATTTTATCCTACCTTAATCAGAAGGGTCATGTTAAGAACAAAAACAATAAATGCTAGTAAGGATGGAAGGTTGAAATGGGGAGGGAACCTTTATATACTATTTGTAAGAATATAAATTAGTGCAGCGACTGAGGTTATCAGATCATTACAAAGTACAGTACAACAAAACCTACATGAATCAGTGATAGTACTCTGGACATATATATGAAGGAATGTAAGTTAGAAACCTGTATACTCATGTTTACAGCAGCTGTATTCAGAATAGCCTAACTATGTAATTAGCCAAGAAACCCTTATACCGATTAATAGATTTTTTAAAGTAGAATATGTAAACAATGGAGCATTATTTAGTCGTGAAGAAGAATGAAATTAGGCATTTGAAGGCTAATGGATGGAACTGCAGATCATCATGTTAAAGGAAGTCAGGTCTGGTTTAGAAGGATAAAGTCCACATTTTTTTCATATATATATGGAATCTAAACCTAAAAAAAGACATATTCACACATGTATATTATATAATTCTACACTATATATACATACTTATACATATAGACCTACAAGATTGTATATATAGATGTATATGCACATAGATGTATAAGTATGTATATATATCAAACATAACACTATACTTATAAATATATGTGTATAATAACTATATGTATATGATAATACTTATAGATCTAATCTCTAATATATGAATAATATCTATTTATAATAAGTAATATGATTATATATACACATATATATAAATTACATATACATATATAATAATGTATACAAATCATATACCTATTATATATTATTTATATTTATATACTTATATGTATATATTTATATTTATTCTATATATTATGTTATACATGTAAATATATGCATATGTTATATAATATTTATATTTATATAAATATTCATTTATTTATTTTTATTCTTATATATACACATGTATATATAATTTTTATATATATTAACATGCTGCAATTGTGGCTCTGCCTGAGGAGATTGGGGAGGAGAGAGAAAGTGAATGATGGGAGGCAAACTATATTAAAGTACATTGTGTGTGTGTGTGTGTGTGTATATGTGTGTGTGTGTGTGTGTGTGTGTGTGTGCGTGTGAAGATGGCATAAGACAACCAATTGGAAGCTGTTGAAAACATGGGGCGAGGGAGGTGGCAGAGATAAGACATGGAGAAAACAGGCAACAAGGGATCAATCCAACCACTATACAATATATGCAAGCATGGCACTACACAGTGAAATCCATTTTTACAATTAATCCACTAATAAAAAATTAGAATAAAAACAAATTAATAATGTATACAGGCTTTAGATATTTTTGTACAATCATGTTTCATTTCATTTGTGGTGCTGGGTAATCAAATCCAGACCCTTAAAGCATGCTAGGCAAGTACTCCCCATTGAGTTATAGTCCAGCTCACAAAATGGATCTTTAGGTACAAATATAGAGGTGAGAATCAATACAAAGGGTAAATCAAAGCATGCAGAGACTTCTTTAACTAGACAGATGACACTTTAGTTGGTGCTGCTATGGTCAGCACCCTTTCTTCTGGGGAAGAGACAATATACTCTGCTTCTTCTTTCCTTGACATGGCCTTATGTTGACTCTACTTCTCCACTCCAGCCACAGCGTGAGGGTTAGGCAGAGCCATAGTCAACTCCAGAAATGTGAAGGCACTATAGGCATGTCTGGCTCTCTAAGAACTGGGAAGCAAAGAGGACAGGAACCTGGGAGCCACTCTGTCCAGTCAGCAGAGTAAGTTGCTCATTAAGGCTCTGAATGGAGAGGGAAGCACTGCGGGGAGATGGAGGGAAATTACATCCTTGAGATCCAATCTTCATGGAAGCCAGTTCTACTCCTAGACTTTCTATCTAGCAAACCTGGACCTTCAGTCATGGCCTCATAAAAACTAAATTATCGGGGCTGGGAAGTTGGCTCTGTAGTAGAATGCTTGCCTCACATGAATGAGGCGCAGGATTGAATTCCCAGCACCACATAAGCAGAAAAAGCCAGAAGTGGCACTGTGGCTCAAGTGGTAGAGTGCTAACCTTGAGCTGAAGAGCTGAGGGACAGTGCCCAGGCCCAGAGTTCAGCCCTCACAACCGACAACAAACAAACAAACAAAAAAACACACAAAACACTAGGTTATCAAACTTCTCCTAACTCATTTAATAACAAAGTAGAGAAGTAGGGATGAAACACCATGTTTAAAGGCTGTAGTGAAGTCTACTTCACCAAAGCCCCTGCACCATAGTGGAAGGTGCGCAATCAAGAGTGGTTATTCTGATTTTTAAAATGGGACACTTTGATTTATTCTGCTCTGTGTCATCTGCTTCACAGCACTGGCGAACAGCATATTAATACAGTTGTTTACTTGTGGACTATCACTCTCATCCACTAGTGGCAGGCTCAAAGATCCATTAAATCATGCATATTTATATCCCAGCACTGAGAAAAGCACTCACTCAATACATAACTGCTGAATGAATGAACTGCATTATCTGAATTCATTTAACATTAACATTAACCTCTTTCTAATTCTTCTTAGCACAAATAGACATTTAAAATGTCCAAAGTGTTACAAATTAAGTACTTTTGAGCTCAGCATCTCTTCCTAGGAAATCATTTCACAAGGAGGAAAAATGATCACCCCTAGGAGAGTATTTTTTTCCTTGTTTTAGTGACGTTCATATCTTTATAGCCCAAACACATGACATCATCTGTTAACCATGCTATTTCAATGGCAATAGCATGGGAAACTCGTTTTCTTTTGGAAATTGGCTACACTACACTTCTGTATTACAATAGTTAAATTGATTTTTTTTTTGGTGCTGGTATTTTTGTCTCCATATCCCTTCAACTTACCAAAATCTACCATTCTATAACAAAATTAACTTTTCAGTAAACTTAGGAAAAGAAAATGCAAAACTCTGAACACATTCTCTATGATTTGGTGAACTGCGGTGTTACTTAACTCATGGGGACCTCAACAATTCAGATGACCTGACTGACAACATATGCACACATGCACACATCCAACACCGAAATCAAACCATTTAATCACAGGTAACACTGTAGTGTTATGAGAAGAAAATAGTCCCTATATTTCCCATATTTTTATATGATGGCTACTTTTAAAAAGCATGAGCTTTTAAAAAATGTAATTCTAAACGTGTTCATTAAAGGAAACTTGTTTTTTTTTTTTTCTCTCTTTCTAATACGATGGGGAAGAGCAGAGGGTGTAGAAAGGAAGCAGGAGCAAACAGTCATGATCTTGAATGGATATCCTATGAAATGAGGAAAACTGAGGTGATGGATGGGCTTGGAAGGGATGGGGAAAACAATGAAAGGAATGACATCATCAATCACAAAATAGATACTCATTAAATGACACGTTGAATTGTAATTCTTTTCTACCACTACTTAATGAAAATAAAAATATAATGAAAGATGGCTTTTAGGGTGGTACAAGGATACTGAATACTAAACAAAAAATAATTTGGGTACAATCACTTTTATGATTAATTTAATTGCTATAGGAACAAAGAAAGGTATTTATTCCATTTTCTCTATAACAAAGATACTTCTTTGATTAGAAAACAAACAAGGAAAAGTATATTTAACAGAATGTAGCCTTTAGCCTTCCTTAGAAAAGTAGAAAACTAAAAACATGGGATGACATCAAAATATTTCTGTTTAGAGGATTTCACCTGCCACCAAGTATCCTTGAGGGGAAGAGAGTTCAAGCAATCCCTGGAATCCACTAGTACCAGAGAATGTGGTAGTCAGAAAAAGACTTCTATTGTCTCCCTAATAGGAAAATTAAACAGAAATATGAACCATAAGATAGTGCAAACTCTGTGTACCTGTTTCAGTTCACACGTTTGTTTAACTTCTAACAGGCAGCAGCTTTGTTTTAGTAGGACTAAGGTGTCATTTTACACCCAGCAGGTGTTTAGAAGAGAGTCAGATAAGTGAAGATTTATTTATAAAATTGTAAACAAAGAAAATCAATTAACTGTTTTTCTTCTGAGGAAAACCAAGGCACTTTGAAGAGAACAGTAAAACAAAGGCATTTTGAACATACTATTAAATGTTCCTTCTCTTAACCTCTGAAAATGAAGTCAAATAGGTCTAAAGCACAATGTGCATTTGAAGAAAGTATGGGATAAATATAACAGTTGATTCCACCTGTGCTGTGTGAACTGTGTTTATAAAATGCCAGCTAATTTCATCCCATTAGTTTTCTCTTGATATGAAGCCAATTGGTTTATATAAAAAATAAAGTACCTTCAACATTTTTAATAGGTGTTTGGAAATTTGAAAAAAATACGATCAGTTTGCCAGAGATTATGACTTCAGGAAAAATGCTTAAGGAGAATAAACGACACTAACTTCTTCTGTAATTTCTTTTTAAAAATCACAAAATCCATATACATACAGAAAAGGCAACAGAAATCTTTCTATTCTTAGTTTCTGTTTTAGGAACAGAACATAAATCTCTAGGGCCATCCATTCAAAGAAATGAATTACCACAAAGAAGAAGGGAAAATAGTCATATTGAACATTTATAAGTTTTAAATATACGGAATAAAATACCAGAAAATACTAGTAAGTTATATTTAAATTTCAGAGTCAGGTTTCTTACCAAAACGATGTAACCGTAACCCCTCTGAACATTACCTTGACAACAAAATTAAAAATTAAAAAAAAAAACATTGTTTCCAGCTCCTAGGCCCAGAGTTCAAGTAACACAAACCAATCCCTCCAACTGTGTTTCTAGAGGAGCCTATGTGTGTATACAATAGACACACATATATATGTATACACAGATCTATTACATGAATATATGCATACACATTCTAATTACTGTTCCAAAACTATCCTCTTCCCACCTGTACCTTCCATGTGTCTGGGATGACCAGTGTGCTCTAGCATACCTACTCTCTCTTCTCAAATCTCTATTTCTTTCTTTCTTTTTTAATTGTGAAAACACCATACAGAGGGGTTACAATTACATGGGCAAGGTAATGAGTACATTTCTTATCAAGCATTGTTGCCTCCTCCATTGTTTCCCCTTCCCATCCCTTGCCATCTTTCCCCCGCCATTTCTTATGTTAGGAAAAAAAAAAAAAACTAGCATTTAAGTCATTGTTTATAGCTATGCTGGCCAACATGGTAGCCTCTAGCTACTCAAGGCTATTCAATTTTCAATTAAATAAAATATAGAATATAAAAATGTATTTCCTCAGTACAATTATCAAAGATTTCCATCACCATAGACATTTCTATTTAAACAGCAATGGATAATATTTTGTTTGAAGCCAAATATGGGAACGTTACTGATGTCAGTATTTTCATGGCAGTAAGCCAACAGCAGAAAAGATCTCACCCAACCCCACCCCTCAGTCATATGCCCCCAGGTATCTGATGCATTATTCCATTTTGAAATATTAACACAGCTGATTCTTCACTAACATTTCATCTAGGATATTTCTCTCACTTTCTTTGAGGATTAATCTATCAGAACACATTCTGCACATAGCCCCAAATAAGCAAGTACTCTCCATGAACAAAAAAGGCAGAATTGTATAAATTAATATTCCTAGGCTGCCATTTCTGGAATAGGAAAAACAGCCAAATTAAGTCAAAATAACAGCAGCTGCCAAGTTAAAGTAATTGGTAGCATAACTATGGCAATAGCCCAGGGACATTTCTCTGGCCTTTAGCAGTACACTAGACTCCTTACACATAACAATCAATGGTGCACTAAGGGACATACAATGTATACAAGTATTGAAACATGACAGTCAATAAATACATAATTTTAGCTGTCAAATTAGAGAGAGAAGGCTGAGTATCAGCATTCAGCATCCAACCCCTATTCTGCAGACTATGATGG
Source organism: Dipodomys merriami (assembly GCF_024711535.1). NCBI lineage: Eukaryota > Metazoa > Chordata > Mammalia > Rodentia > Heteromyidae > Dipodomys > Dipodomys merriami. The sequence continues at coordinate 538,482 of NW_027206261.1, forward strand.
GACTTTACTAAATCAATTTACCAGGGGTTAGAGACATACTACTGGGTTAAAATCCAAGTGAGAAAATATCTTTGGTAAGACAATGCCTTCCAATATTTTTCTTAGCAACAGCAAGAGGGAGAAAAACAATTAAAATTTCCAAAATATTTCTAACACATTTCCTGAGATACTAATTCCAATTATAGCTTACTCATTTACATAGAAGTCACAAAAAAGAGATTATAATAACAGTACTGAAAATTTACTGGGCATTGACTATGAGTCAGACCACCTTTCAATTGCTGTTCACATACTTAATCATCACACATTTCACCATGGTAAATTTCTATATAGTGCTAAATACCTACACAGTGGAATGAATTGCAGTCTTGTGCTCAGTTTCCAAGGGATAATCCCAAGTCATCACATTACTTTTTTTTATTAAAGATGATGAAATTTCCCAAACTAGCTTTAAAAACCCATCCTGTTGATTCAAACGTTAGAAACGTAAGTAATAATAGTTCATAAGAAATACATCAGGCAATTAATTATGCCTGTAATCCTAGCTATTAAAAAGGCTGGTTTCTGAGGCTCATAGTTCAAAGCAAATATGAACAGGATAGTCCATGAGATTCTTATCTCCAATTAACCACCAAAAAGTCAGAAAGAGAACTGTGGCTCAAGTGGCAGAGCACTAGCTTTGTGGAAAAATAAAAAAAAGCTCAGGGATAGTGTCTAGTCCCTGAGTTCAAGCCCCAGAACCAGCATTCCCCTCCACTTCCTCCAAAAAAAAAAATAGAAATAAATTTTGTTCATCTTCATTAGAAAGGGAATAAAAATAATCATTTTTAAAATCCAACGAGTTTAGAAGAATTTAATTATAGTACATTTGATAAAGGGTCCAAAGAAATTAAAATCTCATAAAATTGTAAGTGGAGCAACAGGACATGGACAAGGAAATGGACCTGTTAGTCTAAAATTCCCCTTACAAATTTATACTAAGGAAGTATTCTGGATGTTGGAAGATTATGTTAGGGAATGCTCATTGTAACATTCTCCAAATAGTGAAAAATTAGAAACTAACTGAGTGGGCCAAATAGAACCTGTTAAACAAGAAAGGTAACACAAATATAACGTTCACCTTCAACAAATGCCTACTAGTAAGGTAGCCACTTAAAAACAATCTTATTGAATATTTAATGCCATGAAAAATTCTCACATGTTCTTCAGTAGATAAAAAAACGATGACAGTCTGACAGAAAGAACCCACTTACAATGTACAGAAAAAAAAATCTAGCAAAGTGCACATGAAAAATGAATGGTGTACCTAGATGACTAATTTATAGGCAATCCTGATGGTGTCGCTTTTCATATACAAATATTTCCAATGTTTTTGCCACATGAGCAAGACTGGCTTTATTCCTAAGTAAGAAATTATTATTTTATGTAAGAGACTGTTCCAAAAAAGGAGGTCAGAAGATTTTACTTTCTTCCCCAATATTTTCTCTAAAGTGATGTGATACAATGAGGTTGGCGAGAGGTCAAAAGATAGGATTCATCACTCAGAGAAAGGGTAATAAAGCTTAGGAGATAAATGATTTTTCATTTTTTCCTCCTCTTTAGGAACTGAAAGTGCTGCCCATAGGCAAAAATTTATACAAACCAAGTTTCCCTCTACTTTTAAAATCCAGTTTTTCCTATTGAAAGTTTAAGTAATAGGAGAGCTCCACTGAATAATCAACTTTCTGCCACATATATCCAACCCAACAGAGACTTTAAAGATACTGAACTCGATTTCAAAGCATCTTGGCATTAGCTAATTTACCATCCAGAACTTATCCAACTACTTCTCCCATTGTCTTTTACAGTATATCCTAGCTACAATTCTAGCAAATATAGAAACAGCTGCTTAAGTAGAGCCCAGTCATTTAACTTAAAAGTGTCCTAACAGAATGGTCTAAGAAGAGCTGACTGACGACTATATTTTAGAAAGAACTTGCATCTAAGAAACTCATTACATGTACCACGTGATACATACACAGTTCTGAAAGACTGAATTTAGTGCTAAGAACATGAAATGTTTTTGCACTTACTTAAGTAGATGCCAACAGAATCCATTAAAACAAGAAATAGACTCATGTGCGACTAGATGATCACTGACTCATGATGAGAAGAAATAACCACCAGAAAGTGGGACTAAGGCTATTGAACTTCAGAAGTCAAGAGTCAATCGACCATTTTGGAAATACTGAGGAAAATTTATGCTGGCCAGGCAAAGAAGCATTCCTTCTAGTCAATACTAGACATTATTTTGACATCCTGCAAAGACACTATTGAGGTCAGTGACGTATTAAAAAGTCTCATTAATATTAAAGATCTGAAACACAGAAGCACAATGTAGTAGTTATGAGTACAGGCTACAGTGTCAAAAATACAAGAACTGGCACTAAAAGTGGCTATGAACTTGGCCAGATGACCACTTCAAGCTCTTTTTTGACTGAAGAAATAGAGTAATAAAAACAGCAGTCTCATAAAATTGTGAGTACTAAATAAATGCTCCAAAATGGCATTAAAATTGGAACTAAAATTACAAATAAATTTATAAATAGATTAAATGCATTAGTAAAGAATGATATATTTATTTCTGATAAAGGAAAATCCTAAAAACCATGATTTTTATGAATGCAGGGAGTAACAATAAATATCAGAACACAAACCCTACAAATTAGCAAAGATGTATGACCTCTAGTTCATAAGCAATTTTATAGGGTGCTATGACTTTTAAAGAAAGCCATTAAAATTGACTCATAATCCCACAAAACATATTTTGTTCTTTTCCCTTTACATCATTCTGTCAAACTCATATTTGTTCATATTTGTTTTCTTAACATCAGTTATTTTTCTCACTTCACATAAATATGCTTTTTGGCTTTTTTGCCCTAGAGAGTTCAATATTCTAGGCTACTGTTGCTCTGAAAACTCAGTTTCAGCCCTTTAAAAGAGAAGAGAAATAATGTGAGTTTATCCAGGGTTGAACTGTATCCTTTCTGAATAAATGTATAAGCATGTCTAACTCCATATGGGATTCACAGTGTTTCTGAGTTATATTTAATTCCATAAAGCAAAATCTATCTATCTGCCCATACCACTGCAGTTGAACTGGCAAATAAAAATTCCAGGTTACTTATAAATCATTGATTTATCTGAAATGAATAAAAAGAATCAGAAAGCAATGCAGAGGGATGACTGAGGGAAGAGGTTTGATGAGCCTGCTCTGCCCTGAAGGACTCGCAATGCCCATAGCAGGTGCACCACCCAGTACAGAAGAATGTCTCCTCAACAGTCTCTGCAGTGTTCCAGCTAGCCCTGTCCCCAGCCTTACGATGAACTCATCCATCATCTGCTTAGTATTTGAGCCAACAGGCTATTGACTGGATCTAAACTCCAGGGATTGGGATATTCTTTCCAGATCTGCTGACAGACTCAGCCTGTGACCTTGAACAAGCCAATAGAGCACTCAGGGCTTCAGAGCCCTTTGAAGCACCAAAGGATAAGAAATAAGCTGCAAATGTTTGCCTACCACAGGTGTTAGGAGACCAATGAATAGCCCATTAAGGTCCATGTGAGTTCTGAGGAAGGAACAGCTTAATGAGAGGAAGATCATCCACAGCACAAGGCAGAGAGCCTGAAGTAGGAGCCACTCATTCCCTCCTCACAAGATTCCTGAGCAACACTTTCCCCTGTTCCAAATGGCATATGCAAAGTGTCATTAATAGATAAATCTGACAGTTTCCATGTTGTCAGTGATGTCACTGTTGATGAAGATGGAAGTGTAATCTTCTGCTTATTGTATTTATTGATAATAGTTGTATAGGTGTGCATCACAATAGTCCTACTAATGTTTGTGACTTTGGTTATGATCACTGTTTTGGCTAGAAACAATTTGTTCTTTGAGGACTAATATAATATTCCTCATTATTAAAAATTCAAATGTTACCCTCAAAGTTAAACCTGTGACATGTTGGTGATTTTATCTTTGTGTAGACAGAAACTCACAGAGAATAAACGCAAACCCACATCTGGAGATGGACTTCAAGTAGCAGCTCTCTGTGGAAAAGTGTATCTAAGTTTATGCAGTTTTGCAAAGCCCATTATTTTGAGCTACTGAGGACATTCATTTCTCTTCAGTAAACAAAGAGACTAACAGCATGGTTCTTAACTGCAGGTGCACATGTAGCATGTTTTATTGAACACCAGTTCTGATCTATTTTAAAGCATTTCAAATAACAACCACCAACAAACAACAGAAAGGTGCTTTAGCATCATTTCAAAGATCAAACATCTGTCATGACAAATAACATGGCCATTATAACACAGAAGACATAAAAGAGATATACAGCGTGTATATTAGAAACAGAAAATATATTAGAAACAGAATTTTGAGAAATGAGCACATTTTGAAATTACTTAAACAGTTAGTGGTTTCCTGATAATGCTTGTAATGAATGAATTCTTTTTTTGGGGGGGGTCCAGTCATGGGGCCTGAACTCAGGACCTGGGCCTGTCCCTCAGCTCTTCAGCTCAAGGCTAGTGCTCTACCACTTGAGCCACAGCACCACTTCCAGCTTTTTTCTTTTTTGCTTATGTGGTGCTGAGGAATCAAACCCAGGGCCTCATGCATGCAAGGCAAGCGCTCTACCACTGAGCCACCTTCCCAGCCTACGAATGAATTTCTTTAAGCCCACATTCTGAAGGGATGCTAAATTGTTTCCAAAAAGTAGGACCATATGTGATATATTAAGAAAACCTTCCATGTTATAAATTCATAGTTTGTGACAAGTGTATACATTCTGTCTTATTTGTACATGCAAGTTGTATTTGCATTGTAATGGAGTTCTGGTAGCAGTCAATATGAACGTTTAGCACCTATTAGTCAGCATATTTGGTACAATATGGGATTTATTACATAATCCTCCAATGGTTTTATGGCACAGGTATTAATATTACCATTTTTTAGATGTCACACAGCTGAAGGCCTCTTCCAACTCTTACCAGCCACAAAAGACTAAGTCATTCAATGAAACAAAATCTTCAAAAGCTGCTATGTTGGATTTAAATCTATAGATAAGAAATGCCCAAATAAACAGCCCTGTGACCAAAAGGGTAAATATGATTTTAAAACTTTAAAACAGATAGATAGACAGACAGACATAGATCTTGGTGCCAGGCACCGGTGGCTCACACCTATAATCTTAGCTACTCAAGAGGTTTAAATCTGAAGATTCAAAAACAGCCCTGGAAGGAAGAGACTTTTATCACCAATTAACCACTAAAAAGCCAGGAGTGGAGCTGTGGTTCAAGTGGTAGAGCACTAACTCTGAGCAAAAATCTCAGAGACAGCTCCCAGGCTTTAAGTTCAAGCCCAAAGACTGGTACATACTCCCCTGTTCCCCGCCCCCCCCGCCTCTCTCTTTCTCTGCATATATATATATATATATATATATATATATATATATATATATATATATATATATATATATATATATATATACACACACACACACACACACACACAAACACACATATATATATATACACTATATATATATATATATATATATATATATGACCAGGAAGATCAGCATTTAAGACCATATTCACATATTTCTACTAGCCCAAATCTCTCTAGGCCATTCCCTCAAATTCAACACAGATTATTCCACAAAATACATGTTCTTATATTAACCATGCACTATGACAATCACTTTGTTTACATTATATCTCATAAAAAAATTCACAACTTTAAGAATATCTACTATCAATATCTTCCTATAGACAAAAGAACATAAATTAGATATACAAAGTATATTTCATCCTTATAAATAGTGTCACCTTTAATCAAATAAATTTTTCTTCTTTCAGAGGAAAACCAATTATTAGACATAGTATCTGGTGTCTTTATCATAGATTTAGAATTCAATTAATCTTAAATTGATTTAGCATTCAATTAATTTTAAATCACATCTTTAAATTAGAATGTAGAAATTTCAACTCCAGTTTTGTGTGCTAACAAAAATAGCTTTAAAATCTATATCCAGCTCTATGGCTCACCATTCCTTCCTTTGATGGTTCTAACTCAGTAGGAATATGATCTCACCTCTCCTACATGCCAGCTTGTATATATGCTGCTGAAATTATCTCTCCTGTTTTCTCATCTTTATGCTTTTTCCTTTGCTAATTGTAGTACAACTCACATAAAAGATCATTTTCTCTAGCCAGTCTCTAACACCAAAGTAGCTGTACCCTGAAACTTCATCCCTCACACTTACAAAAGTCTCGTTCAGGAGAGGGGTTGTGTTCTGTATCTAACACAATATCTAGGAGATCCTCAAAACTATTGAACGCACAAAAGCCCAGCCAAGACAGTTAAAAGAAATGGACATTTTAACACCTTGCAACAATGATTTGAAAGCACTTACTGTGAACCAAGCTGCAGTGCACACACACATGCCTTTCCGAGGCTCACAGTCTAGTTATGGAGGGAAAGACAAAGAGCTGATCATGAGGTCCTGAGTGCAAAATGAATTTGCATGAACTCAAAATGATACTGGATTGCAGATACTGGATCAGAAATGTTTGACTATGGAAGTGGTAAAGGCAAGGGTAGAATTAATCACCATAACACACAAGGCATTAAAAATAAATGTTTTATAATAAATTCCTTTATGGAACCCTTTACCAAAAGCTTTTATCCAGAAGTACAAAGTAGTGAAAGACATACAACCCTTTTTCTTTTTCTTTTTCTTTTTTCTTTTTTGTTGGTTATCTTGAACTCTGGGCCTGCGTGCTGTCCCTCAACTCTTCAGCTCAAGGCTAGCACCCTACCACTTGAGTCACTGTGCCACTTCCAGCTTTCTGGGTGGTTTATTGGAGATAAGAGTCTCATGGACTTTCCTGCCCAGGCTGGCTTTGAACTGCGATCCTCAGATCTCAGCCTCCTGAGTAGCTAGGATACAGGCGTGAGCCATCAGAGCCTGGTTCCTTTTTTTTTTTTTAACAACCCTTTCTCTTTATATATCCATGTTTTCTTTCTCTCTCTCCTCTATTTTTCTCTGTCTCTCACTCTAAATCTTTTGCCATTTTATACACATGCACGTACATGCATGCACCCCCCATACACACACACACACACACACACACACACACACACACACACACACACACACACACAGAGTTCCTTAAAATGATTAAAGTACAGGGAAAACTAACACATGCTTACATAACCTACTGTCTAATATTAAAAAAAATCCCAGTTTCAAGAAATGATATTTGAATGTTGTCTTGTAGTCAACATCAGCTGTTAAGTCAAACTGCAGATAACATAATAATTTCTTCCCTTTGGCAAAGCATCTTAAATACCAATAAAAGATGGCAAAACATTATTACAAGGACTATGACAGATGGTAATAGATTTTTGATTTTACAGATTTTACAGAAAATTTTACAGAAAATCTGTAAAATTCACTTATTTTTTTCTGCTTTGGGTTTTTATATTTTTGTTTTTGTTTTTTACAAAGAAAGGTTATAACGGTGGTGAAAGGTAAATTATTGTATTGTTTCAGAATTAACATTTAAGTAAGGGAGGTGAGTCCTAAATAGACATGTCACCTGCCACTTCAGATATTTGTTCACATTTCTGGGAGTTTGTATGCCAATGCAAAGGATGACTGGGATTAAATTCAGACTGTCACCCCTCATGGTAATTGGTTTGTGAATTCTGCAGCACAACTTTTAGCTCTGGCTCAGCAGTTGGCCTAAGGTTATAAACTGTACTATTTATTAAGCCCTATTAAGAGTGCTGTCAGCTATAATCATCTTGCTCCTCCACACCAAACCCTCAGTGGCTCCCTGCTGCCTTCTTAATTAAGTCTACACTCATCTTAGCAAAAGTCCTTTATAATATGTTGATAATGTTCCTTTCTGGTGTGTATTTTTACACTCCCTCAAAATGTTTTCAGTTGAGATGAAATCAAGTTACTATTTTCTTCCCTCTAGAATTCTGATTTTGTCCTTTCCCTACATGCTTCTGTTTAGAATTCTCTTTCTGTATATATTATTGTTATCCTACCATTCCCAGTCTTATCACTACATAAACAGATTTTACCAAGCTTTTCATGTCTGAGTGTGTGTGTGTGTGTGTGTGTGTGTGTGTGTGTAAGTGTGTGTATAAGACTGTCTATTAAAGAATTTAAGTGGCATAATTTGATTTTGAGTTCTAGCTTTCCTCCTCATTTCTAGATTATCTTGAACAAGTTAAATGGGATCCAATATATGGGCAGAAAATCAATATAAAACACTTCCTTTTACTGATTTCTCTAGCTAAAAAGATCTTCCTCATTGGATTACATATGATAGAAACTAACTCTCTCAGCTGCTTATAGTCTTCCAGGACTAGCTACATTGAAATCTTTGCACTTTCATCAGTGACAAGTACTTTATCACATATTTGCAAGTCAACAACAACAAAAAAAAAAACACATTAATTCCAGAAAACAAAGTCCCAAATAGCATAAATCAGTAAATCAAGTTCATAAATTTAACTCAGTTCCTAAGCTGCTTAGAGTAAAAAGTATTATAGGTTCAAGTGGAGGGGAACTCATTATGTAATATTAACAAAATTTAAATTTAAAAGTTATGGTACTACTTATTTTTAAATATAATGTGCATTAAGAGATGAGCACACTTTTCAAAACTAAGAAAAAAGGTAGTTAAGAATATTTTCTACATGTATGGAGCTAAAGTAGAACCTAATTATTAGCTCTTAGAAAATTTATTGATGGTGCTGGGAAAGTGGCTCAGTGGTAGAGCGCTTGCCTGGCATGCATGAGGCCCTGGGTTCGATTCCTCAGCACCACATAAGCAAAAAAAGAAAAAAGCCGGAAGTGGCACTGTGGCTCAAGTGGTAGAGCGCTAGCCTTGAGCTGAAGAGCTGAGGGATAGCACCCAGGCCCAGAGTTCAGGCCCCACGACCGGACCCCCAAAAAAAAAATTTATTGAAAGTCTTTGCAGAGTTGCTGAAAATTTGCCTTAATTAGCTCTTATTTAACAAATGTTTAATAATCACTGTGCCTAGGATACAGTAGTTATTTTACAGATTTTACAATCTATTTATTTGTGCTTGTATTGGGGCTTTGAACTTAGGACCTCTAGTTATTGGTTGACTTTTTCATTCAAGGCAGGTACTCTATTCCTTAAGTCACACCTCCACTTCAGGATTGTTGCTGATTAATTGGAGATAAGAATGTCAAGGATTTTTCTGCTCAGGCTGGTTTAGAACCATTATCCTCAGATTTCAAACCTCTTTAGCAGTTAGGATTACAAGTATGAGCCAGCACTCAGCAGGATTTTAGAGTCTTAACACTAAATGGACGTTAAGTTCTTTCAAGGAATATAATAAGTCATAATGATTACTGAAAGTAACAGTTAATGCTAAAAGGATTGCATAGAAACCATAACAGGATACTCAGGGCCAGGCCCCAGCAGGTGCACTGGGGATGCATTTGTTTTAATATGAGTTCAGAAACAATTTTAGGTTAAGGTCAAAGACAATAAACTAAAATCACAATAAAATATCAGTTTGGTAAAAATAAGACTTTTACACGACAAACACAACATAATAAAAACATTTATAGAAAAATAAAGCATAGATATAAAAAAGGAATGAATGTTCAAACCTGCACTTTGTATAAAACACATTTTTCCTCAGTTTTTGCCAAAAAAAAACAACAAATGATCATTTTTCTAGGCTGACATTACATATTGGGAATATCTTGTATGAATCTTATGAATATTTGCATATCAGATCTCATGGTAATCCTATGGATTGAATTTTGCTTTTGTCTTCATTTCCTTTCTGAGAGCCCAAGAGTAGGAAAATTAAAATGTCACAGTTCTACTAAGTGTACAGCCATGACTGGCTCCTGAACAGTTTGACTCCAAAGTGTTCAATTCCTTTACTGCTACAGGAAGATTTTGTTCGTGAAGTGGCTTTTAGTGGCCTAGTACTTATTTTGTCCTAAATGTGGAGCAGGTCCTGAGTGACTGCATCTAAAGTGGTAAAATTTAAAAACTATAGAATCAAAGGCAGAAGTAGCCTGAAGGTCCAGACTATCTCGATTCTAAAGGCCAAGGTTTTTAAATTCAGAGTTCCATGGACTGAAGATATAGCTCAGTGGTAGAGTGCTTGAGAATGTGGGAAATTGTGGTTTTCATCTCAGGTGCTCTCAGAAACAGAAGGAGGGAGGGAGATAGAGAGGGATGGAAGGAGATATGAAGGGATGGATGGAAGGAGGGAAGGAGGAAAGGGGGGACGGAGGGAGACAGATACACATATATACATACACATACAAACACACACACACACACACACACACACACACACACACACACACACATACACAGATGTGCAAGGAGTTGCAAAGAAACCAGGAAATCTGTATACCTATATAAGCAAAGCTATATCATAGCATTTTGGATGTCTATTTTGAAAATCAACCAAGATAGTTGTTCATTGCTGAGTATAAACAAGGTATTATGTATTATATTAGGGACAGGAGATGAAATGGACAGAAATCCTCTAGATGCATTACATAGGAGAAGCATTATTCGCTTGTTTCCCTTATGATTTTGGAAGCCTCTATATTCTTCATGGTGACCTATGAAGCAACTATATGGCACAGAGCACAGCAGGTGTCTGTTGGACATCCGGGCCTTCACTCTTCCCACTCTTCACTCGCACCCCTTAACCAATATTCCTCTCAGTTGGATCTCTTTTACCTTTTCACCACACAACTTGTGTCTTAAGACAAGGTCTCTGTATGTTGCTCATGTTTGCCTTGAACTTGTGATCTTCCTGCCTTGCCTTGGGTGAACAAGTACTGGGTCTCACGTTTCTAAGTTCTTTAATGATAACAGGGCTTTCCTGAACTAAGGGGGATGGCTCACATGCAGGTTTCAGATTAAGTATGACTTTCATGGGGCAACTATCATTCTCTTGGGTATGTGGTCAAATTTTGCTATAAATGATTCTCAACTCTGGAGTTAGTTTCTTTCTTAATACTTATTTCAAACCCACTTAAACACTTAGTTATGTCATTATTAAGGCAGAAACACTGCACTTTGTGTTTGCTGTCATAATCACAGTGTAAGCAGAACCTAAAACTATTTTTTGCTGAGAAACACTGACTCATTAAGGTCAAGAATGAAGGCTAGGTCTCCCAGCCTTTTTCACTCTGTATGTGTCCTTTGTCATGATCAGTTCTCTCTTGTGGTCACTTTTCAACTATCTTGGAGGCCAAGCTAAAGACCAATTCTTTGAAAATAGAACTTCTAACCATTTCTGGTGCTACCACTGATGCTACCATTGATTTAGATCATTGTAACACCCTTTCTTTACATCCTTTGTCCAAACTTTCCCTTTGGACCTAAGGCTAAAGGCTGTGACCAATGGTTTGGCTGGAGAATCAGGGACTTGGAAAGAATTTAATTGGAAGACAGATGGCAAGGAAATGTAGGGAGATTTGCTCAAGTGCATCTTTTTTAAATGGCTTCTTTTCCCTTTGTCTTTCATTTCCCATTTCCTTTGATTTATCATACATATGGGCAAAATAACACTTTCAAGTAATGGCTGCTATATCAGATAAATTAGGAAATAAATGGTGCCAGTAATTACATGCAGTAATTACATGCCTGTAATTCTAGCTACTCAGGAGGCTGAGATCTGATGATCCTAATTTGAAGCTAAACCAGGCAGGAAAGTCTGTGAGATTTTTATCTCCAATAAAAACTACCCAGAAAAGGCCAGGAGTGGAGCTATGGCTCTAAATGTAGAGCACTAGCCTTGAGTAGAAGAAGCTAAGGAAAGTGCCCAGACCCTGTGTTTAAGCCCCAGGACCAGCACACACACACAAAAGAGATGACTTAATTATTTAAACATGCAGCTATTTGCATCTATCTCTCATGGTCTATTAAACAGAAGTATGATTTCTTTAGGCATGCCTTACTTATATATCATAATTAGATAATCTGTTTCTAAGTGTGATTCCAAATGGGATTTTCATTATTACAGATATTTCATTTGTAATGTTACAAATTTAAAGCCTATTTATTTACCTAATCATAATTGGATGCTGTAACTCAGTATTTCAATCGCTACATAATTTGTCTAATCTGTGTATAAATAACTCAGGACAAATTCATGTTAATTAAAAATAATGTTTAAATTGGTTTTTAATTATCTTGGGAAAAGATAATAGTTGAAAGTAATATTTTGGCAGGACTATAAATGATACTGGGAGTTTTCCTGTCCAAAAATATTAATTCTATTTTATTATTTTGGGGAGTATTTTTTCAGAATAAATACAAAGCCAGTCTAATAAAACCAAATGGAGTTGAAACTAAATGCTCGGTTTTACATATACAGGAAGTGTATGCACTTTTTTTTTTATATGGACATGATTTCCAGTCGTTCATATTAACTTCTTATATTTACTCCCAGAAGATTTTTCTTTAATAAAAAAAAAAGTATCCTGAGCATCTATGTTGCACATTTTGTTGGGATGCAAAGAACAGAACACTATGCTCCTAGTTTAAAGATTCTGAGTATAGTAAGGAGTTCATGTAGAGTACATATTGGAAGAGCACAAAACTAAACTACACTAAACTAGATGACCATAAAAATGAAGAGCAACAAATGGAACTGGTAAGATTCACAGATAAATGTGTGACTCTTTTATGTTTTATTAGAACATATAAAATAGTTGAACGTGCGATAATAAAAGAACTGGTTCAGCAAAAATGTGATTTTTGAAAGGGAAAAACAGATTACTTGTGAGGTATAGTAAACAGAGTAGGTGGACCACAAAGCACGTCATTGTTATGCAGCACTGACTGAGGATGAATTTTCTTTGATTAGCTTGAAAGAGATTTACAATATGAAAAAAATGTATTGAGATTTTTTCACAGAAAAGTGTATCATCTATTTTCAGGTTTAGGACTTTTGTTTTCATTTTGAGACAGTCTTGTAAAGTAGCTCACACTCGTCTGGAATTTGCTATGCAGCATACACTCTCAATCTTCCTGTCTCCACCTCCAAAGTGCTGGGAATTCAGGTGTGGGCCAGCACAACTACCTAGGAGACCACTGACATTACCATCTAGAGTCACACTGCTTGAGTTCAAACCTGAATTTGCCACTAACTCACTGTGTGACCCTAAGTAATTTATTTGACTTCTTTGATACTCAATTTATCATTTATAGAACACAGAGAGTAGTCATTCCTGCCTGTGGTAGAGTGTAGCCTTTACCTTAGTCAAGGCAGGAATTACACAGGGCCTTCTAATTCCCAAAATTCCCAGTATGGCTGTGGGTTATTTTGGTTTAAAAAAAAGGGATATGAAATTACAATCCAGCTGCCTTTTACTTCAAAGAGGCTTCTTTCACAACTGTGATTATGGTACCCTTTTTGTATTTTGTTTTAAAGTGGTCTATTGAAAACAGTATATAACATTGGGCTATAAGGCTCAAGATGAACAATAACAATTTATTTTCATTTCTTCCCAGAGAGATAAACAGCTGGGAGCCAAATTAAACAATGATGAAATGCTAGGATTGTTATTGTCATAGCTGTATCACTTGAATATGATACAAGTGGTATACACTCAGCATTTTCTAGTTTCCACATCTTTTTCATAGGCAGTTACTTACTTATCTTTAAAAATGAACACCTAGATAACATGGAATTACTGCATCCATGTCTGAGATAGAGGCACTGACTCAAGATCATTCACTTGGCTCAGTATCAAAATGGTACTTTTTTTTCCATGTAAACTTCATATTTTGGTATTCTCAACTGGCCATGGGGCACCAAATGCAGCATAGCAGGTTCAAAGAAATCAATATAAAAAAGGATTTCATATTCCAATCTAGATGGCACTATTTGGTGGAAGGAAGAATTGAACTAAAATGCTAGAAAAATGAGAATAAGTGTTCCCAGAATGTGGGTGAAAGGAAGACTTTTAAGAGAACAAAAAGAATTAGTTATCATGTTTATATTCTCACATGCCCATATTACTTCAAGGGTGAGCCCTGTCCACATAGCCCGGTGAATGAATACCAAGGGACTCATACTAGGAAAGTGGGGGTTTACATAGAGTCAGCTTGTGAAGCTCTATTGAACACATGCCCAACAAGGGAAGAGAAGATCTCCAATAAAGTCCAATTAAAGAAGGCATCTGGACAACTAAATTTATAGGTAGTCAGTTAGCTTGCCTTACTCATTCTGCATGCTTAGGAGTAACACACACTAAAGGGGAAAAAGGCTAGTCACTCTCCACATATTCAGTCATCAAAAAGAGAAAAGACCTGTCATCACTGATCTTCTAGTGCCCCCCTCTTTGCCTCAAATGGAATACACTCACAAGTCTGCTCCTTCTTGTTCCTTGGGTGAATGGGCCTTGCGCACAAACTCTCAATCTTACTGCACATGACAACAGTCTTTTGGAGCAATGCTTTCAAAAACTTTGATGCCCAGACTGCATTCTGTACTAACTAAATCTGAATCTCTTTTGGGGAGATGATATACCTGTATTTTTTGAAGACTTTCCAGACAGCTATTGTTCAGCCAAATTAGAGAACAATCAATATCACAGAAATGCAATTACTGCCAGACTAGACCATAGCTCTGCAACAATGTTCTATGTTTTCCTTAGTGAAGGAAACTGGGAGAGAATAGAAATTTTTATTTTATTTAAAAATAGAATCTTCACCCCTGTAACCATGTTAAAATGAGGTCATTAGGGTGGGCCCTAAGCTAACATGACTAGTGTCACATATTATAAAAAAAAGATGACATCTAAACACACAAGTTCACAGGAAGGTCACACTGGTAGTGAAGACAGAGAAGAGGTTATTAATCTCCAAGCCCCAGAATACTTAAAACTGTCAGCAAGCCAGGAGAAGCCAGAAAAAGATATTAGAGAAAGATTCTGTCCTCGCCTACAGAATGAAATAACCTTACTGACATCTGTCTTGGGCTTCTAGTCTCCAAAACCTTAGGACAATAAATTTCTATTCTTTAAGTCATCGAATTAATGTAACATTGTTACAGTAGTCCTAGAAAACAAGTACCAGGGACAACCAGAGATCGAATTTATAAATACAGGTTAAAATATTAAAACTCAGGTGGGAACAGGTAGTTCACGTCTGTAATGTTAGCTATTTAAGAGGCTAAGATCTCAAGATGGCGATTCAAAGCCAGCCCAAGTAGGAAAATCATGAGACTCATCTGTAATTATCCACCAGAATGCCCAAAGTAGAACTATGGATCAGGTGGAAGAGCACCAGCCTTGAGGGGAAAAAAAAGCTAAGATAGTCCTCTGCTCTGAATTGAAGCTCCAGAACAGGCACACACACACACACACACACACACACACACACACACACACACACACACACACACACACACACACACACACACACACACACACACACACACACACACACACACACACACGATAATATTAAAATGCTCTCTTTTTAAAACAACTACTGCTCTGCTTTGCATACCTTGCTCAGGCAAGGAATCAGCTGCTGAAGTTGGATGTCCTTTGCAGGCAGTGGGACTTCAGTACCCCAGCTAAACTCATCCCACATCTTTATAACTGTGCCAAAGGAACACAATGCATCTGTGCCGATTTCTTAGTAATGTATTCTTTGAATTTTTCTATGTTAAAATTCTCTCCTTGGAAAATGTATTATTTTAGCTATCACATATAGTGCTTTAAAACGCACTAAAAAGCAAGAAAACAAGAGACCTAAAACTATGTGGTGCATATTCTTTTTAAATTTCTATAAGTTCTTAGCAATGCTAGCTATTGCCAAAATTGTACTTTTGATACTAACCTTGAAAGAAACAGATACAGCATAAACTATTACATGATTCTTAATAAGTATCCTTTCTGCATCACTAAAGGGTCGCCACTCCATAAACACTCCCATCCTTCCCTTGCATAAAGACTTCAGGATTGAATTTATATACCCCTGAGCTTTAAGTCCATTTCAGGAAGAAATCTCTTCTGAAATGGGAGACAGCAAGTGGATTTTGTTGGGCAACAAAGATGTCTTCTAAAGCACAAAGAATGTATTCAGTCCGTTTTCTAAGCCAGCTTATTGCTCAAGTCCTCAACATATGAGCCTACCAACTTCAAGGTTCAAGAACACAAAATGGTAGCATTTCTTAAGTGTTGTGCTATTGATGGTCAACTTAAGAGAAGTTTCGTTCCCAGAAAGACTTGGGTCAGATGGTACAACAGCAGTCTTAGGCCAAGAGCAAGGGTGGCAGGTGTTGAAAGACCAACTAAACTATACAGGTAAGGATATCATTTTTTCTGGTACTTGCTAAAAGTTAACCAAGTGTTTCATTATATCAGGGCTCTTAAATATTTCTTCCTGGGACTGGGGAAATAATAATGATATTTATGTTCACACACTCTTAAAGCTTTTACTTCTTGATGAACTAATTTTCCACAGCCACCTTTCTGTTCCCTTGCAATTTGTTGCTTTTAATTTGCTGTGGTCTGGGAAGCCACAATCTAACCTCTCTAATATTGGAGCTAGAGTAGCAGTAATGTTTGCCTGAGTGGTTAAACCAAGGAAAGCACATAGACTTCAGACAATGAGCTTTGCTAGATCTATTTTAGAATCTAAGAAAATTTAAACCTTGATTCGTGTTCCTAATACATTCTGGGATGGCTAATGTTGCAAACTAAATTACCTTGAGATAAATAAGGTGTTTTCATAAGTGGATTTAGAGCTCCCAGAGTCATCAGCTTAGTTCAGATCTAATGCATAGTGCTCAAGTGTTGGATCATAATGAACACCTTCTGGGCAATCTCATTACTTGGAAAATTGAGTGCACTCGTGTGCATGTGTCCTCCAATAATCCACTTCAAATTAAATTCTAGGAGAGACACAATCCTAGATCTGAAGGGCTTTTTATTCCCTAATACTTAAACTTTTCCATGAGGGGAAAGAAAAAAAGACATTTTAAACTCTGCTTCTGACCCTTGGGGCATTCTATTACACGTGAAGTATTCCAGTGCTGGCATGGTGTCACTTTTATAAAGATTTATAAATAAAATAAAAACACAAGTAAAAACTAGATTAATAACTTCAGAAAAACACTCAACAACAATCTCAAAAGAATGGCTTCTTTTCCTAGAGTCATGAGGCTCCTCCTAAGGAAGTTTGGAAAGTATAACTTTGTCTAGAAGGAAAAATGGGAGTGGCTACGGAGTTGCCAGAAGCTTTGCAGATTTGCAAAGCTTTGGTACAAGATTGGCAAACTTACATTAACCAAACTTAGAAGAATAGATGATCTGTGTTGGTTACTGTTATTTGCTATTTTTTCCTACACTGAAATTGTATTGCTAATATCCAAATACAATAACTCAGTTTGTTTTTATGCTTATCTATGTTGCTCAGCCATAGCTCTGATGGCCTTTTTCATCTTTTCTACTAGCTTCCCTAACTATATCAATTAGCATGGACTTTCCAGTTTGAATTTTATATTTCAAGTGTTTCCTTTCCTCCTATTGCTAGATAACTGAGATGGTTTCATAACTATTCATCCTTTTATCTTTCTAGCTTCAGATGTCTAACTTATAAATCCCAAATTAATATCTGAACAGTTTGTTTTCAAGTCTGCTCACAAACAGAGAGGTGTTGGAAGACTCTTTTCATTTTTTCTCTTTTCCTCTCTCCAATCTTATCTCCCCTATATCTGCACTTCCTTTTGTCCCAGCTAAAATTGGGAACTCTATATCTCAAAAACATTCATCCTTCTCAGTGTGTATTCCGCTCTAGAGATGCCTCCTACCTTACCCCGATCTAACTACCATGCTCCAAGGTCCACAGAAATTTCCAATGTCCAAAATGTTCCCTGATTTGAGGAGCAAGAATGGGCAGGATACATAAAAGCAAAGGAGGTATGAAAGAATTCCAGTTCCATTACTGCTTCTCCAGAATGGAGAAACTTATGTTTACTTAAATCCTCCTTCCTTCACTGATTAGGCTTTATTATCAATCAATGTAGGATTTACTGATTTTTGCAAGAAATACCTTCTCTCCTAGAATGTAATGCTTCCTGAGAGATAAAACTGACTTAAATGTATGAAGGAACTGTGTAGCCCATTCTGGACCCCTAGCTTTAAAAAATCAGTGAATTTTCAATGCACAATGAGTCTCTTAAACCCACTTTGCATTAGTGGAAGGACAGCAAGCTAGAAAGACCTCAGGGTAAACCATTCCTAAGTTTGAAGCTCTCTGCTTTGCCAGGGAACCTTGTTTTCAGGGAATGCAACTGAACTAGTAGCTCTCAATCATAGCACAAGAATGTCCTAAAGGAAAACCTTAGAACATGCACCTTTAATGCCAAACACGTTTCACTCCTAGGCTTACTTGATTGATCTGCTTAATAAGGGTCTAAAGCATAGGTAAAAATCTAGTGGAAGGTGAAACTTTTGAATTTCTAGCCTTTACAGTACAGGAAGATGATCTACAGTGGAAGTAGAGCAGCATCAAGCACACCAACCTGCAGTATCTGCCCCCTAAACACACACACACACACACACACACACACACACACACACACACACACACACACACACACACACACACACACACACACACACACACACACACACGGAACAAGTTTTCTCTCCCTGGAAAACAACTGGACAATGAGATTCCATGTGGAGGAAATAGTAATGATTTCTAGCTCACCAAGTTGGTTCAAAGATGAAGCATATTAAAATATAATGTGTGTGGAACACTGCTTGTCACATCGTGACCATTCATAATGTTTTAGACTATAATTTCCTCTAACATATAATATCACATCACACTTAGATAATATTATATGCTAGACAAAATCATGGTTTTGAAAACAATATGTCAGATAATCTAATATCCATCTGTAACTTTATCAGAATTCAGTTTATATAAATTGTAACAAATGGACCATACTATATTTTCAAAGTATAAATGATATTTTCTATCTACTTTTTCCAATTTGCTTTTGTAATGTTATTAAAAGATCAAAAGAAACTGCCACTAACCTGTCTCAGATTAGTTATTTGTTACAGGCTAAAACTGCCACCCTGAGCAAAGTAAAGTAATGAAAACTTTTTGAATACTTTTCATCTTTGAAGAATTTACACAGGACAGCCCCAGGGGGTTTAAATTCTGTTTAACTTCTTTTTCCCTTTGAGAAAAATACATGGAGTCCATCTTTTTTTCTAGCTTCATGGGGAGTAACAAAATGTCTCAATTCAAATATTTAAGGACATTAACACAACAAAAAAAATTTTCACTTCTCTTAATGTCTAGAAAACTCAAAATCTCCCTTGCTATAATAAATGAAACACAATTAGGAATTGACCGAAGAAAATAGCCGATCTTAATCTGTGAAATAGCCTTAAATAGTTCTTCCTGGCATTTTTGTTTTTAGCATCTAGACATACTAGACAATTGTTTTCCATACACAACCTTATATTGAATGAAATTACATCCAATGGTTAATTCTTCATCCCGATTTTCCAATTCTCCTCATACAAAGCATTGAAGTCTTGGGGACAGAGATGTCAAGGACTTCAGTTGTTTACATGTGACACAATATCACATCATCATTAAGGACAATGGTTGGGTTCTCCATCTTCCTGCTGATGTGATCTCAGAAAAGTACAGCAATCACATTGTATCTATCTTAACATCTGTAAAGTGTATAGAAGCTATTCTATAGCACTAAATTGAGAAACACATTAAATGAGATGATGTAATACATAGTTGTGATTACTAATGATCTCAGCAGCCTCACAACCACCAATTGTTCTTAGAGTGAATAAAATATTTTTAATTCAAACATTTCCCTGGGATTCAACTTGTTGACAAGCTTCATTTTGTCAGTTTCTTCTCTAATATGGTGGGTAGACATGAGTACTACACCTTCCCTATGATTTACATATCACAGCAGGCAGATGAATTCTCCTCTCCTGTCATGCTTTATTCATCCTACATGGTCCACATAATGCTACCTGCTTCAACAGGTATGAAAACTCATCCACATGTCAGCTTTATATGAACCTTAAGGACTAAAAAATTCTTAGGTCTGCCTGAAGAACAGCTATTATGCCAAGTATCTCTCACTCTATCTATAGTTTTATGGGTGATGGGTAGTATATATATATATATATATATATATATATATATATATATGTATATGTATATATGTATATGTATGTATATGTATATATGTATATGTATGTACGTATACATATATACATACCCATATAAATACATATTCACATATATATATTTACACATATCTTTCTAAGTGAGATAGAATAAAGGAATGCTTCATAGGCACAGTATTAACTTAGTCCATATAATTTAATGGTTCAGAGTATTTAACTGTATAGGCTAAACTAAATGAAGGTAATTCTTATAGCATGGCATTGAAAATCCAGTTATGAGTCTTTCCCACCGGGCTATGGGTTAATGTGAAGCCTGAGTTTCAGCCTGAGTCATATCTTTATCTATTGGTCAAAAGAGTACACTCAATACCTGCTCAACTTTAACCTCCATACAGGAAAGTAATGACTAACTCCTTTGCCTTTATCAAACTCAAACAAGATAATCCTAATAGACTCATTTGTCAGCATTGCATCACTTTCTTCAGGAGGCAATATTTCAAATAATGTAATGGCAGGGCATATACTTGGATATAAGCAACACTCCACTTTAATGCAATCTCGTAGCTGCCTAGAAGATAATATATCAATAATAATACATTTCCAAATTAATGTAGCATAACCTATTGCAGGAACTGGAAGTAAATGTACATGTACAGAAATCAATGACATTAACTATATAAGATGCATGGAAGTTTCACATAAGGAAATGTAAGATACTTTTCAGGCTATAGCTTAATTAAAATACAGATCACCAGTGTCCTTGCCTCATTACACAAGAAACTCAAGGGTCCTGACAATCATTTACTATTAACAATGGGAAAACATGATTTCCATTAAAACAGACAACTCAAAATGAAATGAACAAGCTCTCCAGAGATACAGTTATAAATCTCTCTTTTTTCTTATCCTTTAAATTTCTCTCCTCCTTTTCCTTCCAGGCATTCCGGAGAAAAAAATTAAAATGCCAATTAAGTTCTTCTTTTCTTGTAAGCCCTATGTTCTTCCCCTTCAGAGTTACACACACACACACACACACACACACACACACACACACACACACACACACACACACACACACACACACACACACACACACACACACACACACACACACACACACACACACACACACACAGCTGCTAGAGGCCAAGACTTTGGATGTTGTCAGAGATTCAGATCATTTCCAGCCACTTCTTTTCTTTTTTGGAGCCAGGGGCGGGGGGCAGGTGGGGGTGGGTCCGGTCGTGGGGCCTGAACTCCGGGCCTGGGCGCTGTCCCTCAGCTCTTCAGCTCAAGGCTAGCGCTCTACCACTTGAGCCACAGCACCACTTCTGGCTTTTTTCTTTTTGCTTATGTGGTGCTGAGGAATCGAACCCAGGGCCTCATGCATGCAAGACAAGCGCTCTACCACTAAGCCACCTTCCCAGCCCCTCCAGCCACTTCTTTTGGCTAATTATCTTACTTGCATTAGCCTTATTTTTCTCTTATATCAATCAATAATTACCAATAATTTAGGATAATTATAATTATCAATAATTTAGGATAGGTATATATTTTATTAGGATTATAATGAAAAAACCAGCCCAATGCCTCTATAGAAAATGCGCCGACAGCACCCTTTGCTCCCTCTAAGACAACCTCCAAAATACTAACAAAAACATACTGTCTTTAACAGGCTTGGATAGAACAATTTGCAATTATGAAGATACCAGAGCTGGGCTGTGGGATGGTAGTTCAGTACTCTTTCAGTTCACACTGACAAGAAGGCTAAGGCTTAGCAAGTGCAAACACAGCACTCAGAAGGTGTGCAACTGGGGCAGCCAAGGATACAGTTCAATACAACAGTTATATAGGAAGAAATCCACAGTCATGGGAGACAGGTTATCAGGGTTTCTGTTGCAAGAATTTACGCTCAGTTGGAGAAATCAGCAATGAGAAAAGAAGACAGAGAATATAGCAGTTTTCATAAATTGGAATACAGCAATTTTATTATTTATCTTAGGGATTTGATTGGGGAAAAGAGAGTTCAACTACAGGTTGACATAAAGACCCACAAACTCAGAAAACAAAAAGAACTTTGTATTTCATTTTAATCTTGAAATTTTATATAAAAAATGTAAGGAAAAGTGACTTGGCCAAGAACACAAGTAGATATCATTAGATCAAGATTGAGAGCTGGGACTGCTGATTTCTGCTGAATTAAAAGTGTAATTTCCTTATATATATATATATATATATATATATATATATATCACCTCAATCCAAACACAGAAACACATAGAAAATCAATTAAAGGAGAGTCATAATTCAGAAGAAGACCTTTAGATTACTGCTTATTACATTTGCTTTCGTTAACAAACTAAAATTGGTACTCATGCTTATATGTCACCTAGAACTGTGGAATGACAGGAGGCATGTTGATCATGGGGCTTGAACTCTGGGCCTGGGCGCTGTCCCTCAGCTCTTTAGCTCAAGGCTAGTGCACCACCACTTAAGCCACAGCGCCACTTCCAGTTTTCTGGAAGTTAACTGGAGATAAGAATCTCATGGACTTTCCTGTCAGAGCTGGCTTTGAACCATGATCCTCAGCCTCCTGAGTAGCTAGGATTAGAGGCATCAGCCACTGATGCCCGGCTAAGAAACATTTCTTAATCAATCAACCTGGATTAGTTGATAGAATCCCAGATAAATACATTACAAGAAAAAACTTATGCAGACCTACTGACCCAGGGGAACAACAAAAATGTAATTTTTGGGTCCTACACCTGAGAGGAATGAAGAAGTTCAGCAGGTTACCTAATGGATATCCTTTAATTGAGCCCTTGAGTTCTCTGTTCTTTCCCAGACAACATATTGAGATCTGGTTCCTACCTTCTCCTTTACATTCAGATGATTCTTCCCTTTGCCTTAAACATGCTCAGCATTTTCCAGTCTGAAGATCTTCGTTCTTCTTTAGTCCGGATTTCACTTCATCACTGTGCTCCTCTCTTTTCCTTTCCAATACACAATATAATATGGGTGACTCTTCAAACTTAATGCTAAACAAAAGAAGCTAGGAAGAAAAGGCTATGTAGAAGGTCACTTGTATGTACTGTCCAGAATAGGCAAGCTCAATGAAGAAAACTAGATTAGAGTTTGCATAGGACTAAGCAGAGGGGAAGAAAAACTGGGTAGATGTAGAAAATGGGGCGAAGGATAGGAAATTGGACTGCTAAAAACTAGAGAATTTCTTTAAAGGATAATAAAAATGGTTTGTAATTTATTGTGGTTGTGACTACAAAACTTGTGAAAATATTAAATGCTATTAAATCTCACATTTTAAATAGATGAGTTGTGAATATATTAAGCTATTCAATTTCACATTTTAAATAGATGAATTCTGTCTATGAATTCTATCTAGATAAAACTCTTACATTATAAAAAAGCACATTTAACTCACAGAGGGCGGGAATAGTTTCCAAAGTACATATTCCTCTGCCAACTTTTTTTTAATTTTAATTTTATTGTCAAGGTGATGTACAGAAGGGTAACAGTTACCCTTCTGTAAGGTAGTGACGACATTTCTTGTCTAACTCTTTCAACGTTTTATACACCAAGAAACCAGGCTTACTGATTTTAACTTGTTTACAAGAAAACTTTGCTCCAGTGCTTCTGTCAAATAGATGCCACAGAAAAATGGGGGGAAGCTAGATTATACATGTTGACAACATTCTCTTCCTGTTTTTTTTAAAGACCTGAAAACATTAGTTAATATTATCTGAAAGATCTTCTGCATATCAATTATGCCCGAAGTCATTATTTTTGGCAGCCATGTTATAAATTTCAAATCAAGAGAAATAATTTTGTACCCTGCACTGTCAAGCTTAAGCTGATTGCTTCATCACAGAATTCTTGATGAAGTAAGATTTGGGGGGGGGGGACCTTTGCTGTGTTTTTAGATAATGTTAATTTTGCTTGTCTAAGGACTACATTTTAACAACTACTCATGGTTAAAGCATGTCACATGATCCACATGACATGTTAGAAATGCCATACCAAAAGTACTGATGAATAGAGAGAAAAACTACTGCATAAGATAGAGGCAGTAATAAACTGAATAAGTCAATTCTATACTTTTAAATAATTAAACAGGACTTAGGCCATAGGAGAAGTCGAATTGCAAGGTCACAAAGAAAGTTAGACATCAGTGAATCTAACTGATAACCATGAAATTAAAAAAAGCAATCAATAAGTCTAGCTCTTGGGGGGGGAGGGGGAGAGGGCAATGAGATAGGAGTGACTAGGCCATCACTACACCCATTGGGCCTCCAGTTCCTAAACTACATCTGCTCTGAGAAGCCCAGTGGTACAGCAGTGAGCAGCCTTAATACATGGCTGTGCTTCTGCTCCTAGAGGTGTGGGCTTCACTGTATGACCCAGAGACCTGCCCTCACCTGCCAGAGTTTCTCCTCCAATACCATACCAAGTAGAGTGAGTGTCCTGTCTTTAATTGACACAAAGTAGAGTGACTATCCTCCCTCAAAAGCCTAATTAGTAACTTTTCAAAAAAGTTCTTAAGCATGAGAGGTGCTTTTGTCAGTGTTAATATGATAATATTTTTGAAGTATATATGTTCTTATTATCAATTTCAAGCTCAGTACCTAAAAACCACATAGCAAGATCACATGAAAAACAAATCCTATCTCATTTAGCACAGTACGCAAGGAGAACTAAGGATAACAAACGGCCAATGCCATTTTTGTTTAGTTACCACCATATTCCATCAAAAGCAAAAGCAAACTGCAGCATGCCTTGAAAGAGTTGAAGTGACTCGAAATCATGTCACTATGAAGAAGTCCAATGACATGACATGCTCTGTTTAAGAAAACGTGAATGAAAAGAACAAAAGATATGTTTTTCCTATGATTTTATTGCTGCTTAAAATTGTACTAATATAAAAAAAGCAGTTTCCCTAGTCTAAACCTTGGAAGCCCAGATCCCTGATCTCCCTAGTAAATGTGTCTAGTACATTCATAGTAGGTGCCAATAAACATTCTGCACCTAAAGTATTCTAATAAATATTGTTAAAGTACTGAAATTAGATAATCTATTGTCAGAACTATTGTTCAGCAATATTTTAAAATTAAAAGCTTGCCTCCATTGCAGAATATCATTGTAATTTTAACAGATTTAAAAACAATTTTCAGTTTTCCTTTCCTTGTAATATGTCCTAGAATTAATTTTTGGTGGAAAAAGGAGGAGAAATGTTACATTAGATATAAAATAATATGAATTATATAAAATTAAAAAGTAGTAATTAGAAAAGTAGACTTAGACCTAGTATAGGGAAAGTCATATAATAATTAGAAGAGTTTGAAAGCACAATGAATATCCATTAGACTGAGAATCCAAAGGAAGTTTGAGTACAGAAAAGGCTGGATTACCACTTATTAGAGTTTCTGTTGAAACATGTTTTGATGAACTTAGCTGAACTAAATTAGTAGTTCCTATTAAACACTGAGTTATGCAATTACATTTTTAGAAATTAGATAATAGGTAGAACAATGATAATATATTATCATCTGCATTTCATAAAAATGATTATTTACTTTTAGTTTTGTATTAGTGTATGTTGATTTCACAAGATAGTGGCTTTTGATGACATTTCATACATGTACATAATGGACTTTGATCATGTTCAGTATCACGCACACTTTACAGAAAGGAAACCATTTCAGAGTAAAGAAAGAAAACTAGTAACATTCGCCCCTTCTTATCTTTGTTTTCCTCATGTTTGCATTTTTGAACCAATATTATGTTTGCTTTCATCATTTTATTTTTTCAGTAGCCATTTAACATACAGTTTTTGAATATAATGTATCCTGATCAATATTGCTCCTTCAACATTCTTAGCCATTCCTCCTAACTTACCCACTGCGCCCTCACTTTTCTCAATTTTGTAGAATATGCATTGAATTCTTTACTACAGGAGGCTTTATCACTGACTTTTTCCTAATAGTAGACTGTACCTAATGCCCTAGATGACCACACAGCTTCATTCTAGAAAATTCTCTATAATTTTAGGTAAATGTCCCATCAATGGTGGGTAATACTTTATCATGATAAGTAAAGGTTCAGAGATAAAAGAAGGGACGAATAGACACATGAGGAATTTTTCCAGAAGGTGGAGGTAAAAACTCAGAAGGGGAGTAAGATTGCTTCATTTTCTTAAATATAAGAAAATGTTTCCCCTTATCTCAACTGAGCTATAGCTCGAACTCACAGCTGGAAATGTATCTACAAAACTTCTGTGACCAGTGACAAATGTCTGCACACAATAAATAAGATAACACAATAGCAGCCCAATCACTTCATGTCCGACTGGCTCACTTGAGGCCCCAAATCTCAAGCCTGCCCTCTACACACATTCTGCATTTCGACACCTGCGCAAAAATCAGATGGAGTGCTCTGGTGAATATCCAGCCATTTATGAATGCAAAGCACCTGTTGAGCATGCGTGCTAAGCTTAGGAAGGATGATGCCATCTCTGAACTAGATATCAGATATCTACGTGGAAAGTTTAGAGGAGAAAATAAGTTCTGCGTATCTCCTTGCACATGAGTTGACCAAAGCTATCAATGAATTATTGGCATCAATCAATAACATGTATACCATGTCAAATAAAATAAGCATTTCCCATTATATGCATTAGTATCCAAATGGCTTAAATTTAAATTGAAAAAAATATGAAAGACATCAAGAATTTTTCCTTCAGGAAAATTACTTATTCTTTGTCATTTCATGAGAAACTAGAAGTAATAAACAGAGCAAATGCCTTCAAAATGCAGGCAGATTAATCAATGCCTTAAAAATCTTCTCAGAACATCTACTTTACAGTCACTTCAAAGAGCTAGCTATTTTTCATAAAACACTGAAGGAAGCACCATGGATTGAAAATGATCATTAAAATTCCAGTGAGTCTGATTCTATTTAAATTCTGTATCTAAATACAATTTTATGATACTATGAAAACCTTAGGGAAATTGTCTAAATGAAAATGTACCCAGGGACATCACGTAGTTTGAATTTCAATTTCTTTTGTCATCTTATAAAAGTACTTTGTATCAGTAATCTAAAACCAACGACTAGCTAGCCTAATCTAATTTTTTTTTTTTTGTCAAATGCTGGAGTAGAACTAATTTTCGATTACAGCAGGAATCTACTACACTAGAGTGCATAAAGCCGAAAAACCATCTGGAGCAATCATATCACTCCTAAATGAAATCTCAGCCAAAAGGATGGTGAGTGTCTCAGAATCTCAGCTCTCCACCGCAGGCTTGCACCAGAAATGGTGAGGCCTCATATACAGGGCCCTTTGGGAAATCACCAGTAAATCGAAATAATTCTATCTGCTGTTAGTGCTACTCACCTTCTCTGAGGCCATTCTGCCTACTTAGAATCAAAGCTGCTAAAATCCTGTACCATTTTATCTAAACTAAGTTAGATCATGCACTGAGCAACATTCAGTTGAGTTTAATGTCCTGTTTATAACTAACATTTCAACTCACCAGTAGAATATATGTAACCTCTATAAATGTAAATGGGAGAACATCTGAGTTTTCAGAATCTGGGAAAGTAAAACACAGGAAAGGTTCAAGGCTGGTTAATATGAAAATTTTAATACTTAGAAATAGTAAGACCAAGATAAATAGTATTTATTGAGCGATTAACTAATTTTGCTTATAATAAAAAATGAGATTCTTCAATGCACTCATAGGAAAATTTTAATAATACCCAATGGAGAAAACATAATTATTTTTAAAAGAAGAAAAATGCATTAAGTGTTACATATGAGCATAAAGTGACAGCAAAAAAGTGATTGCAAGTCTGTGAAGTTACTTCCTAGATATCAAGTGGAAAATATCTACCAGAAGAAGGATGACTTAGCATATCTTATTCAGGCATTGATTTACATATGCCTAACCGAAGCAAAGTCCAATGGGCTGGTATTCATATAAAAATTTATTTCATAAGACAAATTTTCCCATTCCAGGTGATTTGATTGGGTCTAAGCTATTTAAATGCACTCAATCTACCAACCCAAAGCAACAAACAAAAGTGGCATATATCAATGAATGATTTCTTCCATAATGATCATATGCCACTGACATTAAGCGATTTGAAAGCTCTTAATGTCAAAAGCTTCAGATTTTTATAGCCCAATATGGCGTGCACACACACACACACACACACACACACACACACACACACACACACACACAAAGATGGTAAAGGGATGGGGATCAACATTGAGTTTATAACTTTTTGGTTGACATTTCAAAATCACCTTAAATTCTGTCTATAATCAGTACCATGAAAGAAACTATATTTTTACTACAAAATGTGTAGAAAAGTTATAATCATAGAATATACATAATTTTTTAAAACAATGGCATCTAGTAATTTTATGTTAGCATTCTCTCTGCAATACATGTTAATACTTGGATGGATATTGTACTGTTTCCGTTCACTCACTAACACTACAGACACACATTAAACAACCGGTGTTTAGTAGACAGTTCAATGGTTAGTGACATTTTGTGTTTATCTATTGAAAATAATGGGGTTTCTCATAGGGATGATTTCATAAGGCTAAAATTCAAGTTAATGCGTGTTCTCAATTTTCACAATTGACAAACACATCCACACAACTACTTTAAAGTATTCTGTAAAAGATAAAATGTTTTTATAGATACAATTTCTTTTGTATTTTGTCCTTTACTATGCATTTAGATATATTGCTAAATGTCTTTAGATTGATAATAATGAGAAACAGGCTATATTCTTGAAAAAGTTTTTTAATATGTTTTTCTCATTATTACTTTCTTTTCCCCTGGAGGCTAGTGCTTTACCATTTAAGCCACAGAATATTTCCACCTTTTTGGTGGTTAATTGGATATATGAGTCTCATGGACTCTCCTTCCCAGGCTGGCTTCAAACTGTGATCC